>NC_059111.1:10332500-10653125 GCF_020740685.1 Jaculus jaculus
AACAATGGTTATGATCTGGACACCAGTCCCTAATACAGAGATGTCTTGGGATAAGGAAGGTAAATATGCAATGGCATGGGGCGTGGTAGAAAAGAAGCAAACATATGGCTCTTGTAGGAAGCAACGGCATTATGCTTCCCATACTGGAGGTGCAGTGGGGGCCAGCAGCGTCCTACTGGTTCTTCCTGAAGAACTGGACACAGAGGCCATAAGTAACAAGGTTCCCCCAAGAGGAATAATTGTTTCTATTATATGTAACATGCAGTCTGTTGGCCTAAATAGCACTGCTTTGAAGATTGCCCTGGAATTTGATAAAGACAGGTCAAACTGACAACTTAATATCACAGGTGCACAGTAAGATGTCTTGTGTTTCAAAATATCAATGTTCCAAAAGACATTAATATTTTAAGAGTAAGTTTGTAATGGATTCCAATTAAATGCAGAAATTATGTACCTCTAATTGCTTAATTTTGTAACTGTCTTTTTATTGTAAAATTAGTTCTTCACACTCAGGGAAATAACTATTGTTTCTACTTTTTGAAGAAAAAGTGTTAACTCTTGAAATAAAATACTCTGAAAAAAAATGTGCTGTGGTGTTTTGAATGTACAATGTCCCCCATAGCTTCATATTTTTGTGATGAAGCCTTGTGCTTAGTCTATAGCTGGTGGAGCCTTGCTGAAGGAGGCGTGTCATTGGGGACAGGCATTGGGATCTTACTGCTCAGCCCAGCTTGCTATACTGGGCTCCCTACTTCCTCCACGCTGATGTGGAGATGAGACACCCAGCTGTCTGCTCCTGCCATGTTTCCTCTGCCATGATGAAACTTCTCAACAAAACTGTAAACCAGAAATAAGCCTTTCCTTCCATAAACTGCTTCTGGCTGGACGTTTTGTCCTAGCAGTGAGAAAGTAACTGCTACAGAAAATTGCTATCATGAAGTGGTAAACTTGTTCATGTGGTTTTATTATTTTGCAACTGATTTGTGGGAAGAATATGGAAGGATTTGGAACTTTAGAGAAGCTTTACAATGCTATAAGCAAAGCTTAATAAGCCATTCTGGAGAAAGTTTGAAAGACCAAAATGCAGAGGACTTCAGAGGATCAGCTTATAAGTTTCAGAAGGGGGAAAATGGATATTTACTGGGAACTGGACTAGAGCTAGTTCATGATATTCTGGTAAAGAAACTGCTATTTTCTGCCCATTGTCCTGAGAATGTGAGTAAATTTGAATTTAAAAGTAATGAAGTCAATAAAAAGTTAAATAAATGAAAATCAATAGAAAGTAGTGGACTCATTTGGTGGAGGGAACTACAGAGCAGAAGGATGTGAAGAATGTAAAGTTTGTCACAGGAAGAAATGTGAGTGGGTTTCAGATACCAGGCCCAGAGACTGCAGCCACTTCAGCTGCAAATGCTTAAGAAGTTACCAGCACTGAGGATGGGCCAGCTACTGGTGAAAACAATAAAAGGATGCCCTAGGAGTGAGTCCCAGCCCATTAAAGTCTCAAACTATTAGGAATGCTGACTTTTTGTTGTTGTTGTTTTTGTTTTCATTACTCAGCTTTTCGAGGTAGGGTCTCACTCTAGCTCAGGCTGACCTGGAATTCACTACATAGTCTCAGGGTGGCCTCAAACTCTCGGCAATCCTCCCACCTCTGCCTCCCAAGTGCTGGGATTAAAGGTGTGTGCCACCACACCCAGCTGGAATGCTGACACTTGAAATGAGGGAGCCTAAAGGAAGAAGGCTACAGGCTGCTCAAGGTTCTGATTTTGAAAGTATGAAAAATGCAGGAAACAGAGGGACATGGGTTTTACCACCATTCCAGAGAGTGGCTGGGGCTGAACAGTGTGAGAGAGGGCCTAAGTTCCTGTGAGGAGGCCCTGTGAGGCCACTGTGTGAAGCTATAAAGATGAATTCTTGTTTGCAGTGGAGACCTCAGGATTTTGGAGTTGGCAGGCCTGTGAGACAATCACCAAGGAAAGCTGCTGACTCTGTGGAATCTGCCTATGAAGCAAGCAGCACAGCAGGAGGGATGGAGCTACCTGAGCCTGTTAAAAGAGTCCAGATGGTTTTATCAAAAGCCTTTGAGCTGGGCATGGTGGCACTCTTTCCACCGTGAAACTTCCCCTTGCAAAATGGTGAGCCTGAAATAAACCCTTTTCTTCCATAAGCTGCTTACAGTTGGGTGCTTTGTCCCAGCAATGAGAAGGTAACTGCTCCTGTACTTTTTAAAAGTTTTTGAGATAGTGCCTTGTTATGTAACCAAGGCTAGCCCTGACTTGCAGTAACCTTCCTCCCTTAACCTCCCAAGTCCTGGGATTAGAAGCATGAGCCACTATACCTGTCTAAATTATCTACATACTAAATATGTAACCAAAAAAATCTCATGCAACAGAAGCCTCCAAAATTTAACCTCTCAATATAACAAGTTCATGAGAAAATTATATATATATATGTCTACCATCACATTTACCATGTAGAGCAGATCATGTGGAACTCAAGGTAAAACTGGAGGGATTCCAGATCATGACTATCAGTAGGTGGGAATGACTGAGAGCCAGCTTGAGTGTTGGCTGCAGTAGTCTTACCTCTGGTCCCCAGTAAATCATGTTCTTCTCACTGACAAAACACACTTACCGCCTCCCACGTCCTCCAGAAGTTTTATCCCTTTATAGCATCAACTCCGAGTCATCTCACTAAATCATCCAAACAGGGTCGCTCTGTTCCAGTTTCTTAAGCATAGTCATAGAGCTGGCTGGTATGAACTCACTTTGAACACCGGTTAGCCTTGAACCTACCTCTGCAAGTGTGGGGGTTACAGGCATGTGCCACTGCACCAAGCCTTTTGCCTCACAGGCATGTGCTGTCAGGATCTGGTGTCTTCCCACTTCCTTGCCTGACACTTCAGAGCAACATATACCTCTGTGTAATCCACAGCATTACTTTGTGTTGTTGGTTTATAAAAAGTAGTTACTGGGCTGGAGAGATGGCTTAGCAGTTAAGGCACTTGCGTGAAAGGCCAAAGGGCCCAGGTGGGACCCACGTCAGCCAGATGCACAAGGTCGGGCATGTATCTGAAGTCCCTTTGCAGCGGCTAGAGGCCCCGCAACGCCCATTCTTTATATGCCTCTCTCTCTCTCAAATAAATTTTTTAAATATATTTTTTAAAGTATTTATTTAGGCTTAGAAGTTTGCCTAGGTTCAATTCCCCAGTACTCACATAAACCAAATGCACAAAGGGCCACATGTGTCTAGAGTTCACTTGCAGTGATGGAGGCCCTTGCATGCCCATTCTCTCTGCCTCTTATTTTCTCTTTTGAAATAAATAAAAGTATTCATTTACATTTTTTTTTTTCAAGGGAGGAACTCATTCTGTAGTCCAGGCTGGCCTTGAACTCTCAGCATCCTCCTACCTGAGCCTCTCTAGTACTGGGATTAAAGTGGTGTGCCACCAAACCAGGCTGTTTATGGTATACATGTCTCCTATATTCCTTGAAATTTAGCATTGTATTGTAATTGGGTCAAGTTGATACATACAAACCCAGTATATTGTAACTGTGTAAAATACAAAATAATTTACATTGCATCGCTATTACACTGCGCTACCCACTCATTTGATGGAATTTTGTTTGTTTGTTTTGTTTTTTAGAGGTAGGGTTTTACTCTAACTCAGGCTGACCTGGAATTCACTATGTAGTCTCTCGGTGACCTTGAACTCATGGCGATCCTCCTACCTCTGCCTCTCGAGTGCTGGGATTAATGAAGGGAGCAACCATGCCTTGATGGATGCTCTGTTTGGTTATAAACAATGTTGAACCATATGAGATTACTATTTATATTAAAACACTGTAATAATGTGTTTACATGGCAACACTGACTTTGATCAACTCAATGGATACAAAGTGCTTTTTATTAAAACCACTGCAAATGAACTCGAGATGCATGCTCCACATTGTGCATCTGGTTTATGTGGACACTGGGGAATCAAACCTGGGTCTTTAGGCTTTGCAGGCAAATACCTTAACCACTAAGCCATCTCTCCAGCCCTATAAAGTGCTTTCATTTTCATTTACATAATACTCCTGAAGATATTTCTAAAAATATTTTTAATTTATTTGTAAACACAGACAGAGAATGGGCACTCCAGGGCCTTGAGCCACTGCAAACTCCAGATACATGGGTCACTTTGTGCATCTAGCTTTATGTAGGTACTGGGGAATCAAACCCAGGTCATTAGGCTTTGCAAGCAAGTACCTTAACTGCTTGCAGAGCCATCTCTCTCCAGCCCCCTCAAGACATTTTTAAGTGTTCACTGGTCACCTGCATTTTCTAATATAAATTTGCCATTGACATTCTGTGCTTACTTAGGCTAGGAAAAAGAAAAGCATTTCTTTACAAATGGACTATAGACCTCTTCATGTACTTAAGGAATGAATAACCTTGATAAATCCTGGACTTGTTCCAGTGTAGCAAATTGTTTAACGGCCAGGTTTCTTCCATTCCACTGGGTGCAGCTTTGCAATATGACTTTGCTACTCCTTCCATCTGAAGGTGGAGCTGTTTCTCCACTCCCTTGAAGCTGGATTGGCTTGGTGGCTCCCCGAATGTGGTAGAAATGGTGTACAAGGTCTAGGTTTTACAAGCCCTTTCAGCTCGTCCTCATTCTACGAGGACACTGCTCCACTCCACTCACTGTGAGAACGTGTAAGGAAGTCACACTACTTACGGGAAACTGCGATGTCCCAGCTGCCAGCTGGCACCAGCTGCCCGACGTGTAACTGAAACCATCCTGACTCCAAGTCAGTTTCACCTCTAGCTAAAGCCATGAGTGAACCTAGATGATTCTAGCAGAGGAACCAGCCAACTTATGTAATTATGACAGCCAGTCAGCACGATTTTAGGCCTTTGTGCTAGTTTCATAGCAAGTCACTGTTAATACAACTGTGTTCTGGTATGCTAAGAAGTTGGGAAATTTTGGGGAAAAGTAACCATGCAAGTGCTTTCATTTTGAAAAGACACCACTTCCTTTTTTTAATTAAAAAAAATCCGCTCTTTAGAGTACTAGGTGAAAGCATTATGCTAAGCATTTTGAACACACTGCCATTTTATCTTCAAAACACCTGCTTAGAATTATCTGTATTTTTCCTAAAGTCACATTGACCACTAGAACTTGTTTTAAACTCAGCTGTGTGACTCTCAAGGATATTTCAACCATTATCCTGCCTTCCACATACAAAAAGTAATTCTAAAAATTGGCCAGCCCAAAAAGAGATCACACTGAGAGATGCAATCTTATCAATGCAGCTTAGTAAAAACAAATAAATAATGTAAAAAAATTAATTCAAGGCTGGAGAGTTGGCTTAGTGGTTAAGGCAGTTGTGTGCAAAGCCAAAGAACCTTAGTTCGATTCCCCAGAACCTACATAAGCCACATGCACAAGGGGGCACATGCATCTGGAGTTTGTTTGCAGTGGCTGGAGGCCCTGGCATACTCGATTGCTCGCTCGCTCTCTCAAAGAAATAAATAAAAATAAAACTATTAAAGTTTTTTTAAAAATTAATTCATATGGGCTGGAGAGATGGCTTAGCAGTTAAGCACTTGCCTGCGAAGCCTAAGGACCCCGGTTCGAGGCTCAGTTCCCCAGGTCCCACGTTAGCCAGATGCACAAGGGGGTACACACGTCTGGAGTTTGTTTGCAGAGGCTGGAAGCCCTGGCGCGCCCATTCTCTCTCTCCCCCTCTATCTGTCTTTCTCTCTGTGTCTGTCGCTCTCAAATAAATAAATAAAAACATTAAAAAAAATTAGTTCATATAAAAATGTTTAGCTCAGGGCTGAAACACTTGTCTAACATATATAAGGCCCTAAAGTTGATCCTTAGCACTACAAAAATATCCTCAAGGTAATAACAAGGCCAAAACAAAGATTAAAAAAAACCCCACAAAAGTAAAGCATCCTGACACACTCGCTTTATCCTGATCTATGGCATGACATAAGAGCACCCAGCAGGGCTGAAGCTGAGGGTCTTCTGAGCTCTTCCAGAAGCTGGGGCACCTCTGATTCCTGTTCCTATAGAATAATATCCATCTCAGAGAAAAATTTTAAATGTAGGCTTTTAAATAAATGCACAGGGAGGCTGGAGAGATAGCTTAGCAAACCCTAAGGACCTAGGTTCAATTCCCCAGTACCCACATAAGCCATATGCACAAGGTGGTGCATGTCCAGAGTTTGTTTGCATTGGCCAGTGGCCCTGGCACACCCATTCTCTCTCTACCTCCCTCTTTCTCACTGTAATAAGTAAAATATTTAAAAACTGCACAGGGCTATTCTGATTTAATTCTTCGGCGAGGCTTTGCTAGGCAAGAACACAGTACAACTGGCATAGGAGGAGGAGAGTCAAGTACAAAAAACAAACGAGCACTTTGCTGCTCTGGTGTTCCCTTTGAAACAAGGCAAAGGCTATGTGAACATGGATCAAAAGTAGTGTCAGGGCTTAGCGGTTAAGGCATGCTTTTGCGAAGCCAAAGGACCTAGGTTCAATTCCCCAGGACCCACGTAAGCTAGATGCACAAGGTGGCGCACGTATCTGCAGTTCGTTTATAGTGGCTGGAGGCCTTGGCGCACCCATTCATCCTCCCTCCCTCTCTCTCTCTCTCTCACTAATAAATTGTATTTAAAAAAAGTAACATCAGGGCTGGAGAGATGGCTTAGCGGTTAAGTGCTTGCCTGTGAAGCCTAAGGACCCCGGTTCGAGGCTCAGTTCCCCAGGTCCCACGTTAGCCAGATGCACAAGGGGGCGCACGCGTCTGGAGTTCGTTTGCAGAGGCTGGAAGCCCTGGCGCGCCCATTCTCTCTCTCTCCCTCTATCTGTCTTTCTCTCTGTGTCTGTCGCTCTCAAATAAATAAATAAATAAATAAATAAATAAATAAATAAATAAATAAATAAAGTAACATCAGCCGGGTGTGGTGGTGAATGCCTTTAGCCCCAGCACTCAGGAGACAGAGGTAGGAAGATCACCATGAGTTCGAGGCCACCCTGAGAATACAGAATGAATTCCAGGTTAGCCTGAGCTAGAGGGAGACCCTACCTTGAAAAACTAAAAAAAAAAAAAAAAAAAAAGTAATTATCAGCTGGGCATGGTAGCGCACGCCTTTAATCCTAGCACTCAGGGGGCAGAAGAGGTAGGAGGATTGCTGTGAGTAAGGCCAGCATGAGACTACATAGTGAATTCCAGGTCAGCCTGGGCTACAGTGAGACCCTACCTTGAAAAACAAAAGAAAAAGAAAAAAAAAACAAAACAAAACACCATGACTTGACAAAGTTCTAGTTGCCTAACCTTGTGGAGATGTAGCTGTAATATCCTAGAAGAGTACATTCAGTCCCATTCATTGCAGTCTGGAAATGGCTTAAAAACAAAAACTATAGGGTTCATGCTGCTGCTATGAGATAAAAACTAAAATGACACTTCTAAAATGTCTAAACTTAAGACTACACACCAACTAATGTCTTACATACTTTAAAAAAAGAAAAAATGGGGATTTGTCCATAATTAAAACTTTATTGAAAAACTGACACCAAAATAGGAGATTGATGTTGCATACCTTAAAAAACCAAACATTACATTGTCTTGGTAGAGTAACTGAACTTAAGATAAGGCTTTCTGTGAGAAAACATAAATTCAGCAAGTTGTATAGATGGTTAATGTTGTTTTCTTCTGAATGAACAGCCTGCAAAGGAATCACAGAGAGTCTATTAAAAAGCTTATCCCATCTCTGATGTGTAATTTCAGCGGCAAAAAAGGGACTAAGAAAAAGCTCAAGGCCACCCGGAGACTACACAGCGAATTCTAGGTCGGCCTGGAATTCAATGTGTAGTCTACCTACATCTACCTCAACCTCCACCCCCAATACTACTAATAAAAGCTCAAGTGTGGCTGGAGAGATGGCTTAGTGGTTAAGCACTTGCCTGTGAAGCCTAAGGACCCCGGTTCAAGGCTCGATTCCCCAGGACCCATGTTAGCCAGATGCACAAGGGGGCGCATGCGTCTGGAGTTCGTTTGCAGTGGCTGGAGGCCCTGGTGTACCCATTCTCTCTCTCTGTCACTCTCAAATAAATAAATAGCCCAAAAAAATTTTTAAGCTCAAGTTTAAGAAATATTAGATTAATTAATATACAAATTATTCTTTTCTATTATAAATTTGCTGCATTATGAGTTTATGCTGGCATAACCATAAGGCTACCCATTTTTCAAATGATATATATAATGGAGTCTGCTAAAGAACACATATGTGAATTTAACAACTAAAAAACTTTTGAAGATTTCTGTTCTCCTTTTGCCTTATCTCTTTTCTTGTCTCAAATAGTTCTCTAAAAAAAATAACTTATTTTTATTTACTTATTTGCAAGCAGAGACAGAGAGAGAGAGAAAGAGAATGGGCATGGCAGGGTCTCCAGCCACTGCAAAGGAACTCCAGACACATGTCCCTCTTGTGCATCTGGCTTATGTGGGTCCTGGGGAATCAAACCTAGGTCCTTTGACTTGCAGGCAAATGCCTTAACCACTAAGCCATCTCTCCAGCCCTGAAAGTAACTTTTTTCTTTGAGGTAGGGTCTCACTCTACCCAGACTGGCCTGGAATTCACTATGTAGTCTCCATCTGGCTAAGAACTCACAGCAATCCGATCCTCCTGCCTCTGCCTCCAAAGTGCTGAGATTAAAGACATGTGCTACTACTCCAGACTTAAAAGTAACTTTGATTAGTGTTCTTATATCTGTTGGAAAAATTCTGCTACTGATGTACCTTTTCACCCTGTCTGTCAGAAAAAAATGCTACACAATTCCAATGTCATCATGACATGGAATAAAGGACTCAGAAATCTTGCAAGTATATTTTAAGAGCAATATTACTTAAACGTCTCATGCTGACTTTGTTCTCATATCACACCAGGTCACAACATTTAGGTCTTGGATTTATTGCTAATCCACTTGTAACTCTTCCAGTAAGAACATGAAGTTCACAGTTTCCCAAAATATCACAAGCAAATTTCAAACATCATTATATTATATATCTGAAGGTATTACTATAAAAAACTATATACATAATTTTTCACTGAAGTGAAAGAATTAAAATTATTTTTTTATTAACTACTAAATAGTTGATCACAAAAAGAAAATATATACTTTGAAAAAAGGGATTCAGTGGGAGGGGGAGAAGGAAGGATGTTTAAGAGGGAATTGTGATCATGGTATATTGTTTAAATTTATGTTAGATGTTAATAGAAGTTTCTTAAAAGATAAAATACATGGAATTTTGATTAATAGTACATCTTGTCATAAGTCATAAGTATGAAGCAAAATATTTACAAGAAAATTTTAGGTAGTATAGTTAAAAAAAAAAAAAAAATCCCTATGTCCTAGTACATGCAGTTACATTGGCTGCCATTTTGACTTGTTTCTCGTTACTCCAAGTTAAGCAAACTGGGTGAATAAATACATATGTTTTGGACATTCTAAATCCAGAAAAACAGTGAAGGAGATCTTTGCAATGTCAAGAGCATAAACTTATCCCCACTGAACTAGATACTCTTTACTGCGTCAGTCCACAATGAAAAATGAAAAATCGCACTGCTGGCTGGAAAACCGATGTACCTTCTGTGAGTCTGGCCTTTCCTCCTGTTGGCTGGCACAGCACTGTGGAACAGCCCACACACAGAACCACGGTCTGAGCATGGCTGAAAACCGTGGTGATTTTGTAGCAACCTGTGAAACAAAAAGGAGGGCAACGTAAAAATGTGAAAGCAGATGACAACATGGTACCAGTTTGTATATCCAGTAATAGGTAAATATGCATTTATGTAATAAGTAATATTTTACATAGTTCCTGTAAAATTTTAGTAACTTTGGTGCTAGGCTGTATCAGCAAGCCATATACATAACAAACTCTTCTAGCAGTCATGTAAGATTTTTTTAGTGGTGAAATTAGTACTTTTTTTTCTTTTTTTTTTTTTGGAGGTAAGGTTTGGCTGTAGCCCAGGATGACCTGGAACTCACTATATAGTCTTAGGGTGGCCTGAAACTCACAGTGAGTCTCCTACCTCTGCCTCCTCAGTGCTGGGATTAAAGACATGTGCCACCATGCCTGGCTTGAGTATTTTTATTAAACCTACTATTTCAAAATATTAATAATCCAACAAGTAATTGGTATTTTTTAAATGCTACATCTTCAAAGTTCAGTGTATTTGTTTTAATCTTAAAGACCATCTGAATTTTTCCTGTCGATATTGCAAATGCTCCATATTCACATATGGCCAACATACTGGGCAGCACAGCTTTCGACTAAGGAATCAACATAATTTTCATTGTATCATGAAATAGACAACTCACTATTTGAATATCTTTTTTTTTTAAATTTTTTATCTTATTTTATTTGAGAGCGACAGACACAGAGAGAAAGACAGATAGAGGGAGAGAGAGAGAACGGGCGTGCCAGGGCTTCCAGCCTCTGCAAACGAACTCCAGACGCGTGCGCCCCCCTGTGCATCTGGCTAACGTGGGACCTGGGGAACCGAGCCTCGAACTGGGGTCCTTAGGCTTCACAGGCAAGCGCTTAACCGCTAAGCCATCTCTCCAGCCCTATTTGAATATCTTAAAGACTTAAATGTGTCTCCTCTGCACACCAATCATCTCCTCCCCACCATATGTTTCTACCATGGTTTGAGCACATTAAGTATGAAAATATCCCTTGTGACAAGTCTGTAATCTCACTTCAATTCAACCAACATGTTTACAAGTATACAACAAAATTTCAATCATTACATAATTTTCCTTTAGGGAAAAAAAACAAGACTTGCGATTTTACCTGGACATTTTACGTCCATGAAGTAGGAATTTGGACTCTGAACCAGCCTTTTCTTTTTATGTTTTTTCTTTTCCTCTTCCAAGGAAGGGTGTAGAAGATCTCTGGCCAACTGAATCAGAAAACAGATTATTACCACTGGAGTCAAACCACAACGCCGGCTGATTTACTACAAGGGAAAATACATATTCACAGTAGGAAACTGTCACACTCAGCTGAGGCAACACTTCAAATGTTTAAAAAAATAATAAATTGGATCACTTTCATTACTGCTTTTGCGCTAGCCAAGTGTCTATTATAGCAGGCCTTTATGACAGTCAGGAAGCATATGGTAAAACTACTCCCTACCTACTGCTGAATCACACCTTTTAGACTTTGACCCTAGCCTCGCTGCGCCCATCAGAGAATGGCCATGCCAGGGTGGTTTCTGCCCCCGAGGTTAGGCATGTAATCCGGGGTGTGGCGGGCCCAGGTGGACTTGGGGGAGGAGGGTGATGAGAGGGGATTATGATCACCGTATATCCTCTATGTTGATGGAAGTTGTCCATAAACAGTCTTTTAAAAAAATTAAAAATAATGCCGGGCGTGGTGGTGCACGCCTTTAACACCGGCATTCGGGAGGCAGAGGATCTCCGTGAGTTCGAGGCCAGCCTGAGACAACAGAGTGAATTCCAGGTCAGCCTGGGGTAGAGCGAGTCCCTACCTCGAAAAGCCAAAATGAATAAATAACAAAAGTAAGTAAACAAACAAAACAGTTAAATTTAAAAAAAAAAAACAGCCGGGCGTGGTGGCGCACGCCTTTAATCCCAGCACTCGGGAGGCAGAGGGAGGAGGATCGCCGTGAGTTCGAGGCCACCCTGAGACTACAGAGTGAATTCCAGGTCAGCCTGGGCTAGAGCGAGACCCTACCTCGGAAAAAAAACAAAACAAAAAATAAAGGCCAAAAAACATATATGTGTGTGTGTAAACAGCTGCGGAGCCCGTTGACTCGGGCGGCAGGCAAAGCGCGAGGAAAACCAAAGCCCGCCTCCCCCTCCCCCCCGCAAGCGTCCCGGGGAAACCGAGCGGGGCCTGGGCGCAGCTCCTCCCGGCCGCGCCGCGGGCCGCCCGGGGACAAGCCCGGACAAGCCCCGGCGACGCCAGCCCCCGGGCGGCCCGCGAAGCCCCGCCAGAACCCGCACGGCGCACGGCGCACGGCGCACGCACGGGCCGGCGCGACCCACTCACAGGCATGGCGACCGTCCCGCGAGCGCCGGCGACGCAGACTCCCCGCGGCGAGCCGCACGCGCTGCAGGGCTCCGTGTCAACTTCCGGGATGGAGGCGGGGGCGGGGCCTGAGGGGGCGGGGCCTGCGGGCGTGGGCGGGGCCTGCGGGCGGGGCCGGCCGCTCTAGGCGCTGCTCTCGGTGGTCGGAGCGCTCCGGAGGCCCCGGCCCAGCGCGATGCTCCCAGCTGATGGGCCCCCTTGACCGGCTCCTGGGCTCCCCGGTTTTCTAGCCGGGCTGCGTCCAGGGGAAGCGTCCGTAGAGCTCGCAGGGCCACCGAATAGCGTCGATGGGCGTTCACTCCCCCAGATCTGTCCTTGATGGGCCATTTCCTGCAGCTCCCATGGAGTTAGCTTTTACCCCTTTCTTCATCCCTGTTGTTCAGTGTTGGCAACTCATAATCCTTTGCTGATTTCCAGAAACCCACCTTGTAAACACTTCCCTCCGTGATACCCTCCGAACAAGCCCTTTGCTGCGGGGAGGGAGGCAAGGGGGCATATGTGACCTGCCAGGACCCTGACATGGGGTTCCTTGCCAGCATATGTTCAGCTTTTTAGCCTGGGCGGCTTTGCAAATGGGGTCCATCTGCTTCTCCATCCAACCAGGTCCCAGCGAGAAAAGCCGTTGTCTTGAGACCCTCCGGTTTGTCAGGCTGTAGCTCCTCGTGGTCCATGCTTGAAATATAGGTGAGAATGGTACAGAGATGACTGAAAGGCCTAGGTGGTGGCTATGAGAAAGACGTGCTATGTTTTCTGTCCAAGGATTAAACAGTTCTGGAAGGAGGCCATTCTGTAGGAAACCCCGTTACTGAGTCAACTGTCCTTGAGACCAGAGGGTCAACAATCCTGGAAACCAATGCTTCTGTTTCTATATTTGGCTAAAGGTCCCTACATTTTCCCTTTCTTTAGTTTTACCCTAGCAACTGTATCATTTTTATTTTATTCTATTTTATTTTAGCCAATCGTGTAAGAGTGAGAGGTCAAGCTTCGACTAATCAAAATAAGACAGACGATGACTCTGTGTTGGGAGATAAAAGCCCACCGGACTTCCTGCTGGTGTGCCTCAGGACCTCCACTTTCATGGCTGGGCTCAATGCAGCAGAAGTGAATACTGCCTTGCCAAGAGTCTGGATGGTGGAGGCCCTAGACTCGTTTCTTTTTCTCCTCCTTTTTCTTCTTTTTTGGTTTTCCAAGGTAGGGTATTGCTCTGACCCAGGCTGGCCTCAAACTCACAGCAGTCCTACTACGTCTGCCTGTGCCAGTCAAGAATATTTTTCCAGATTTGAGCAAGGAAGCATCCCTCTCCCCTTGCTTCAAGAAGCATTTGTTTCTCATTCCAGCAAATGTCATCTTCTACTACCACGTGCAGGACCCCTTTCAGTCAGGGACACAGCCCAGCTGAAAGTTAGACCACCGGACAGTCCCAGCCTCTAGAACTGTGAGAAATCATTTCTCTTTGTATGGATAAAAATAAATCCAGGGCTGGAGGGATGGCTTAGCAGTTAAGGCATTTGCCTGCAAAGTCAAAGGACCCATGTTCAATTCCCCACGACCCATGTTAGCCAGATGCACAAGGGAGTGCACACATCTGGAGTTCATTTGCAGTGGCTGGAGGCCCTGGCATGCCCATTCTCTCTCTCTCTCTCCTTCTTTCTAGGTCAAATGAATAAATAAAAAAAATTTTAAAAATCATAAATAAATAAATCCAGCCAGGTGTCATGGCATATGCCCATATTCCCAGGACTTAGAAGGTAGAGACAGAAGGATCAAGAGTTCCAGGATAGCCTGGGCTACACAGTGAGCCCCTGCCTCAATGATTGACTGAATGAATGAATAAACAAATGAAATCTAAACTTGATTTCAGGTGAGATCTCCCAGCACCTGGCCTGCTTGTCTTGGAGGTCAGGACTCCATCCTCATCTCCCACACCATTGCTGCCCACGACGCTTCTACTGCCTGCCTGTATCTCCAGGGAAGAAATGAGCAAAATACACTCTCAAACTTCACGGGGATTCCACAGCCCATAGTAAAGATGTTTTATGAAGATCCTGAGATCAGCACAAATTTATGCAAATGTATTCGTTCCCTTTTGTTATTGCCTGCATTAATCACTTCTTAATAGTCACTGCTGTCTTGTGGGGGCTGTCTTTCTTTTATGCTCCTGTACTGATATTTCAATTTCCCTGTCTCTCTTCCCTAAAAGTCCACATGCTTCATGATGGTCAGTATTTGGTCTGCTTTTCCCAAATGAGGCTAAGCGCCCCATGCTTAACAACACTGACTTGATGGCTATTCTTTGCAGAGTAACCACATGGCTTATCCAGAGTCAGTAATAACACTAGATCTTTCTAGAATAATCCTTGACCATTCCTTTCTCTCTGTTTGGTGTGATGAAAAAAAAAATGACCACCGAATTCTGGCTAAGCCTCAGTTTACTCATTTCTAAAGTTGAGAGGATAATTTGTACTCATTTTAGGATTAATGCGGCATTGTAGAGAATGCTGCTTCTGCCCGGCCCCCGCCCCTCCACTCGCCCATCCCCCTTGGAAAGTGTGTATAAGCACGCTGTTTTCCATTAGATGAAAGCTGATTAAATGGCTGATAGTTAAAGGGCTCAGAGTGTTAAGAAGAATGGCGGTCTATTTATTCATAGTGAAAAACTTGCCCAACTATTTATGGAATGTCTGCTACATGCAAAAAAGCCTGCGATGTAAGCCCTCTTTTCTAGGAGCACAGAAACTTAACTCTGAGAGCCACTTAAGTGAAGATATGTGAAGATATTTCATAAGGTTATATGAAGATAAAATGAAATTGTTTACTGTATACTGCAAGAGCTTAATAAATACGAACTGGTAGCCATTGTGCTTGTTGATAATTTAAAAACTATCAATCATGGTACAAGCCTATAATCTCAGCTACTCAGGAGAGTGAGGAAGGAGGATATTAAGTCCAAGGTTTACCTGGGCTACAGAGTGAGTTCAAGACCAGCCTGAGCAATATAGACTCCATTCATAGTTTTGTTTTTTTTTTTAAAAAAGGAGCCAGACATAGTGGTGCACGCCTTTAATCCCAGCACTCAGGAGGCAGAGGTGGGTGGATTGCTGTGAGTTTGAGGACACCGTGAGACTACGTAGTGGACTACTCCAGGTCAGCCTGGACTAGAGTGAGACCTTACCTCGAAAAACCAAGACAAAAAAAAAAAAAAAAAAGGCTGAAGAAATGGCTTAGTGGTTAAGGCACTTGCCTGCGAAGCCTAGGGACCCACATTCAATTCCCCAGACCCTCTGTAAGCCAGATGCACAAGGTGGCGCATGTGTCTGGAGTTTGTTTGCAGTGGCTGGAGGCCCTGATGCGCTCATTCTCTCCCTATATATACCTCTTTCTCTTTCAAATAAATAAATAAGTAAAATATATTTTTAAAACGTAATACTTGAAGTTCCGATCAAGATGGTATCTGCCTAACCTCATCTCACCTTGTGGGGAAGGAAAGATGGATGCAGTTGCTGAGGAGAGAATCTGCCCATCGCACCTCACCAGGGCTCCAGTTGAAACCATAGAGTTATTGTGGAAATGAGCAAGAGCTGCTTTCTTGGTGAAGCTGGTACCAGCACAAGGGTGAAGGAGACAGACACAGAGACCACTCAACTCCTACCAAACCAGAGATACAGAGGTTCCCAAGACCTCATCACTGAGGCAGACCTAAAAGAAACCCAACTTGTCTTAGGAAAATTCATGTAAGAGGGGGCGGAAAGATTGTTAGAGCCACAAGTTGGGACATTATGCACAGAGACATTGCCTCTTCCTCATAGCTGATGGCTAACCCCACAATGTCTGACCCACATTCCCCAACGAGGAGGGTCCCTGTGGAGAGAGAAGGACAGGGAGGAAGCTAACGATGGTACCAACTTACACACCGTGTACAGAACTAATTTAAAAAAGTAATACTTTATTGACTTATGAGAGAAAGAGAGAGGGAATGAGCATTCCAGGACCTTTTGCGGCTGCAAATGAACTCTAGATGCATACACTACTTTGCGCATCTAGCTTTACTTGAGCACTGGGGAACAGTACACAGGCCGCCAGGCTTGCAATCAAATACCTCTAACTGCTGAGCAACCTCCCAGCCCCTCCCCCCACCCCAATTTTTTTCAAAGGGCTAGGTCTGTGGCTCAGTGGTAGGGCTTGCCCAGTGTGCAGGACCCTAGGTCCCATCCCTAGTACCAAAACAGAAAGACTTTGGGTCTAAGAATCTTATACTAGCGGTGATCTGTTCCATAAGGAGTTAGAAAACACAATGTCTTTACAATCATTCGGCCTTGGGGCATATTGAAAATATGTTGCATCTGTCAAAAGTCCTCACTGGAGGGGATCTGAGTTCCTTGTGAGATGGGAACCATGCTTGAGGAGACAAACGACCAATGCACCCCACCACAAGCTGGTGCATGCGTCTGCAGTGCATTTGCACTGTCTGGAGGTCCTGGCACATCCGTTCTCTCTCTCATAAATAAATTTAAAAACTTAGAACATTTAAAAAATGTTTGAAAAGATTTTTAAAAAGAGTATTTTATTATCACTAGGACTGCAAAGGAAATATCCACACCATCATTCTGGAATTTCCTATCTCTGTCCTCTGATGAAAAAGCAGGGAATGGGGGTAGAATGCTTGCCAGTGAGCTGTTGGCAAGGGAGAATGGGAGAGTGAATGGACCACCACACTAACCCATGCACTGGGCAATGGGCCTTGAAGAACGAAGAACTGGGCTGGAGAGATGGCTTAGCAGTTAAGGCATTTGCCTGTGAAGCCAAAGGACCCAGGTTCAATTCCCCAGGACCCACGTATGCACAAGAGCACATGCATCTAGAGTTCATTTGCAGTGGTTGGAGGTCCTGGTGTGCCAATTCTCTCTCTCTTCTGTTTTTCTCTCCCTCTGCTTGCAAATAAATGAATAAAATAAAATAAAATAAAAACACTATGGGGACTTTAAAAGTTAGGCTGAATGCATTGCATTAAAAAAGAAAAAAAAAAGCTGGGGCATGGTGGCGCACGCCTTTAATCCCAACACTTGGGAGGCAGTGGTAGGAGGATCTCCGCAAGTTCGAGGCCACCTTGAGAATACATAATGAATTCCATGTCAGCCTGGGCCAGAGAAAGACCCTACTACCTCAAAAAAGAAAAAAAGAAGAACTGTTCACAGCGCATCACACACTCGGGGCAGTGTAGCGTGCCCAGTGATTGTTAATCATGTAGAAATATGTAGTTTCAGGCTGGAAGGAATACTGTACTTCCGATTTTAGTCAGCTTAAATTTATAACTTTTTACCTGGTACTGTATAGAGATCTGCTATCTTACCCTCCCTCCCTTTTCTTGACATCCTAGGGATTGAACCCAGGACCTCACACACGATAGGAAAGATCTGCTTGTTTAAGTTACATTTACTTACAAAGTGGAGGTAACACAGAAATCCATGCCATTTGTTTTCCAAACTCAAGGCTCAGAGCTGACTGAAGTCATCTCTTACACTAGAGTCTTCTGGGGAGAGTATTACTGACACCTACAAGCAACATTTGAAGCGTCTCATGTCTTTGAATGTGCTTGCATGTGCCCAGGGACTCTTAAAATGAGCTCAGTGCCCAGGCATGGTGGCACACACCTTTTATCCCAGCACTCAGGAGGCAGAGGTAGAAGGATCACCATGAGTTCAAGGCCAGCCTGGGACTACAGAGTGAGTTCCAGGTCAGCCTGGGCTAGCGTGAGACCCTCCTTCACAATAACAAGAGAAAAAGAAATGTGCTCCATGCTGGGTCCTGGTGGCACAAATCTTTAATTCTAGCTACTTGGGCGGTTGAGGCAGGAGGATTGAAAGTTCAAGGCCTGCCTGGGTAACTTTGAGACTCTGTCTCAAAATAGAGCACCCATTTATAAGGGGTGAGGCTACAGCTCAGTAGTATACTATGTGTCCAGGATACATGAGACCCCTGATTCAAACCCCAGTCCCAGGGGCGGGGGCAGGGCAGTCACTGACTACACTGTCAGCTCTGTGTAAAAGACCCGTTACTTGTTTGTCGTATGGAGATCAGCACAGCCCAGTGACACACTAGCTGTTCTCCCGGTGAAATAAATAACATGGTATTATTGAGTTGCATGGTCATATAACCGACTAAAATCCTAAATCTTTTTTATAGGTTTAAAATTCATATCTTTCATCACAAGAAATCTAAGTGAAATAAACATGCTAAATGCCATTGAATTTTGTAATATAAATTGAGATGAATTGATTACTATACAAATTATTTCTCAGTAATGCTATTAAGTAGTTGAAGTACGGGAAAGGTGAGTGTGTTTTAATAAATGCCTATTAAATTTATACATAACAGGACCCTCTCTCAGAAAAAATTTAATAAAGTTTTTAATGTTAATCATAAAAGACAGATTCCTTCCCCCAAATAAAGCAGAGGTAGAGGTTGAAAGCATACACTAAGGGTCAAAATGTAAACTCAATTATCAACTAAAAAAATAGAAAGAAAGAAAGGAAGACTAAACAGATAAACAAGAGTCTGAAAAGGGCAATTAAATTTTTTAAAGGCTTGTATAGTGGCATTTGCCTTTAATCCCAACATTTAGGAGGCAGAGGTAGGAGGATCCCCATGAGTTTGAGGCCAGCCTGAGACTACAGAGTGAATTCCAGGTCAACCTAGGCTACCGCGAGATCCTACCGCAGAAAAACAAAAAACTAAAAAACAGGATGGGTGTGGTGGTATACACCTTTGATCCTAGCACTTAGAGGCAGAGGTAGGAGGATCCCTGTGAGTTCAAGACCAGCCTGGGATTACAAAGTGAATTCCAGGTCAGCCTGGGCTAAAGTGAGACCCTACCTTGAAAGAATTTTTTTAAAACCTGCAAAAAATTAAAAAAAATTTTTTCCAGGCACTTATATGATCTTTCAATAATGTTTTGTTTTAGTTTTTTTGAGGTACAGTCTCACTCTAACCCAGGCTGACCTGGAACTCACTCTGTAATCCCAGCCTGTTTTAAACTCACAGTGATCCTCCCACCTTGGCCTCCCAAATGCTGGGATTAAAGGCGTGCACCACCACACCCAGCTCAATAATCCTATTGGGTTCTAGAAAAATTAAGAACCTTGTCCAAAGCTAGTCAGCCTGGTGGCACACACCTGTAATCCTAGCATTGTGGAGGCTGAGGCAGGAAGATCTTAAGTTTGAAGCTAACCTGGGCTATACAGTGAGCTTCAGAGCAGCTTGGGCTGCACACCAAGACCTTGTCTCAAGAAACAAACAAAGCCAGGCGTGGTGGGGCACGCCTTTAATTCCAGCACCCAGGAGGCAGAGGTAGGTGGATTGCCGTGAGTTCGAGGCCATCCTGAGACTCCATAGTGAATTCCAAGTCAGCCTGAGCTAGAGCAAGACCCTACCTTGAAAACCCAAAATAAATAAATAAATAAATAAATAAAAGGTGTTATGATGGTGCACACCTATAATCCAGCACTGGGAGATGGAGGCAAGATGAGCTCTTCAAGACCAGCCTAGGTTACATGAAACCCTAGGTTACATGAAATCCACACACACACATACACGCACACACACACACACACACACTACCACCACCACCAAAAAGGAAAGTTTTCGAGGTGGAGGAACAAGGGTTTAATAACCAATAACCAACGTCCTCTGGTCTGCTCCAAGGCCCACAGCTTCGGCCTCTTATTCCTCCGTACTCCCCCTTTCTCTGTGTCCCCCTGCCAACTGTGGTTAGGGGCTACGGGACCACATGGGTCTCAGAGTAACTACAAATGACATGGTAATTTACAGAGCCTCAGAGTTAAAAAGCAAGTGATCTTCCATCACTAAGCACACGTGATTATTGACGTGACGAAAATGGAGCCGCCCGAGTGGTGGGAGAACAGCCTAAGTGACAGGTCAGCAGGAGGGTCGGCAGGACAAGGCAGGTAGCAAGGTCTCAGCTTGCTCTGAGGTCCAGGCTCGTTACCCAGCGAGAATCACCAAGCAAATTAGAGTACCGATTTTGAAGGCTGCAGGGACCAGGCACGGGTTGAAGCCTCAGGTATCAACAACTCAGGTCCTCCGACAGGGACAAAACTGAGACTTAACGGCGATACCAGCCCAGAAGCCCAAAAGTCGCAGCCCACCCTTTTGATGAGATCAGGACAAGTCACCGGTAACCTAACTGCGCTGCCTGGGCAACTGAAACAGGACTCCTTAGGAACAGGATTTGCCTCTGAATCTGGGGCAGGAGCACACCTACACATCAGTGTCAAATACCCCGGCCACTGGCCTGAGCAATTGTTATAGGGACGCTAACTAATATATTTTGCTTTGGTTTGTTTTCCTGGTTGTAACTTACATGGCCAGAAGCAGCTGCAGGCGCAGAAAACACTACAGAAACATTCCAGGTTAGACAAAATTCTGGCTGTACCCTCATAATGCCACCCACTTCCCTGCTCCACATGAGTAGATCAGAAAATGACGAAGAACATTGTTCCAGAATAGCCATGGATCTGTTGCATCTAATCTTATCATCAGCAGTGATTATCTGTGTGCCCGCCATTGGCTGACCACTGTGATAGAGGCCACCGGTGTGGGCATCAGTTGGCAGACCCTTTCTGTGCCACCACCCTTACCTTGGACCCTCTCCCTGCCTGGCTCTGACTCAGCCCTGACTCTGGGGGTTTCAAGTAACAGAGATATCTCCCAGACATCTGAGCTGAAATGGACAGAGTACTGGACCCGGGCCAGGGCTGGGCCCCATGGGGGTGGGCACCAAGCCCTGAGGATGAGACAGATAGACGCTTGCCACCTCCTTTTCCCTCTCACAGCAACCTCGTTTCTCATCCCTTCTCCCTGGTTCGGCTTTGGTTTCCTCCTTCCATAGCCCACTTTCCCCTTTTTCCCCGTGTCCAGGGCAAATGCTCTTACCAGTTCCCTGTTATGTGCTGTCCCACTTCCAAAGTCAATCGTGACTGACCAGAGACCTGTGTCCCAGTTCCAAATGTGCTGGAGAGAGAATTGCTGTCTCAACAAGGGTCAGGGCTATCTACCCTAGTCTTCTGTGGCCAGGGCAGAAAGGACACTTGGCGAGACAAGCACCTCCATGGAGAGGCTCGGGAAAGAAGTAGACTGAACAGGAGCTCCGCGCGGTGCCTAATCACTGTCACCACGGCTTGTGGCACAGCAGCTGATGACTCCAGTCTCACCTCTTCAGGCTGCCTTGCTGAGCCCCTGTCTGCTCCCAGAAACACAGAACATTAATCAGATATGGTTCGTTTTATGTGTGTGTGTGTGCTTGTTATGTGTATGGTGTGTGTGTGCCTGTGTGTAGGCACGCCTGTATGTGGGTGTGTATGTGCGTGTGTGCATGCATGTGTGTATTGAGGCCACGGGTTGATATCAGTTGTCTTCTCTAGCTCCACCCCCCACCCCTGCCCTGAGGAAGGGTCTCGCTATAGCCCAGGCTGACCTGTAATTCACTATGTAGTCTCAGGCTGACCTCAAACTCATGGTGACCCTCCTACCTCTTGCCTTCTGAGTGCTGAGATTAAAGGCGAGACCCTACCTCAAACAAAACAAAAAATCCCACAAACTGGGCTAGAGAGATGGCTTAGTGGTTAAACGCTTGCCTGTAAAGCCTAAGGATCCTGGTTCAAGGCTCAATTCTCCAGGACCCATGTAAGCCAGCTGCACAAAGTGGCGCATACGTCTGGAGTTCCTTTGCAGTGGCTGGAGGCCCTGATGCGCCCGTTCTCTCTCTGTCTCTCTCTGCCTTCTCTGCCTCTTTCTGTCTGTTGCTCTCAAATAAATAATTTTTTTTTAATCCCACAACTTTTAGGTGTGACTCACAGGACCAGAATGACTTCTGGTGGATCGTATGACCAGACCTTTCCATGTACAGTGGGACTGTCATGGGTGGTCTCAGTTTCCAGGCTCATGGTGTCTTACTCAAAGAATTGAAGAAAAGCACATCCAAGTAATTATGCAGACAGATACTTTATTAAGAGCAAAGCAATAGTAAAAGTTTAAGTAAATGCCAAAGGGGCACTGGGCCATTGGAGTGGAGGGCACCTGAGGGCCTGAGGAAGTAGTCTGGGGTTTCTCTTTTTAGGGTTTTTAGGAAATGATGAACAGGTTGTCTGAGGTGCAGTTTGGACGATCCTATGGTTCGATTGACAGGTTTGGGTTACATAATGTTTCTCTATTGCACATGCTCCTTCTCATGATACAACTGATTTGTCTTATTTTATTTTGGTTTTTTTTAAATATTTTTTGTCCATTATTTATTTATTTATTTGAGAGTGACAGACACAGAGCGAAAGACAGATAGAGGGAGAGAGAGAGAATGGGCGCGCCAGGGCTTCCGGCCACTGCAAGTGAACTCTAGACACATGCGCCCTCTTGTGCATCTGGCTAACGTGGGACCTGGGGAATCGAGCCTCGAACCGGGGTCCTTAGGCTTCACAGGCAAGCGCTTAACCGCTAAGCCATCTCTCCAGCCCTATTTTGAGGTTTTTGAGGTAGGGTCTCGCTCTGGCTCAAGCTGACCTGGAATTCACTATGTAGTCTCAGGCTGGTCTCAAACTCACAACAATCCTCCTACCTCAGACTTCGGAGTGCTGGGATTAAAGGAGTGCGCCACCACACCCAGTATGATTTTAATCATCTGCATGCCCACATAGAGATAGGCATACGATGGTAAAGAGGAGTTTCTCCCTAGAAGCTCACTTACAGGACACAGTTTGCTTTATTGTGCATGTACCCCAAACCAGTCCAGACTAGGTGGGCCCCTGCTGTTCCTAACCAGGCTCTAAGAAGTCTGTTTGTTTTTCAGGTAAGGTCTCTCTCTAGTCCAGGCTGACCTGGAATTCACTATATAGTCCCAGGTTGGCCTTGAACTCACAGCGATCCTCCTACCTCTGCCTCTGGAGTGCTGGGATGAGAGGGCGCCCCACCACGCTCAGCCTGTGAGGGAGATTTTTGAAGATCTTCAACATGAAGCTTTAGATCTCTCTAGGACAACCACGGGGGGGTGGGGGGGAATGGAAGCGCCTTATTCTTTGTACTTTGATTGTGGAAGCCAGTCAATCACCTGCCACCAGCTGGACTCAGTGGGTCTTGGAGCTGCCTGCCAGGCAGACATTCGAGATGAACCTGGTTTCATGTTTGTGGCTCCATTACCAAGCCCTGCTTCGCTCTGGGCGATGCACACCCAGCTGAACTTTTCCTGAACCACCGCAAACAAGACTTGAAGGTTTAACCATGGCAGCAGAAAGCAAGATGCGCTCTAAACTTCGAGTAAAATTTCTCTACTGTTCCTTTTCATTTACATACAACTTTACATTACAAGCCCGTCACAATCATCATTAATTAAACCTGCCACTCATTGCCCTCTGAAGTAGGGCTGAATTAGTGGGCTCATTTTACAGCGGACAAAACCAATAGAAAGGCTTAGGGATTTGCTGAAGTGAAGTGGTGTTCAGTCCAGGAAGCCTGGCCCCATTCCCTCTCTGGCTCATTCTTCTTTGCCTGGAAGAGGCCTTCAAAGTGCACAGTGCTTCATGCCAAGCAGCTTAAGGAAGTCAGCTGGGAAGGGGAGACTGGCCGGGCCGTGGCAATGTAGACCAGAGCATCGGTGTGTGGCTTGAATTTCTTGAAAACAGTCATGTCATGTTTTCCTGGTTCTCAGTGAATAGTAAGCACACAGCTTACTGAATTTCTCCTATAGAGGCAGGAACAGGATCTTGGGATATAGTGGGAATGTTGTTTCATTTGACCTAGTGACAAAGTCACCTGCCCACTACTCATAGTTCATTACTTGACATTTGCCTTGAAATCTGTGGGTTTCACATCTGCAGACTCAACCAACTACACATCAAAAATAGTAGAAGAGGAGCCGGGCTTGGTGGTGCATGCCTTTAATCCCAGCACTTGGGAGGCAGAGGTAGGAGGATTGCTGTGAGTTCGAGGCCACCCTGAGACTCCATAGTGAATTCCAGGTCAGTCTGGGCTACAGTGAGACCCTACCTTGTAAAAACAAAAACAAAACAAAGAATAAAAATAGTTGAAGAGGGCTAGAGAGATGACTTAGCAGTAAAGATATTTGCATGCAAAGACAAAGGACCCAGGTTCAATTCCCCAGGACCCACATAAACCAGATGCACAAGGTGGTGCATGCGTCTGGAGTTTGTTTGCAGCAGCTAAAGGCCAGAGCGCACCCATTCTCTCTCACTCAAATAAAAAAAAAAAATAGTTAATTAAAAAGTATTTTAAGTGGGCATGGTGGAGCATGCCTTTAATCCCAGCACTCGGGAGGCAGAGGTAGGAGGCTAACCATGAGTTCGAGGCCACCCTGAGACTACATAGTGAATTCCATGTCAACCTGGGCTAGAGAAAGACCCTACCTCAAACAAATAAACAAAAAGTGATGGAGGAAAACCTCTAACATTGACCTCTAGCCTCTATGCATGGGCACACACCTGAACATACACCCCCCCACACACAAATGTACATTCATTTGCATGCACTACACATGCAAATAAATAAAACATGGCTGGAGAGATGGCTTAGCAGTTAAGGCCCTTACCTGTGAAGCCTAAGGACCCATGTTCAACTCTCCAGATCCCATGTAAGCCAGACACACAAAGGTGAGGCAAGGTTGCACGTGCCCACTAGGTGATGTGAGTGTCTGGCGTTTGATTGCAGTGGCTGAAGCTATGGTGTGACAATTTTCTCCCTCTGTGTGTGTGTGTGTGTTTCTCTCTAAAAATAAAAAATAAAAATAAGTAAATAAAACATAGAGGCACAAGCTGTTTCAAGTGTTCTGTCAGCTGCTTCCAACAACAACCTACTTGTTTTAGCAAGTATGCCTGCTCTCCAGTAGATGTTGGGGCCAGAAACCAAATGAACAAGCCCCGTGGTTAAATAGTTCATGGAGAAATGGAGCGTCTACAAAGCCCAAATACCCGTCTCCAGATGGTGATCCTACTGGGGTGGAGAACCATTGCTGCTGCCTCTCCAGAGTGGACCAAGTAGGAGGAAAAAGAAAAGCACGTCCCCACGGGCCACTGGCTGTGTGTCACATTGTCCTTTGTGTAGGGAGAATGGGGTCAGCCAAGGTTGAAAGGACCTCATTTTTCATGGAATCAGAGTCAAAATCCAAGTCCTGGTTTGTGATGCAAAGAAGGTAGAATTATGAACTTCCTTATTCTGTGTGTGTGTGTGTGTGTGTGTGTGTTGGATGCTTATACACACACAGGCCAGAGAGTCTTGAGTCAGGGTCTCTTTTAAATTTTTATTTATTTATTTGAGAATGAGAGAGAGAGAAAAAAAAAAATGGGCATACCAGCCACCACAAATGAACTCCAGACACACGTGCCACCTTGTGCATTGGCTTACATGGGTGCTGGGGAATCGAACCTGGGTCCTTTGACTTTTCAGACAAGCACCTTAACTGCTAAGCCATGTCTCCAGCCCGAGTCAGGGTCACTTGCTAACCCTGGAACTTGCTGTTTCTCTAGGCTGGTGCCAGCAAGAGACAGCGGTCCTCCTGTCTCCACCACACAACTGCGGCACCTACATGTGCCCCTGCATGGTACGTGGCCACACCTAGCTTTCTTCTTCAAATTTTTATTTACTTATTTGAAAGGTATAGAGGAAAAGAGAAAGAGACAGATAAAGGGAGAGAGAGAATGGGCACACCAGGGCCTCCAGCCACCACAAATGAACTCCAGATACATGTGCCACCTTGTGCATCTGGCTTACATGGGTCCTGGGGAATTGAACCTGGGTCCTTTGGCTTTGCAGACAAGCATCTTAACCGCTAAGCCATCTTTACAGCCTGATCTATTCTCTTTTTCTTTTTAATTTTTTTTTGTTCATTTTTATTTATTTAGATGAGAGCGAAAGAGAGAGAAAGGCACATAGAGAGAGAGAATGGACGCACAAGGGCCTCCAGCCACTGCAAACAAGCTCCAGATGCATGCTCACCCTTGAGCATCTGGCTAACGTGGGACCTGGGGAATTGAGCCTCGAACCGGGGTCCTTAGGCTTCACAGGCAAGTGCTTAACCGCTAAGCCATCTCTCCAGCCCACTACTCTCTTTTAACAGAAGAAGAAACTGAGGACCAGAAAAGTCTAAGGGCCTGTCCAAGGTTACACAGCTACTAAAGAGAAAACCAGGGATCAAGCCTGCTCTCTTTGGCTTCAGAACTGCATTTATGCAGAAGACCTGCCCAGTGGATGGAGGGGAGGAGGCTAGTCCAAGGAAATATTTAAAATATTTATTTAATTATTTGAGAGAGGTAGATAGATAGACAGATAGATGATAGACAGATATATAGGTGGCAGATAGATAGATAGATAGATAGATAGATAGATAGATAGATAGATAGATAGTAGAGGCACAGAGAGAGAATGGGCACACAAGGGCCTCTAGCCACTGCAAATGAACTCCAGACACGTGCGCCCCCTTGTGCATCTGGCTTTACGAGGGTCCTGGGGAATTGAACTTGGGTCCTTAGTGCCTTAACCCCTATGCCTCTCTCCAGCCCTACAGTGGCTTTTTGCCTGGGTGCTAAGGACCCAGACTGAGGGGCTCTTGCTTTGCCCAGTAAGGCCTTGTCACCCACAGAGCCTTCTTCCTCAGACTTGAACTTCCTTATTTGTAACTCACAATTAAATTTTGTTTAAATAAGGTTAAAAGCATTCAATGTTATTTTTATTTATTTATTTGACAGAGAGAAAGAGGAAGAGAAAGAGAGAGAGAATGGATGCACTAGGGCCTCCAGCCACTGCAAACGAACTCGAGACACATGCGCCCCCTTGTGCATCTGGCTAACGTGGGTCCTGGGGAATAGAACCTGGGTCCTTTGGCTTTGCAGGCAAACGCCTTAACCACTAAGCCATCCCTCCAGCCCTTGTTTTTAGAAAAGGTCTCATGTAGCCCAGGCTGGCCTTGAACTCCTGATCCTCCTCCTATCTAAATCTCTGGGGTTATAGGGATGTACACTATTCCTGGCTTACAACATTTAATTTTAAGGAAATATGTTCACATATATAAAAATGAATTTTGGGGCTAGAGAGATGGCTCAGAGGTTAAGGTGCATACTGGCAAAGCCTGAGGACCTGGGTTTAATTCTCCAGTACCCAGGGGCACAAAGTGGTGCATGTGTCTGGAGTTAGTTTGCAGTGGCAAGAGGCCCTGGTACATCCATTCTCTCTCTCTCACTTTCTCTCTCCTCTCCTTGCAAAAATAAATAAATAATGTTTTTTTCAAAAAGGAACTTTTGGGGACTGGAGAGATGGCTTAGCAATTAAGGCATTTGCCTGCAGAGCCGAAGGACCTTGGTTCAATTCAAGTTCAATTGGTTCAATTACCCAAGTAAGCCAGATGCACAAGGTGGCACATGCATCTGGACTTCGTTTGCAGTGTCTGGAGGCCCTGGCATGCCCATTCTCTCTCCCTTTCTCTGCCTCTCTCTCTCTCTCTTTCACAAATAAATAAATAAAAATAAAGTTAAAAATTTTTTTAAAAAGGAACTTTTGGGCTGCAGAGATGGCTTTGCAGCTAAGGCCTTTGCCTGCAAAGCCAAAGGACCCAGGTTCAATTCCCAGGACCCATGCAAGTCAGATGTTCAGGGTGGCACATGTACCTGGAGTTCATTTGCAGTGACTGGAGACCTTGGCGCACCCAATCTCCCTATCCCTCTCTCTCTCTCTCAAATAAAAATAAAATACTAAAAGAAGGTAATTTTATCACCAAATTCTCAAGGCAAAAGATGTAAGGACTGAAGAGATGGCTTAGCAGTTAAGGCGCTTGCCTGCAAAGCCAAAGGGCCCAGGCTCCATTCCCCAGTATCCACATAAAGCCAAATGCACAAGGTGGTACATTCACCTGGAGTTCATTTCTAGTGGCCAGAGGCTCTGGTTGCCCATTCTCTCTCTCTCTCTCTCTCTCTCTCTCTCTCTCTTAATTGAAAATAAATAAATAAAATATGTTTAAAAAGAAATGTGTAAAATACGAACTTTGATGCGAATTTGTTGTTATTGCCAGTGTGTGTTTACATCTGCTAATATTGAATTCTGGGTTATTGGCTCAAGCCAGGGCCCTCATCCATTCTCTCACAGCAGTGCTCATCATGAACAAGGGATACATTTCTTTAACAGGCCCTTCTTGGATGTAGATGGATCCTCATCCTGTCCCACTAAGTTTCTACCCTCTCCCCAGGTCACTCACTGTCAGTTCAGGCTGAGTCTCTCCACGGAGAGAGGGCCAGTTTGTGTGCCCAGACGGGCCCCATCTCTGGTTGTCACTTGACACTTTTGCTCATCTACTCCAGTTTTGTGTCCAACTTCCTGAAAACCTCCACAAAGCCTTGTGGGTTCCTCACGTCATTGTGATTCACCCTGCTTGCGGCTGGGTCACAGTAAGTGATGTGACAACCCCAGGGTAGGTGACTCAGCACAGGTCTTCTTACGTGTCTGCACTAGCTTCTTTTTAGATGCCGCCATCGGCGATCCCCTGGGCAGTAGTCAGGATTATCCCGCAGTTTCTCTGTTGAATTTTTACATGAGTAGAACCCCAGTGCCAGCAGGCCATCATCCTTACTTGCATTAGCAAAGCAGCTCAATGAGAAAAGATGCTAGATAGTGGACATATATACGATGCCTTTTTCTTGAGCCAGATCATGCTGGGATGCTCCTGTGTTACTACTTCATAAGAAGCATAGCTCTTTAAAAAAGATAGATAGGGGGCTGGAGAGATGGCGTAGCGGTTAAGCGCTTGCCTGTGAAGCCTAAGGACCCCAGTTCGAGGCTTGGTTCCCCAGGTCCCACGTTAGCCAGATGCACAAGGGGGCGCACGTGTCTGGAGTTCGTTTGCAGAGGCTGGAAGCCCTGGCGCGCCCATTCTCTCTCTCTCCCTCTACCTGTCTTTCTCTCTCTGTCTGTCGCTCTCAAATAAATAAATAAATAATTTTAAAAAAAGATAGATAGGTAGATAGATAGATAGATAGATAGATAGATAGATAGATAGATAGGTAGGTAGATGGGAGAGAGAGAGAAAAGAGAGAATGGTTGCACCAGGGCCTCTAGTCACTGCAAATGAACTGCAGACACATGTACCACCGTGTGCATCTGGCTATACATGGGTACTGGAGAATCAAACCCAGGTCGTTAGGCTTTCCAGGAAAGTACCTTAACTGCTGAGCCATCTCCCCAGCCCTTGAATGATGCTGATAACTGCTAGGAAATCCTGATGTGCTGTCACTTTTCAACATTATGGACATTTTGGACATTATGGACATTTTCAACATTATGGGACAGAGCATTCTAACACGCTGGGCAATCTCCTTAACTATAAGACTACTAAGTCATTTATGTATTTATTGTGGTTTTTTTCAAGGTAGGGTTTCACTCTAGCCCAGGCTGACCTGGAATCCACTACGTTGTCTCAGGATGGCCTCAAACTCACGGCGATCCTCCTACTTCTGCCTCCTGAGTGCTAGGATTAAAGGTGTGCACCATCATGCCCAGCTCTAATTTTTTTAAATATTTTTTTGTTTATTTTTATTTATTTGTGAGTGACAGAGAGAGAGAGAAAGAGGCAGAGAGCGAGAGAGAGAATGGGTGCGCCAGGGCTTCTAGCCACTGCAAACGAACTCCAGATGTGTGCGCCCCCTTGTACATCTGGCTAATGTGGGTCCTGGGGAATCAAGCCTCAAACCGGGGTCCTTAGGCTTCACAGGCAAGCGTTTAACCGCTAAGCCATCTCTCCAGCCCTAATTTTTTAAAAAAATACTTATTTATGTATTTGCTAAGGAGAGAGAGGGTGGGGAGAGCAGACACATGAAGACCTTTTGCCACTTCAAAGGAACTAACTCCAGACACATGCTCTACTCTGTGAGTCTGGCTTTAGGTGGGTACTGTGGAATGGAACCCAGGCCACAGGTTTTGCAAGCAAGTGTCTTTAACAACTGAGCTATCTCCGCAGCCCTAATTTTTACTCTCTCTCTTTCTCTTTTTTTTTAGAGGCAGGGTCTCACTCTAGCCCAGGCTGACCTGGAACTCACTCTGTAATCTCCAGTCTCGCTTCAAATTTACAGTGATTTTCCTACCTCAGTCTCCTGAGTGCTGGATATTTTTCCTCCCAAATGTCTTATGCATCACAGGCAAGTGCTTTATTATATACCAAATCCTTGGCTACAAGTTTTGAAAAAAGTATATAAATCAGCTATTAACCAACATATCAGCACATTGCCAGCATATCATAGTTCTACCCAATATTGTCATTTTTCTTTCTTTTTTTTTTTCTTTTGATTTTTCAAGGTAAGCTCTCACTCTAGTCCAGGCTGACTTGTAATTCACTATGTTGTCTCAGGGTGGCCTCAAACTCATGGTGATCCTCTTTCCTTTGTCTTCTGAGTGCTGGGATTAAAGTGTGTACCACCATCCCTGGCTGTATTGTAATTTTTTACATGTATACCTCACTTTGCCTGTAAGACTACAGATGTCTTAAGGGATGGTCCAGATAAATTTTGTCTTTATTCTTCTTAGAGTATCTAGCAAGTTGATTTATATGCTGTAGGTGGTTAAAAAAAAATGTGTGTGTGTGTGTTTAATTACAGCTAGGCATGGTAGTGTGTCCTAACACTAGGAATGCTGAAGCAAGCAGATCATAGGTTCAAAGCCAGCCTGGTCTACAAAGAGAGACCTTGTCTCAAAAAAAAGTTTAGGCCACCCTGAGACTACATAGTAATTCCAGGTCAGCCTGGGCTAGAGTGAGACCCTACCTTGAAAAACCAAAAATAAATAAATAAATAAAAATAAAAATAATTTTCAGGGCTTGAAAAATGGATTAGTGGTTAAGGCACTTGCCTGAAAAGCCTAAGGACCCATGTTTGACTATCTAGGTCCCATGTAAGCCAGATGCACAAGGCTATGCAAGTTCACAAGGTCGCACAAGGTTGAAAAACTAACCAACCAACCAAACAAACAAACAAAAACCAGTTTCATTCACTGAAGGAAAATCTAGAAGACAAACTGTAATTTGCCCACATGCCTCAGTCCTCTCTGATGAGTCAGGAGGCCCTTCAGGGTCACTCCTTCCTCCAGGGTTAACATGCCTCTTATCTGTGGGCTGTTTCAGCATGGGGAATTCTGCAGTGACTGGAAGATAGGACCTGATATCTGCTCTCTCACTTCAATTCTGAGTCTCCGTGTGTTTAAATGCCAAATATAGAAATCGTCCCTTACATTGCTAGTGTGAAGAAATACCATAACACTGGAAAACTGTTTGTGGAACCAGATTATAAATGAGGAGAATCAGATAGTCTGTGTCCAAACGCCTTAACCAGCACCGTGGCCTCCACCTCGATAGATCAAGGAATCTATCTTTGAAAAACAACAACAAAAAAATTTTTTTTGAGAAAGTAGGATACGCTTAGTACTGCTGGTGCATTATTACCACAATTTAATTTTCTTAATAAAATCCAGTCAAAGGATTATAATTTCTAATTAATGCAAACATATTTATCATTCTGTGGCTAATATATGCCAAGTCCCATGTTAGTCATTAGGATACAATATGAATATAATTCATCATCTCAAAAAATTTAAATAATTCATCTCTAATAACATCTCATCATGTAGATCATTTTAAAGCACTTTAAATGCCAGTGTAGGAAATGAGTCAGGGTATGATGTGACCCTCTGACATATCCTGTAATTCATTCACTCATAGGATAAAATAATACAAAAGCAACAAGGCAAATGTTAGCTCAATTACTTGACGTTAGTCTTTTTCACAGAAACATAGCATACAGATTGACCACTGAAGAATGAAGGCTTTTTGCACCTTTGGAATTCTGAGTACATATGTTTCTGCACAGCGTGATTTTTTATTTTGGTTCGGTATCCCCAGGACTAGAGAGGGTCGAGCCAGCCGCTCCAGACGTGAAAGAGACAGCCATTGCTGTGCCCTCCAGCCCTTGGCTGACCTTTGTGTGAACGTGCTGGTGATAGAGGTGGCGGCGGGGGCCTAGGAGAACCTGAGAGGCAGGGACAGGTGTCTTGTGTCCTTTGTCAGGAACGCTGGTCGTAGACGCTGATGTTTCCTATTTCCTGTAAACACCGTGATTCGCATCTTGACAATAGAACTTTACAATTTGCCATCTTTGGATCTAAAATGAAGGGTTTAGATCAAAATCAGTTCCCCAACATATATTCTGCAGAGAGCAGAGGTTGCATAAGATCAAGAATGGGCCACCAGCCACACCCTGTTGTGGATAGTCACCAGGTAGAAGTTTCCAGAAGGTGTTCAGACAGAGCAGTGTGCTGGAAGTATTTCTCAAAAGGCTTGGACCACAACACCTGTTCTTCTATCACTGGCTGACATCTGCTGATTTGCCTGTGGCCGAGGCACAGTTTGAGAAACACTGGCATAAGAGATGTCTTGCAGGACTGGGCTGATAGCATCATCTCAAGCAGAAAACCTTAGAGATCAGAGGTCACCTGAGCTTACATGTCCAGTCAGGAACCTCACAGTTAGTCAGTGGACACACCTAGCTACTTCCACCTGTATTCTAACAGCTCTAAGGAGGGAAATTTATTGTGAGGACATTTAGAAAAAACACCAGTGGGCTGGAGGGATGGCTTAGTGGTTAAGGCGCTTCTGGGATGCCTAGGGACCCAGGTTCGATTCCCCAGGGCCCATGGTGGTGTGTGCACCTGGAGTTCGTTTGCAGTGGCTAGAGGCTCTGGCATGTCCATTCTCTCTGTGTGTCTGCCTCTCTCTTTCTCCCTCTCTCAAATAAATAAAAGAAAAGAAAAGAATTCCAGAAGTCTTGAAAAAAAGTACCAGCAATTGAAATCTGCACTAAAATGTCTGCTTTTGGTAAGCATGGTAGATTGAAGTGATTACTAAGCAAGAAAAACTGGAGGCTCTGGAAATATCTCAGTGGGCAAAGTACTTGCTACACAGTCATTGAGACCAGAGTTTAGATCCCCAGCACCCACGTCAGCCTGGTGTGGGGGCATGTATCTGTCATCCCAGTGCTGGGGAGACGGCGCAGGAGAATCCCTGGCCTTGCAGGCTAGCTAGTCTAGCCCAGTGGGTCAGCTCTGGGTTCAGCATGAGACACTGTCTCACAAAAGTATAGTGGGGCTGGAGAGATGGCTTAGTGGTTAAACACTTGCCTGTGAAGACTAAGGACCCCGGTTCGAGGCTCGGTTCCCCAGGACCCACGTTAGCCAGATGCATAAGGGGGTACATGCATCTGGAGTTTGTTTGCAGTGGCTGGAGGCCCTGGCATGCCCATTCTCTCTCTTTCTATCTGTCTCTTTCTCTCTCTGTCTGTCGCTCTCAAATAAATAAATAAAAATGAACAACAACAACAAAAAAGTCCAGTGGATAACTGGGCATGGTGGCACATACTTTTAATACCCAAACTCAGGAGGTAGAGAGAGGTAGGAGGATCACTAGGAGTTCGAGGCCAGCCTGGAACTACAGTGTTCCAGGTCAGCTTGGGCTAGAGTGAGACCCTACCTTGAAAAATTGAAAAAAAAAAAATTTTTTTTTTTTTTTTTTGCATGAACCAGGCATGGTGACACAACACTACTTTTAATCCTAGCACTTGGGAGGCAGTTAGGAGGATCGTTGTGAGTTCAAGGCCACCCTGAGACTACATAGTAAGTTCCAGGTCAGCCTGGGCTGGAGTGAGACCCTACCTAAAAAAAAAAAAAAAAAACACCTAACAAACAGAAAAGGTGGGAAGTGATTGAGGAAAATACCTGATGCTGACCTCTGGCCTCTACACGCACATGCACACACACCAACTGCACATGAAACAAAAGAAAAATAAAAAACTGGTTAGAAGTACATAATTTAGCTATCCCATCCTGAACACGCCTGATTTTGTCTGATCTTGGAAGCTAGGCAAGGTTGGGCCGGGTTACGGCAGTGGGGACCGAACCCAGGGCCTCAGACTTGCTAGGCAAGCACTCCACCATCAGGTACACGTCCAGCCCCAGAAATATATTTTCTGGTGAAGTTGTTAATGGCCAATTATCCACAATTCAAGAAGCTAATGAGAAGAAGGGAAGAAGAAAGGAAAGGCGCTGGGTCCAAAGTCCAGGTAATTAGCTCCCAGTGACAAGTTAATTCCTTCTGATAACAAACTTCATGAGAGCCTTTGATTTTTTTTTTTTTAATTGAAGTGTCAACTATGATACTTGCTAGGCTGGCCTTAGGGCCCAGGATCTCAGGCAGTGTCTTCTTTTTTTTTTTTTTTAATTTTTTTGTTTATTTTTACTTAATTGAGAGTGACAGAAAGAAAGAGGCAGATAGAGAGAGAAAGAACGGGTGTGCCAGGGCTTCCAGCTACTACAAACGAACTCCAGACGCGTGCGCCCCCTTGTGCATCTGGCTAACGTGGGTCCTGGGGAACCGAGCCTCGAACCAGGGTCCTTAGGCTTCACAGGCAACGGCTTAACCGCTAAGCCATCTCTCCAGCCCAGGCAGTGTCTTCTTAATACCAGCTGGAAGGCCTCACACATCACTGTCCTGGTCTTTTGCTTCGGGTTCAAAGGGCACAGATAATTTTAGGCTTCTATTGATTTTCATGTTGTTTGCTTGTAACAAGAATTCTTTGACTTGGTGGCTCAGTAAACAACGCTATTCTTCCAGCAGTGAGTCGGTTATCCCACGCTAGTCTCAACTGGTATAGCCTGCCCCCAAAGTAATTAAAGAACCAGGCAGTTTGCGTTCTTTTTCTGCAAAACTGCTCTTGAGTAGCAGATGGCAAACAGAAGCATTTTGCTCTGGAGACATATGGAAAGCTCTCTGTTCATAAAAGCCTCAATGAATATTAAGTCCCGAATGATGCCATTCACTGCGGAAATGAGATGTTGTAATAATCCCCCAAACAGGCCTAATTAGGCCATATAAGCTACTTGAATTTCAGGAAGTAATAGGTGGAAAATTACTATGTGTTTGGGATTTCGTTAGTAGATTTTTTTTTTTTTTTTTGTAATCTGAATATTCATCTCGGCCTGAAGGAATTACCTGTTTGCCTTTTTTTCTTTTTTCTTTTTTTTTTTTTTTTAAGAGAGCAAGAGAGAGGGAGAGAGAGAGAACTGGCGTGCCAGGGCCTCAGCCATTGCCCTCAAACTCCAGACACTTGCGCCACCTAGTGGGCATTTGTGACCTTGTGCTTGCCTCACCTTTGTGCATCTGGCTTACACCGGATCTGGAGAGAGATCCAACCTCGGTCCTTAGACGTCATAGGCAAGCGCCTTAACCACTAAGCCATCTCTTCAGCCCTGTTTTGGCTTTTTGAAGCAGGGGTTCACTCTAGCTCAAGCTGACCAGGAACTTACTCTGTAGCCCAGGCTGGCCTTGACCTCATGGAAATCATACTACTTCCGCCTCCCAAGTAGTGCTGAGATCAAAGGTGTGCCCCACCCATATCCAGAGCCTTTTTTTTTTAAAGCATTCTCTTGAATTATTACTGTTCTTCTCTAATTATATGCCTTTTAAAAAACTTAGTCCAAAAAAATGAGTAATCAAAGGGTTTAGCTGGATTTCATACTAGCTCTTTGGTTCAACCTGAACCAAACAAGCAGGAATTTGAGAAAAGATAGAATGTTTCCATATAGGTTCTAGAACAATCCCACATGTTCTCTGATTGCAAGTGCTTGCCATTGTCTAATTAGGAAAAAGACTTATGTTTAAGGTGTTTATTTTTTAAATAATTGTCCATATTAAGACAGAATTGGGGAAGGAAATTTGATTAGATTTGGTTGAAAACACAAAGCAGAATTTTTCTCTTTAGCTCCATAGTTTGGCAACCCAATAAATCTTTGGTAACCTATTACGTTGTTGCCAAGACAGGAAGAACTGAAACTGCGTACTCCTTGGAAAGAGAAGTACTGATACTGAGTCATAAGAGTGAAGAAAATGTTGCTTAGGACAAGAAACTAGGTGTTTTGGACTCCTTTCCCAGCACCGCGCCCTGCACAGGACTGAAAAGCCCTCTGAGGCTGTTGATAAATCCCCTTGAGTCAGCAGGGTGCTGGGGATAGCTGAGGAGACCAACGTCTGTGAGAACAAAATCCCAAGACCTCAGATCATCTGTTGTGGGAGCCTGGATTCAAGAGCCTTATGAATTTTGCAGATAGAAAAGGGATGATCTGATCCAGACCACTTGATTTTAAAATGAAGAAACTGAAACACAGATAGGTCATTGAGTTGGTTTAAGGTCACAGAGCTACTTAGTGACAGAGCCGAGAAGAGAAGACAGGCTACCTGATGCTTAGTCCTGTCATTTTTCCATGAAGTGTCAGCACAGACTTTTAACTGAAGCTTGATCCTTAGCTGGTTGTTGAAACAGGGTCGGAAAAGGACTAGCTGTGCAAGTGCCTATGTCAATCCTGGCTTTGGACCACCCATCCGCTAGGCAATATTTTTTTTCTTCCCAGTTAAAGGTCAATCCTTCTGTTTAAGTGAATAAGAAGTCAGAATCTTTCTGGGTTCAGCCCTGTGATTTTTTTTCTAGCTGGTAGAAGTAGACATAAATATCCCCATGTGTGGCTGGAGAGGTGGCTTAGCGGTTAAGGCGTTTGCCTGCAAAGCCAAAGGATCCCAGTTTGACTCTCCAGGACCCATGTAAGCCAGATGCACAAGCGGGCGCATACAGCTGGAGTTCCTTTGCAGTGGCTGGAGGTCCTGACATGCTCATTCTCTCTCTCATTCTCTCTCTCATTCTCTCTCTCATTCTCTCTCTCTCAAATAAGTAAATAAATTATATATATATATATATATATATATATATATATTAAAAACAAAATAACAACAACAAAAAAAAAAACCCAAATATCCCCATGTACCTATCTGGCTTAAGCATGGGTGACAGTGTTTATGGGTGGCTTCCTCAGCCTCATCTCCCTGTCTTCTCTATGTCTAACAGAATTCTGGGTTCACAGTGAGATTGACCCCTTACTCAGTTCCAGTGGCTTAAGCTGGTTGACACTGGCAACTGTCTTAGGCTCTTGATTATTTTAGGGAAGGGAAATCATGACTCATGGATCTCCATTTCAGGGTATTACTTTGCACTGTCAGGGAGGAGGGTTCTCTGAATGTGGAAGCAAGGAGCAACAGGAGTTTCAGGAAGACATTTGCAACCACATGAAATGGGGCTGGCCAATTGACACACATCTCTCTCTCTCTTTTTTTTTTTTTTTTTTTTTTTTGTTTTTTAGAGGTAGGATCTTATTCTAGCCCAAGCTGACCTGGAATTCATTATGTAGTCTCAGGGTGGCCTCGAACTCACAGTGATCCTCCTACCTCTGCCTCCTGAGTGCTGGGATTAAAGGCGTGTGCCACCATGCCTGGTGAAACACTCTGGTTTGAATAAGCTTTTAAAAATATTTATTTATTTGTGTGTGTGTGTGTGTGTGTGTGTGTGTGTGTGTGTGTGTGACAGAGAGAGAGAGAGAGAGAGAGAGAGAGAGAGAGAGAGAGAGAATGAGTGTGTCAAGGCCTCTTACCTCTGTAAATGAACTCTAGACACATGTGCCATTTTGTGCATCTGGCTTTACGTGGGTACTGGGGAATCGAACCCAGCCCATCAAGCTTTGCAGCGCCCTTAGTCACTGAGCTGTCTCTCCAGCCTGCAGACGTGCCATTTTAACTGCTGGCTTAAGCCTCACCTGTCACAAGACTTATGTAATCAAACACATAGTTTTGTTATTTAAGTCCTAAAGCGTTCTTTTATCTGCTACCGTAAGCATCCCTATATCTGTTACACTACTGATTGTGAGTTTCAACATACCTGTGCTTTGCTAGTGAATCAAAGTCCTTTTTAAGATTGGCCCCCAAGAGACTGTCTCAGGCAGAGACTGTGGCTCTTTGCTAGGGTACATATCTAGTATGCATGATGTCCTAAGTTTAATCCCTAAGTCTGTGAGGCGAAAAAAATACTTAATACTTTTTAATCTTCTATTTTTATTTCTGGCTTATGTATGGTGTGGTTTGCATATGTGTATGTATGCACGCGTTCTCACACGTGTGAGCACACGTGTATGGGGGTGCCCATGCACCTGTGTGTGTGCAGAGGCCAGAGGCTGATGTTGGGTGGCTTCCTCAGTCACCCTCCATTTCATTTCATTTATTTATTTTTCCTTTTGATTTGTTGAGACAAGTTCTCTCACTGAACTTACAGCACACTGATTTGCCTAGACTACTTAGCTAGTAAGTTCTACTGATCTGCCCATCTCTGCCTGCCCAGTGCTGAGTTTAAAAACGCACATGCCACACCACCCAGCATTTTACCTAAGTGCTAGGATTCGAACTAGGGCCCTCAGGCTTGTGTGGAAGAAGCTTTACACACTTCACCGGGCCCAAGACTTTAAAAATATTTTACTTATTTATTTGAGAGAGAGAGAGAGCCAGAATGGGCACACCAAGGCCTCTTGCCACTGCAAATGAACTCCAGGCACATGGACCACTTTGTGCATCTGACTTTAAATGGGTACTGGAGAGTCAAGCCCAGGCCATCAGTCTCAGAGTAACCTCAAGCTCATTGCAATCCTCCTACCCTCTGCCTCCTGAGTGCTGCCATTAAAAGCTTGTCAGAACTTCATGTATACATTCGAAAAATCTTATTTGAGGTGCTGGAGAGCTGGTTTACTGGTTAAAGGCACTAGCTTGCAAAGCCTGATGGCCCGAGTTCAATTCCCCAGTATCCACGTAAAGCCAGATGCACAAAGTGACCCATGTGTCTGGAGTTCGTTTGAAGTGGCAGGTCTTGATCTGCCCGTTCTCACTCATGGTCTGTCTGCCTCTTTCTCTCCATTACTCACTCTCAAATAAATATAAATATAAATATAAATTTTTTTATAAATATAAATACATATATATATATATATATATATATATATATATATATATATATATTTGAAGTAGTGTCTCACTCTGGCTCAGGCTGACCTGGAATTCACTATGTAGTCTCAGGGTGGCCTTGAACTCATGGTGATCCTCCTACCTCTGCCTCTCAAGTGCTGGGATTAAAGGTGTGCATCACCAGGCCCAGCTGATAAAAATATTTTTTTAAATGTATTATCTGGGCTGGAGAGATGGCTTAGTTAAGGTGCTTTCTCTTGAAGCCTAAGGAACTAGGTTCAATTCCCCAGATTCCACGTAAACCAGATGCACATAGTGCCACATGCATCTGGAGTTCATTAGCAGTGGCTAGAGGCCCTGGGGGGCCCATTCTCTCCCTCTCCTTCTCCCTCTCTCTCTCTAATAAATAAATACTTTTTTGTGTGTGTGCTTTGTTTTTTGAAGTAGGGTTTCACTCTAGCCCAAGCTGAGCTGGAATTCACTATATAGTCTCAGGGTACTCTTGAACTCATGGCAATCCTCCTAACTTTGCCTCCTGACTGCTGGGATTAAAGGCGTGTGCCATCACCCCTGGCTAAAAATTTTTAAAAATGTATTATCTGAGTCTATTTAACACCTGCATCTAGTGGCATTACCTGAATGATGTCACAGGTTCTCATGCATACTTTACTAATCAGAACACAAGCCTGACCAATCAGAGTGGCTACTCAGATACTCAAAACAGATACCTAACCAATCAGAATGCATGCCTTAGTGACCTGAATTAAAAGCCAACTAATCAGAATGGACACTTGACCCACCATAGAAAACGCAGGGTGGACCATCAACATGCCTGCCTCTCGTGTATCAGTGAATGGACACTTCCCTGCTCACCCCTCAATTAGCTGGAAACAAACCGAGGCCAGGGACCACATGATGGATCTCGTTGTAACCTCCAGGTGACCTTGCTGAGATGGTTTCATAATGTGAGCTAAATGAATATTTATTTGAGTGGACATTATTAACCCAGCCATGGCTCAGGAACTATCAGTGGGTGGAAGAGAATAGCTTGTCCTGCTGATGAGGGTAATTATAGAACCATACCACTAGGATATCATTCAACAAATGGCATGTTTTTAGATGACACACAGGTGATAGAAAGAAATTGGTGTTTTTAAGCTCTTATCTTTCAATATGATCTTAACAAACTGGAAAGGATACATATCTGATCTGTGGGACACAGCAGTGACTGGTGTGCTTACAGAGCGAAGAACATCTCACACAAGGCAGACCGTCAACAAAGAAAGTATTGGTGAAGTCTAAAGTACTGAGATTTTACTTACTTATTTATGTATTTTTTGAGGTAGGGTCTCACTTTAGCCCAGTCTGACCTATATAGTCTCAGAGTGACCTCAAGCTCAAGACGATCCTCCTACCTCTGTTTCCCGAGTGCAGGAATTAAAGGCATGTGCCACCACATCTGGCCCTGAGGTTTTTATTTTTATTTTTATTTATTTATTTTTTTAATGAGAGAAAGGGAGAGAGATTGAGAGAGGAAGTATATGGGCAGGCCAGGGCCCCTTGCCACTGCAAATAAACTCCAGATGCTTGCACCACTTTGAGTGTCTGGCTTTATGTGGATACTGGAGAATTGAACCTGGGTCAGCAGGCTTTGCAAGCCAGTGCCTTTAACTCCCAAGCTATCTCCCCCGCCCAAAGTACTTAGATCTTTTAGGAAATAATAAACCAAAATGACCCAAAGATTTTTTTTAAACTTATTTTATTTGTTTGAGAAAGACAGAGAGGAAGAAAGGCAGACAGAGAGAGAACAAATGGACTCACCTGGGCCTTCAGCCACTGTAGATGAACTCTATATGCATGCACCACCTTGTGCATCTGGCTTACGTGGGTCCTGGGGAATTGAACCGAGGTCCTTTGGCTTTGCAGGCAAGGGCCTTAACTGCTAAGCTATCTCTCCAGTCCCCAAAGATTTCTTTAATTAGCTAGACTGCTGGCATGACAGGCTGATATTCATTCATTCACCACCTTAACTCAGTGCCTACTATGGCCAAAGTGTCCTACGTGGGCACGGGTGCAGAGAGGTCTCTTTCCTAGATGACCTTGGAGTTTGAAGGGAGGGGACAAAGAAGTACACAAGTTATCCGTAACAGAGAGAATTTATTCCACAGCTGAGTCATCGGTCAGCAAGAATGGTCCTCATGAAGGCCATCTTTGTAGCCCACCAGGACAGCTGTGCTCAGCCAATGGCAGAAGGCCAGAGGCCCGGACAGTCGAGCAGATGGGCAGAAGCCACAACACTGTTGGTGCAAACTGGCCGGGGGCTGCTTTGCACTCCATTTGACGTGTTTACTTAAGTAGTGTATGTTTGTGGTGTACACATTGTGCGTGCAAACGCACTTTCCCTGGAGAAGGGCTAAGGAGCATGTCACGTGTTCTTCTCCGTCACTTTCTGCTTATGTGGTCCTTGAGCTGGAGCCTCTCCCTGAACTGGGCTCCTGTTTCGTCAGACTGGCTGATCAGCGAGCCCCAACCTTTCTCCTGTATCTGCCCTCCTCAGCCCTGGTGTTGCAGGCACATGTAGCCACACCCAGCTTAATTTTTTTTTTTTTTAGTTTCTTTGAATTTATTTATTTGAGAGAGCAAGAGAGAAAGAGAAAGACAGAGAGAGAGTGAGAGAGAGAATGGGCGCACTAGGGCCTCAAGCCACTGCAAATGAACCCCAGACACATGAGTCACCTTGTCCATCTGGCTTACCATGGGTCCTGGGGAATCAAACAGAGGTCCTTTGGCTTTGCAGGCAAATGCCTTAACCACTAAGCAATCTCTCCAGCCCTTAAATTTTTATTTATTTATTTGTTTATTTATTGGACAGAGGGGGGGCAGATAGAGAGAATGGGTGTGCTAGGGTCCCCAGCCACTGCAAAGGAACTCCATATACATGTGACCCCTTGTGCATCTGGCTTATGTGGGTACTGGGGAATTGAACCTGAGTCCTCAGGCTTCACAGACAAGTGCCTTAGCTACTAAGCCGTTTCTCCAGCCCCATGCCCAGTTTTTTATGTGGGTGCTGATGATCAAACTCATGCTTCCTCATGCTTGCGTGACAATTGTTCTTACCCATTGAGCCACCTTCCTAACCTCTGCCCATAATTGCTCAGGACCATGAAAGTTCCGGGGTTTTTACAGAATATAATCAAGGGGAAGAAATACTCAGCTTTGCCAGCCCTTGGCAAAGTAGAGATGTCACCAGCCACAGTTAGTTTCACTTAAGCAACTGAGAAAAGTAACATTTCTTTCTTTCCTGTTTTTTTTTTGGGGGGGGGGCTTTCGAGGCAGGGGGTCACTGTAGCTCCAGGCTGACCTGGAATTCATTATGTGGTCTCAGGGTGGCCTTGAACTCACAGAGATCCTCCTACCTCTGCCTCCCGAGTGCTAGGGTTAAAGGCATGAGCCACCATTCCCGGAGAAAAGTAACACTTCTAACACTCAATACAGTTTTAAATGATTAAGTCGGGGCTGGAGGGATGGCTTAGTGGTTAAGATATTTGCTTGCGAAGCCTAAGGACCCAGGTTTGATTCCCCAGTACTCACGTAAGCCAGATGCATAAGGCGGCACATGCATCTGGAGTTTGTTTTCAGTGGCTAAAGGCTCTGGTGTGCTCATTCGCTCTCTCTTTCAGATAAATAAATAAATAAAGAAAGAAAGAAAGAAAGAAAGAAAGAAAGAAAGAAAGAAAGAAAGATTAAGTTATGCTGAACATTTGCATAAAGAGCCTTCATAACTATAGATTTTTGGGGGTGGGAGGTTGGCTTGCCCCATACATGAGTAATTCCTGTGAACTTGTCCAATATGGCAGTCTTATTAATCTTGCTTACTGTCACAAGGAAAGCCAACCCAAGGACCAAGTGAACAGGAGCAAGAGAACACAGGGAAATGAGCTCAGGCTCTGACCAAGGCCAGCCTGGTGATCCCACAGACGTCCTTTCAGCAGCATCGCCCACCTCGTTAGAAAGTCCCCAAGGAAGAACCGCACTGCCCGGGCCTGAGTCAATGGACGCCTCTGTGGCTAGACGTGTAGTCACCAGCCTCCTAAAATCAGGAAGGGCGGGTTCCCGGCACAAACCGCACACAGGGTAAAACTCCTGGGATTTCTGTAGTCAAGCTTTTGGGTATATTGTTAGCCACAGAATGTGTCAATGAACATTTTATTTTATTTTAAACATATTTTTGCGTGTGTATGTGTGTGGTGTGCATGCATGCATGTGGATGCCCGTGCATGTGGGTGGAAGCCAGTGGTAGATTGATATCAGGTGTTTTCCTCAATCACTCTCCACTTTATTTCCTGAGGTAGGGTCTCTCACTTAACCCCAGAGCTTGCCAACTAGGCTGGTCTGTCCAGTTAGCCACCTTACCTGCTGCCCGGCCCCCATCACATGTTTGCCTCCTGAATGCCAGGATTACAAGTGGGCTGCCCAGCATATAAGTGGGTGCCAGGGATCCAAACCCTTGCCCTCGTGCTTGCCTGGCAAGCACTTTATCCACTGAGCCATCTCCCCAGCCCTGACAAATATTTTCTTAATCTAATTGAATGTTCTAGGCTGGGCTCTGCTGTGACAGCATTTTCAGGTGGGATTTGAGCAGGTGGCAAAACAGTATTGATGTAGTTTGTTTCCTCAGAGCACTGCAATGTGTATCTTAATTTTCTTTTAAAATGCTTTTATTTATTTGCAAGGGAGGGAGAGAGAAAGGGAATGGGAAATGAAAGCGGGGGGGGGGGAATGGGCAGGCCAGGATCTCTTGTTGCTAAAAAAGAACTCCAGACACATGTATCACTTTGTGCATCTGGCTTTATGTAGGTACTAGAGGATTTAACCCAGACCAGCAGGCATTGAAAGCAAGCACTTGTAACTGTTGAGCCATCTCCCCAGCTCCAGGGAATTTTTAGGAGTCTAGTAACACCACGTGGAGAATCATGACAACCAGGAGTCTGTTACCTGCAGTAGGCTCACTCCACAAATATACTTTATCTCTAGACCCCAGAGCAAGGCACCCAGTTACTACCACTCAGAATCTGGCCTCTAATACAATTATTGCATAAGATATGACATTGTGATGCATAAAATAAAAAATCTGGGTTGGAGAGATGGCTTAGTGGTTAAGCTGTTTGCCTAGGAAGTCTAAGGACCCAGGTTTGAGTCCCCAGCACCCACATAAGTCAGATACACAAGGTGGCACATGTATCTGGAGTTCATTTTCAGTGGCTGGAGGCCCTGGCATGCCCAATCATTTTTTCTCTCTCTTTCTCTGTCACAAAACTAATTGAATAAAATATATATTTTTTTTTTTTTAAAAGAAAAAAATGGCTGGAGAGATGGCTTAGTGGTTAAGCGCTTGCCTGTTAAGCCCAAGGACCTCGGTTCCAGGCTCAATTCTCCAGCACCCATGTAAGCCAGATGCACAAGGTGGCACATGTGTCTGGAGTTCGTTTGTGGTAGCTGGAGACCCTGGTGAGCCCATTCTCTCTCTCTCTCTGTCTTTCTCTCTCTCTCTCTGCCTCTTTCTCTGTCTGTTGCTCTCAAATAAATATAAATAAATAAAACAAAAAAGAAAAAAAAACTGATTCTTATTGAAATAGAGTTAATGTATCAAGATGTTTGAATGGTTCAACAGTGATACACAAATTTATCAACTAGAAAGTCCCAATATTATATCTACATGGTCGTAGAAAAACGTTGAGGAAGTGAAAATATAACAGTTTTTTTCTTTTAATTCCCAGCAATTTACAAAATTCCCCTTAGGAAATCTGGGGAGTTAAGAGTTCCTAACTCTCTTTTTTTTTTCAAGGTAGGGTCTCACTCTAGCCCAGGCTGACCTGAAATTCACTATGGAGTCTCAGGATAGCCTCGAACTCACAACAATCCTCCTACCTCTGCCTTCTGAGTGCTGGGATTAAAGACATGCGCCACCACACCTGGCAAAAGTTCCTAACTCTTTTGAATTTAATTTCTTTCCCATATCACATGTTCTTATTCACATATAAAGGAAATAACAGCTGGGTATGGTGGCACACGCCTTTAATCCCAGCACTCAGGAGGCAGAGGTAGGAAGATTAGCTAGCCTGAGACTATATAGTGAATTCCAGATCAGCCTGGGCTAAAGTGAAACCCTACCTTGAAAAACAAACAAACAAATAAAAAATAGCAATAGGCAAATAATGCACAGGGTGGACTGACAAAGTTATTTCAGGAAGTACATATCTTTTAAAAAGACAGAAGAGGGCTGGAGAGATGACCTAGCCGTGAGGGTGCTTGCATGCGAAGCCTAAGGACTGACATTTGATTCCCTGGTATACACATAAGCCAGATGCACAAGGTGGCACATGCATCTGGAGTTCTGCAGTGGCTGAAGTCCTCTGGATAATCGAACCTGAGTCCTTAAGTTCTGCAGGCAAGCACCTTCGCTGCTCAGCCATCTCTCCAGCCCTCAGTCTTTGTTAGTGCACAGAATCCTCCTTCAGTGCCATGACTTTGGCCTCATTACAGCTTTGATCTCAAGCAGAATCTAGAATTGAGATTTTTAGTTAGCAGCAACCACCACCACCACCCTCTGGATAGTATATGATCAAGAAGTGTGAATTAATGATGTAGAAGGTGAAGGCCAATGCTAGGACCAGCTAAGTTTTCTGGTACAGCAGAACTAAGACTGTAATGTCATTGGCGTTGCATATGAAAGTCACAAGGCGCCCCGTGTGTGCTTTAGAAGAGCCTGCTGACTTGCTCAATGGTTTGAGTTCCCTTAGTAACTTCTATCTTCCAGAAGGTGTTTCCTTGCATCTAAGGTAAATACCTTCCTGGTGGTTCTCAGATATTTTGGCCTCAGGATTCCTTTATCTTCTTAAAAATTTACTGGAATCCAAAGAGCTGTTACTAATTAATGTGTTTTGTGTGTGCACATGTGTGTGTATATGTATGTATGCGTGTGTGTGTGTGGGGGTGTTATCTGTTAGTATTTGACATATTGGAAATTAAAACGGAAAACGGAGTAGAGATGAGACAGAAAGCTTCTGGTCCCCTTAGGTACTCTTTCCACATGACCTGAACCAGTAAACCCTTCTCTCAAAAGAACTTGAACTGGTTGGGTTTCTGTGACTTACAAACAAGAGAGTACTAAACAATACATCCAAAGCAAAGAATTAGACTAGGACAATGAATAATAAAGGATTAAATTGCACATAACAAAATGCTGTTTCCTCCCTTCCTTTGTCACCCATTAATTGCGAGCCTACAGAGGGGTAATGAATATAAGCAATACTCAGGCCTCCACGGTGCCCTAAGCGGTCCAAAGTGCTTTCACAGTCGGTGTTTAGTTTCTACTACAACCCCATGAGGTGGCCTGTTTTACGTCCATTTTACAGATTAGAAAAGTGTGGTGCACAGAGTGTGCGACACTTGCACACAGGGATGAAGTGGCTTTGCTAAGACTTAAATCCAAGTCTTACCCTCTAAACTTCCATGGCTAAAGTTCCCGTCTTAGGTGATGCTTGCAGTTCTTTTATAGGACACAGATTTCTAGCACAAATCTTCCTACAATTTTTAATATCCATCTTCCTACGAGAAGAGAGGACTGGGGCGCAGATCCCTTAAAAACAGGCATCATATTTGGCTGTGCTCTGTGGGGCGTGCCCGGGCACAGGTGGGGATCAAGCTAGCACCGTAATCATTCATTTCCATTCCTGCGATTGAGGGGCTGCGGGAGGAAGTGGAAGAGATGTTGCTGGGCAGAAACTGGTGGAGAAATCGGATTAATACCCTGCAGATAATCCACAGGCTTGCGCCACAGCAGTTGTCAGCAAGCATCCCTGTCGCGAGTCCCCGCGGAACCGACGCGGGAACTACGGGACTCAAAGAGTCCAACATCCTGGATTTGAAAGGCTGCCGCAAACAAAGAAATAACGGAATTAAGTTCCCGCAGCGCGAGGGCAGGAGTTCGAAACGAAGCCTGTCTGCCCAGCACGTGTGGAAACGCCTCGTCCGCTGGGTCACTCCATCCACAGAACATCTATTATGTACCGGAGTCATTTGCGCCAGGCACGCCCGAGGCTTCGCCTAAGGAACTACAAATCCCATGAAGCCCCGGGGCGCGGGCAGTGATGACGAAGCCAGCTCGGATTGGCCCCGTGGGGCGGGGCGCGCCAGCCTCCTCTAAGGGGGCGGAGCGAGTCTCGGGGCGGGGCCCGGGGCTGCTCGGCGGACACGCCCCCTGGCCCGCGGCCCCCCTCGGCGCCTCTCCCTCTCTCTCCCTCTCTCTCTCCGCGCGCCCTCTCTCTCTCTCTCTCTCTCTCTCTCTCTCTCTCTCTCTGTCTCAGCCGCCTCCTCTCGCTCGGGCGGTCAGAGGGCCGGAGCGAGAAGATGGCGAAGACGTACGACTATCTGTTCAAGCTGCTGCTGATCGGGGACTCGGGCGTGGGCAAGACCTGCCTCCTGTTCCGCTTCTCGGAGGACGCCTTCAACACCACCTTCATCTCCACCATCGGTGAGGGGACGGGGAAGGGCTGCGGCCCCGGGGCGCGGGGAGAGAGGCCGGGGGCCGGGGGGCGGGGCCGCGGCGCCCCGGGAAGAGGGCTGGCGAGCCGGGCCGGGGCGACCTCGGCGACCGCGGGGAGGCCGGGCCAGGGGCGGCGGTGGGAACGTGAGGCGGGGGGTTGGCCGAGCCGCTGTAAGGGGGGGGGCAGAGGAAAGGGAACCAGGGCCACAAGGACTTGGGGGGGGGGTCTCGTTGAATCGAGAGGTTTCCGGAGCTAACGAGGGGGGGGGGTCCCAGAGGGACAAAGTGCGGAGAATACGGGAAATCGTGTGGAAAGAGAGAGAAGGGGGGTAAGTGGACATGAAAATGGATTGAGAGACAGGAAAGAGGAAGGAAATGTGAAGTGTGTGTGTGGGGGGGGCGTTGGGGAGGTGAAGGGTTGAAGAATAAGAGAGGCTTGAAGTAAAGGGACCGAGGGACACCAGCGCCCCGAGAAGTGAGATTAGGCAATTGGAAGGGAACTGGAGGGAATGAATGAATGGTCAGGAGGAAAGACACGAAGGGACGTTTGTGGTCTGGACAGAGATGTCATGAGCAAAAGGAGGAGAAAATCGCTGGTGGCAGAAGGGCTCGGGGGGATGACATGAGGCTACTTGGAGAGAGTGGAAAGGAGAGCCAGGGAGAGGGGGAGACAGCATGTGTAGTAAAGAGAGGTTGAGCGAAGACAGCAGATGGCAAAGGGAGAGGAAATGGAAAACGCAGGGCACAGGACTTTCCCCAGTAACTGGGAGCACTGGTGACCACGCTCTTTACTTCTTGTGTGTTTACAGGAGAAAACAAAAATGACTAACGATGGAGTGTTAAATTGTTCTGAGTGTTAAAGCATGTTAAAGGGGATTGGCAAGTTTGGGGAGTGATGTAGTTAGGAAAATATCATTCACTCCTTTTACTGGTCATGCGTTGGAGAACCAATGCTTCTCAACTTTAAAAAAATTTTGACTTGAGTGTCTTGAATAACTTCAAAGCCAAGGTATTGATCTTAAATTCTGTCTGCCTCCCTGCAAAATTTGCTTTTGTTCTAATTATTACTTGTTAAATGAATCACACCATACTATGTACCTACCCCCCGGTGACTTCTAGTTGATTCAAGAGGTTTTTCTTTCTTTTTTTTTTTCTGATCTTGGCTGGGAGCTGTCATTACATTTGTAGTGAAAGTCATTTTGTTAAGGCACAAAGATCTCTAATTTAACCAGAAGCTGAAGAGCAAACCAAAACCGGTGTTGAGCTGTTAGTAGCATGACCTTATCATATCCCTTGTTAAATAGCTGTAGTTAATTAAATGTCTTAAGATCCTGGCTTTTGGTTGTCTGGGTGATGCTTCTGGCCTCTAATACTAGCTTATAAAGGCATCTTTACTGTTATTTCACTATGAGTTTCTGGTTTAGGGATCTACTGCATGGTAATAAGTGTGTTTAAATATTTGTATTGGGAGATTATCTTTTTTTAAAAAGAGAGGATATTTTGGAGCCAGACATGGTGGCGCATGCCTTTAATCCAGCACTCGGGAGGCAGAGGTAGGAGGATCGCCATGAGTTCAAGGCCACTCTGGGACTACATAGTGAGTTCCAGGTCAGCCTGGGCTAGAGTGAGACCCTACCTCAAAAAACAAACAAAAAAGAGGATTTTTTGGGGGGGGGGTTCGAGGTAGGGTCTTACTCTAGCCCAGGCTGAGCAGAATTCACTATGTAGTTTCAGGGTGACCTCGAACTCACAGCGATCCTCTCACCTCTGCCTCCTGAGTGCTGGGATTAAAGGCGTGCGCCACCACGCCCAGTTTGGATGTTTTGGTATAGAGCATTTTTCAAACCAAGTATTGGGAAGCATTCTTTTCTTTTATTTATTCTGATCTCGGTTCATACAGATTGAATGATCTAAAACCTCCTGGGTGTTATGATGTCTGGGTTTAGGGAAGTTTGAGTTGCAAGTTCTTGGCAGTCAGTCTTGAGTGGGACTTTTTCTTTTCTGAGGAAGCAGATTTTAAATGTCATCTCTTAAGTATATTCCTAAGAGATTTGGTGGGAGCTGGTGCAGCAACTAAATTAATTTTTGATACTAATACTAATTTCAAAACCCCAAGTAACTCTTCTTTTATATTTTATTTATTTGCAAGAAGAGAAACAGAGAGACAATGGATGCACTAGAGCCTCTAGCCACTGCAAACGAACTCCAGATGCATGCATCACTTTGTGCTTTTGGCTTTATGTGGGAACTGGGGAATTGAACTCGGGTTGTTAGGTATTGCAGGCAAGTGCCTTAACTGCTAAGCTTTCTCTCCAGCCCCCAAGTAACTTTTTCAGGGTTGACTGTATACTGCAAGGCAGATATTAGAGGACAATTTCTAACAAGTTGAGTGGGTGGCCTTTATCCATTCTGTGTGTGACCCTGTCAGAACCATCTCCTTGAAAATGAATAACTCTCACTGATAATGTTTGTTAAATTCCTTTGATGGCTTTTGTTTCTCTGTAATAGTTTTATTGGTTTTGTCTTTTTTTCTGCTTATTTTTTATCCCATATTTTGTAAAAGGATATATGCCACCTTTTAAAATAGTAGCTTTTAAAACTTTCTGTTCTGGACTAGGGGTCTAGCATGTGTTAAAGTGCATGAGGCCTTGGCCTTAATCCCCAGCACACACCATACATATAGTAATATATAGATATGCATCTATACCATGTATATAATTATATACAGACATATGTTACATCATTTTGAAGGATTAAAATCTTTATTGAGTGGATTTTTTTTGAAGTAGGTTCTCACTGTAGCCCAGGCTGCTCTCAAACTCATGGCAGTCTTCCTATCTCAGTCTCCTGAGTGCTGGGATTATAGGTGTGAGCCACCACATCTGGCTTGTAGATTTAATACATACAAATATATATTTTCAAAGAGCAAGGGGGCGATATGAATGAGAGAGAGAAGAAATGGGCATACCAGGGCCTGCTGCCGCTGAAAACTAACTCCAGATGCGTGTATAACATTGTGCATCTGGCTTTACGTGGTGCTGGGGAATCATACCCCAGGCCGGCACACTTCACAAGCAAGTTCCTTTAACTGCTGAGCCTTTTTTTTTTTTTTTTTTTTTTTGGTTTTTCAAGGTGGGATCTCACTCTAGTCCAGGCTGACCTGGAATTCACTATGTATTCTCAGGGTGGCCTTAAACTCTCAGTGATCCTCCTACCTCTGCCTCCCGAGTGCTGGGATTAAAGACATGTGCCACCATGCCTGGCTTGATTTTTTTGTTTTTAAATGGTTGTAATCAGCTTCTTTGGAGGGATGCCACTATTTAAATGTGAAAGCCAGTGTCCTTCAACAGTTTAGACTAAGAGGTAGACATTAGGTGGTAGATCTCATGGGAACTCTTGGTCTTTGTACTGTTTGTGTGGTGGATGTGGTGTGAGCTGTGTCTTCACTTGACATGGTGGAGGGGAAATCCCATGTCTCTTCTTTAGTCCCAGAGCTCCAACAGGAAGTGGCTGCACCCCACTTTCGAACAGCAGAAGACTTTGTATATCTGAAACTTAATGCTTTGCAATTGAAATTAAGCTGGAAAAGTAAGAAAAAGTTAGTGCCATTCTAGGGAAAAGTTCCACAGACTCTTCACTGATTACACATATGGACATTTCTAGTAGCAATGTCACCCTCCTTCCGCCCCACCTCATCTACATGTGACTTAAAGTTGTCAAGGTGACAGTTGGTGGCCCATCTCCCTGGGTCATAATTGTTTTTCTTTAAAGTACCTGTGTGTGTGAATTCCTGAGCTTTTCTGTGAGTTGGCTTAACAAGGTCTTCTCTCAGTAGCATTGCTGTCAAAACTTGATAAGCTATAAGTCTCAGGAAAGATCTATTGCTTAACGCCCAGGTAGGTGTGTGGTCATAGATACGTACGTATGCCTGTTTATTACTAGGATGATACATTTTAAGTTTTAATTTTGCCTTTTCAAAGTTTTAAGTAGTTTTTTTTTTTTTTAATGGGAGCCTGCCATCTTCAGACACTGTGTTGGTAGGATTGCTAGCATTGTGAAAGGAAGGAGTCGGTCATTTTGATTCCAGATCCAGCTGTCTCACAGATAGTTTCCTCTCACTTCTCAAAGGTCTCACCATTCTGAGTCCTGTCATTTCCTTTCTGTTTTTTGGGGTGACGAAAGGTAGATTAAAAAAAAAAAACAGATATACTGGAAACATTCCAGTATCAGTATCAGTCAGATAATGTTAACTATGGAGTAGGGATATTTTAGCCACTTGAAATTATAGGCCCACTGCCTAGCAACAACTAGCTAGCATTTTCAATTCAAATGTTTGACAATTATACATATAATTATATATATGGTGTATATGTGTACATATATATGGTATGTGCTGTAGATTAAGCCCAAGGTCACAAAAACCGCTAAAATAATCACAACTAGCATTTAATTGAATGTCTATAAAATATGACATTAAGAAACTAGGACTGGTAATACCATTCAGTATCTATCGTTTTCCTATGGGATGCAGATGTATTTTGATATAGATCGGAGGGCACCCTGATATCTTGAAATTGCTCTGCATTGAGCAAAGTGCTGGCAGAACAAAAAGACATAAATAGGGCTTTGCCCTCCCAACAGGGCAACCTAAGCTGCTTCCTTTTGCTGCCTCTCCCCTGCCCCGCCCCCTTCTTCCTGTCAGGCATTTCCTGAGTGGCTTCATGATTTAGTGTAGTCATAGTTTGACATCAGAAGAGTCTGAAAAGTCGGGCTGGAGAGATGGCTTAGCGGTTAAGCGCTTGCCTGTAAAGCCTAAGGACCCCGGTTCGAGGCTCGGTTCCCCAGGCCCCACGTTAGCCAGATGCACAAGGGGGCGCACGCGTCTGGAGTTCGTTTGCAGAGGCTGGAAGCCCTGGCGCGCCCATTCTCTCTCTCTCCCTCTATCTGTCTTTCTCTCTGTGTCTGCCGCTCTCAAATAAATAAAAAATTAAAAAAAAAAAAAAAGAAAGTCTGAAAAGTCATCTGCTTGTTGCCCCATGCCAACTTCACACCTGAGAAAGCCTCACAGTCACACATCTGGTGGTCACAGAGCCTGTGGTGAAACCCCACGTCCAAGCTGGTGCCCCTTTTCCCAGTGAGCCACTCCTGTATCTGATCAGTCGCATCATGGCCTTAAAGTCAAGTCACCACATTTTCCAGGGAGAAGGAAGGTTCCACATGTATGTCTTTGGATGTGAAAAGCTGAGTTGTTCTCACTGTGAATAGCCGTGTCTGCTCAGGGAAGCGGTGGCTGTTCATGTGGTGTTTCGGAGTGCTCTAAGAACTTAACGCTGGGAGGCTGCCCTTTGCCCTTTCCCTTCATACCTGCAGTTTCAGGTTAAGAGTTCAAAGTGTACCCTGCCATTAACATTCCTTCCACGTGCACAAAAACTAATGAAATCATTTTAATAGCTGTTCCTCGTTGGTAATTGTTGAGGTTAAGACTCATTAGAGCTCTTGCAGAGGTTTTATTCTGGAACAAGGCATATTGTTCTTGGATTCACTTTTCTTCAAATTGGGGTGAGCACACTGTAGCCCAGGGGCCACATGTGGCCTGCAGCTTGTTTTTGAGTAGTTTACAGTCTTAAGAATCTGTTTTACTTTTTTTGGGGGGGGTGGTTATTTTTGAGGTAGGGTGTCACTCTAGCTCAGGCTGGCCTGGAATTCACACTGTAGTCCCAGGATGGCTTGAACTCATAGTGATCCTCCTACCTGTACCTCCAAGTGTTGGAATTAAAGGTGTGTGCCCACATGCCCAGTGGTTTTTACTTTATTTATTTATTTTTTGGTTTTTCAAGGCAGGGTCTCACTCTAGCTCAGGCTGACCTGGAATTCACTATGTAGTTTCATAGTGGCTTAGAACCCTGGTGATCCTCCTACCTCTGCCTCCCAAGTGCTGGGATTAAGCATGTGACACCACACCCCGCTTATTTTTTTATTTTATTTGTTTTTATTAGAGGAAAAAAAGAGTGGGAGAGAGAGGAAGGGAGGGGGGTGGGCATGCCAAGGCCTCTAGCCACTGCAAACGAACTCTAGACACATGCACCACCTTGTGCATCTGGCTTGAACCTGGGTCCTTTGGCTGTGCAGGCAAGTGCCTTAACCACTAAGCCATCTCTCCAGTCCCCCCTTTATTTTGTTCATTTTGAGGTAGGGTCTTGCTCTAGCCCAGGCTGACCTGGAATTCACTATGTAGTCTCTGGCTATCCTCAAACTCACAATGATCCTCCTACCTCTGCCTTCCAGAGTGCTGGGATTAAAGGCGTGTGCCACCACACCCGGCAGTTTTTACATTTTTAAAGAGTTTATTAAAAATAAAACAGTGAAGAATATGCAACAGAGGCCATATGTGTCCTACAAAACTCAAAAATATTTACTAACTGGTCCTTTGTAGAAAAAGTTTGTTGACCCCTTCTTAAAATTAAACACTGTGTTGGATTGGTATCATTTCAAAGCTTTTATCAAGACTTATTGGCTGAAAACCAAACTCTGTCATATTTACATTTTTATCCAAGATGATATCAACATTTGGCTGAGCATAATCCAGATATGTAGAGCAAGTTGATTTTCATTTTCATAGTTGTTTTCCCTGGTTTCAACTTCTCAAACCACAGTTGGAAAGAACGTACAAGTTCTAATTGAACATTTTGTGCAGAAAGCTTGTTTTAATATCATTGTGTTCTTCTGAAGCTGTCAGTCCACTTCCCAGCTGAGAGACAGCTTGATAGCAACACTGGGTCAGAAGTAGCATTTAGTATTGGGTGATAAAGGGTTAAACTTCTTTTATTAATTAGTGTTCTGGTGAATGGAAAAAGTCTGTCTGCCAATGAAGGGTGGGCATGGGAAAACTGAGCCTTGGGTCGAGATGTGGATGTGTCTTAAGAGTAAGTGTGCTTTGATAAAGACCATACCGGCTGTTCTGGGACAGCAAGTCAGGGAGGGGGCATCCTGGCAACAATAGTGGCGTTGTTAGAATCCACTGGAAAAAGCTGGGGGGAACTAGGTTTGGATCTTGTTGTAGAGGAAAATAAGTCTCGGTTTTGAAGACCAGGAAAAATTTAGCAATTGAGTTTTGAATTGAATCCTTTAATTGAACCTGAAAGGAGCCATGGAGCTGGAATGGGAGGCCCGGAAGCTGCTGGCGTGGCCCGAGGCAGGCCCTGGTCTATCTCTGCCTGCCTGAGCACTGCCCTGCCCTAGAGATCAGCTCTCCTGGGTGTTAGCATTGGTTCTTGGGACCAGTTGGAAAGATGGAGGATTCATGGCAGGATGCAAAGAGGGTTGAAGTGGGGTTGATGTGGACTTGAGGTAGTGAGTTGTAAGGTGGAGTACGAGATAATGAAGCTTCTAGGATGTAGTAGACAATGACAAGATGAAAAAGAAATGCGAGGTAAGGTTATCAAGTTCGCTTGCGTGGGTCAGTGGTGCCAGCTCGGATGGGTCAGATAGGAATAAGGGAGGGGCCTTGCGGGGAGGCTGTAGGGTGTGGTGGGGACACTAGCTGACATTTTCTGAGGACCACCTGCAGTTTAGCTGTGGTTGTATCATTGCTATGCTGGAAAACCGTGTATTTTAAGATGGGATGAAAATTTCTCCTAAAACCCAAATTTATGGGCAGTTAACCAACAACTTAACAGCCAGGGAGGGCCAGGCACATATCTCTGGCTAGATGAGGCCCATGAGTCATTAGCTTGCACACCAGGCATGATGGCCATGGATGTCAAGTAGTTATAGTCCTTGAAAATCCAGCTGGCGTTTTCCTCTTCACAAAAAGCCCTAAATTATTTTCATTTTCTAGACATAAAGCAGATTGGCCTGTGTTTGATTCTGGGGAAAGCATGCTGAATTAGGAGTGGGTCAGGTCTAAGTTTCTGTCTGGTGACTCTATTCCTGGCTTTGGGGTCCGAGGTGAGCGAGCTGTCGTTCTAGGACCTTAGTTTGTTGGTCTGTGACAGAACGTGATAATCTGTACCTACCTCTGAGTGTTGCTGTGAGTTTCGTGGGGCAAGAATCAGGCCGCACTCATTTTTAAGTTTCCAACTGTGCAGCTTGATGAACGAATAGGTAGGTGGATCCCTTATGAAAGTCCTGTAGGGCTGTAAAGGATGACGTACATTTGTTGCTCTTCCTTAGTGGTTAGAGATGATTGGATTATGTTGGAATTAAGATTAAAAGTGTTTAATTTGACTTGTTAACATAGGAATGGTATCTCCTCCAGTATAAAGTGCTGTTTATTTTCCCATAATCAGTTTTTGAGAGTTCTTTTAGATTATGAATATTTCACTTATCTTTTATTCTGCATAATAAACTATTTTAACTCTGCTTCCAACCCCCACCATCATAAATACCATATAGAAAATGAGTGAGATCACTGGGTTTGCATTAGAAGAGCCATTTCAGCGTTGTCTCTGCCCATTAGCTTCAAACAATGCAACAGATGCCTGTTAACAGTTTCACGCCCATTTTTAATTAGCAGATGGAGCTGTGTCTGTCTGTGTTTCTGCCCAGCACTTGTTTGAGTGACAGGGTAGTGAGTGGAACAGGACTGGATTGGTGTTTGGACTGAATACAACCAAATTCTATTTTTAAACATTTATTATATAGACATTGTATAAACATTTATTATATAGGCATTACATAAGCATTTGTTATTAAGAACTGATTGTGTATCTCATTAGAATAGCCTATATAAAACTACTGTGTACAGTTACGTTTTCTGCTCTTATTAAAGGAAAGATTACCGTTTGGCTGTCAATGAAATTACCATTTTGTGGTTGTAAAAAAATCTTCAAATTATCATGAAGTAGCTTTCTTTTTTTAAATTTTTTTCTATTATTTATTTGAGAGAGAGAAAGAGGCAGAGAGAGAGAGGGGGAGAGAGAGAGAGAGAGGGAGGGAGAGGGAGAATGGGCACACCAGGGTCTCCAGCCACTGCAAACGAACTCCAGACTCATGCCACCACCTTGTGTATCTGGCTTACATGGGTCCTGGAGAATCGAACCAGGATCCTTTGGCTTTGCAGGCAAGCCCCTTAACTGCTAAGCCATTCCTCCAGCTCCTGAAGTAGCCCTCTTTAAAGACTCAGTTCAGTCTCCTGGCACAATATGTTGGATACTTGGAGCTGGGATGGAGGACTTCCGTGAGGAAAAGCCCAAAGCTGTGATGAAAGACGCCCATGCTGCTGGGACGGTCGTGGCTGCCTGGAATCTGCTGCGTGAGATCTGAGGTGCTCTCTGAACCCAGCAAGCCTGAGGATTATGGTGGATTGCTAACATCTGCCAGTGGGCAGTAGGGGCTGAGGGCGCAGGCACTATCCTGTGCATATGCTGTTTTCTAAGTGAACAGGTACCATCATCTGCCATTCAACACATCATAGCTAAATTTCAGTATTTACAAATATTACTACAGAGTATTTATTGGATTTAGTTTGTCTAGAGATGTGTCCTTTTCCTGTGTGCTCCATTTTATGTTTTGAAGTGTTTCCTGTTTTGAATTAACTTAGTAAGGAACCTGAAAGGAATTAGGTGCTTGCAGAGGAAAAGATTCGTCCCGTTTTGTGTTAGTTAGTCACTGGGGACTTCCTCTGGAAGCCACGCGAAGTGGGCGACGCGCTGCTCCGCAGCTGCTCCGCTAGCCGTGGTGCAGCTCTCTGTCGCTGTCCTGCCTGTAGCGCTGAGCATGTATCATTATGTGCTTCGGGGTTTACCTGTTCCTGAACCTCTGGACATTTTTCCAGGGAGCACTTCTCTTCCTTGCTTTAGAATTGTATTTCGGGGCTCCTGGAGTAAATGCACTCGCTCTCTGCATGTTACCGTGTTCATTCAAGTTAGCTTTGCTGGCCCTAACACACCAGCGTCAGACGGCAGCGGGTGGCCGCGGTGCAGGATTTCCTCGCAGGAGCAGAGTTGGGGGCAGAGTCCCATCTCATCATCACAGAGCAATGAGGCAGGGCCCAGAGCTGCCCCAGCTTCTGCCCCTAGGGCAGGGACTGGCATGGCATCTTACATCCTCCTCAGTTTTCCATATTTTGGCAAGACCTTGGAAGTAATTATTTCAATCAATCATATATATTTTCCTGATGTTTGACCAAGTTTTGCTGTGAAATACAGAGTGAAGCCGGGCGTGATGGCACACGCCTTTAATCCAGCACTCAGGAGGCAGAGGTAGGAGGATCGCCATGAGTTTGAGACCACCCTGAGACTAACAGTGAATTCCAGGTCAACCTGAGCTAGAGTGAGACCCTACCTTGAAAAACAAAACAAACTAAATATAGAGTGAACTACCTAAAAATTAAATTGGGAATTCATTTAATTTGACATAATGTAATGTTGTTTATTTAATAAGTATTGCAAAATATTCATGCCTCCCTAAACACACACAATACATGCAATTCATTAGATAAGAGTGGAAAATGGAAAAGTAATGAAATAGCTCAGTAGCTAAAGTCCTGCTCTGCAAGTTTGCAGAACTGAGTTCCGTTCATCCCCCAGTACCCACGTAAAATGCAGGGTGTGGCAGTGTATGCCTGTAATTCCAGGGCTGGGGAGGCAGAGACAGGAGGATCCCCAGAGCCTGCCGGCCAGCTTAGTCTAGCCTGGTAAGCTCCAGGCCATTGAGAGTTCTTGTCTCAAAGAGAGGTGGACAGTGTTCATGACACTAACACCCAAGGTCATACATTGGCCTCCACACTCACGCATGCACACATGCAAACATGCATACACATATTCGCACACGTATCATACACACAGGCAAAAAGGAGTGAAAAAGATATTATGACATATCAGTGACTAAATGTACTGTAATTTGTTTTTATTGCTTATAAATTTGCATGAAATAACTATTTTATTACTCATGAATGTGGACAGGGTACCTGTTTATGGTTTTCAACAAGGAGCCCTTTGCCTTTTTCTCTTCTACAATGCTCTGAATAAAATCTTTGTGTGTGCACATGTGTGTGTGTGCACATGTGTGTGGAAGCCCGAGGATAACCTCAAGTGTCATTCCTCTGATACCCTCTGCCATTTTACAAAAAAAATTATTTACTCATTTGTGTGTGCATGCACACATGTGTGGGTGAGTGTGCTTGTGTGTGTGTGTGTGTGTGTATGGGCACAAAATGTCTCTTGCTATTGCAAATGAATACCCATCTATCTTTATGGTCTTTTTACCCCTCTCTCCTTTTTAAAAAGTATATTTTATTTATTTGAGAGAGAGAAAGAGGTGGAGAGAAAGAGACAGAATGGGCATGCCAGGGCCTCCAGCTGCTGCAAACGAACTCCAGATGCATGCTGGGGAACTGAAGAAGGGCCTGCAGGCTGAGCCATCTCCTCAGTCCCCGCCCCCTTTTTTTCTGAGGTAGGGTCTCACCCCAGCCCAGGCTGACTTGGAATTCACTCTGTAGTCTCAGGGTGGCCTCGAACTCACAGCGATTCTCCTACCTCTACCTCCCTTTCTTTTATTTTTATGGAGACAGGGTCTTTCACTAGCCTAGTCAGCGAGCCCCAGGGATCTGCTTGTGTGTGCCAACCTAGCACTGAGATTCTAAGCACATGCCCAGCTTTAAAATATTTTGTTTTATTTTTGAGACAGCATCATGTATCCTAGGCTGGACTTGAACTTTTTTTTGTTTTTGAGATAAGGTTTCACTGTAGCCCAGGTGACCTGGAATTCCTATGTCGTCTTAGGGTGGCCTTGAACTCACAGCCATACTCCTATTTCTGCCTCCTGAGTGCTGGATTAAAGGCGTGCGCCACTATGCTCAGCCGTTGGACTTGAACTATGCCACCACACTTGGTTTATATGGTGCAAGGGATTGAACTCAGGGCTTTGTGCGTGCCGGACAGGCACTCAGTTACCAACTGAGCTACATCCCCAGTCCTTGGCTTCGTTTTGGGGATTGAATAGGTTCTCATGCTTGCACCTTATTGACTGACCTGATTCACTAGCCCCCTGAATAAAATTTTGATACAGCTTGGAAAACAATTCTTTATTGAGAGTTACCTGTTCCATTTTTGAATTGACTTAGATTACCTTTTCATTTCACTGTCCATTAATACCTCACTCCTACCAAGACTTGAGGAAGAGGGGTTTGGGAGCTAGAGAGATGGCCCAGTGGTTAAGGTACTTGCCTGTAAAGCCTAATGGGGTTCATTTTCCCAGTACCCACATAAAGCCAGATGTATAAAGTGGCACATACCCTAAATAAATACCTTTTCTTAAAAAAAGGAAGCCGGGTGTGGTGGCACACACCCTTAATCCCAACACTCGGAGGCAGTAGTAGGAGGGTCGCTGTGAGTTTGAGGCCACCCTAAGACTACATAGTGAATTCCAGTCAGCCTGAGCTAGAGTGAGACCCTCCCTCCAAAAGAAAAGGAAAGGTAGGGGAAATAGAGAGATTAGAGAGATGGCTTAGCTGTTAAGGTGCTTGCCAGCAAAGCCAAAGGACCCAGATTTCATTCCCCAGTACTGACATAAAGCCAGATGCAGAAGGTGGTGCATGAGTCTGGAGTTTGTCTGCAGTGGCTAGAGGCCCTGGCACACCCATTCTCTACCTCTCTATCTGCCTCTTTCTCTCTCTGTCTCAAATAAATAAGCAAAATATTTTTTAAAATTGTTAAAAAAGAAAAAATAAATAAAAGGAAAAGGGGCAGGTGTGGTGGTGTGCATCTTTAATCCCAGCCCTTTGGAGGCAGGGGTAAGAAGATCACCTTGAGTTCAAGGCCATCCTGAGATTACATAGTGAATTTCAGGTCAACCTGGGCTAGAGTGAGACCCTACCTTAAAAAAAAAAAAAAATGAAAAGGGATTGGATTGAGAAAAAGAGAAGAATGAAAACAATATCTCTTCTGTCAGTTTCTTTGGCTACTTACTCAGTCTCTTGCTTTTATTTTATTTTATTTATTTGGTTTCTCAAGGTAGGGTCTCACTCAAGCCCAGGCTGACCTGGAATTCACTCTGTAGTCTCAGGGTGGCCTCGAACTCATGGCGATCCTCCTACCTCTGCCTCCTGAGTGCTGGGATTAAAGGCGTGTGCCACCATGGCCAGCATTAATATTTTTTATTTTTATTTATTTATTTGAGAGTGACAGAGAGGAAGAGGCGGAGAGAGAATGGGTGCTCCAGGGCCTCCAGCCACTACAAACAAACTCCAGATGCATGCACCCCCTTGTGCATCTGGCTAACGTGGGTCCTGGGGACCTCCAACCGGGGTCCTTAGGCTTCACAGGCAAGCGCTTAACCACTAAGCCATCTCTCCAGCCCAGTCTCTTGCTTTTGTTGGCAGCTAAAGTAAGAAACTTCTCCCTAGCGTAGTTTGAGAATCAGAAGTGACCTTTGAGTGCTGTCATGCTCTCATATTGTTTAGAACTAAATGGCAAAAAAATTGTAGCTTGTCTCAGTCACAGCCAGTAATGAGTGATGACGCATGCACCAGGATGTCACCCACAAGCAGCATAATATGAGCTAGTGCCTTTCCCATTTTTGTCTATTTAGATTGTTTTGAAATATTCTAGTATTACAGAAGTATGTAAACTGTGGAAAATTAAAATATTTTCTCATGTATATAAAGTTCCTTTGCAAATTAATTTTTAAAATTTGAATATATATTACCATCAAAGGTGTGTTTATATCTTGGATCCTCCAGCCTTCAACTTTGGTAAACACCATAAGAGTTTTAATTTATGATATGCTCTCCTGTGATTGATCACATTTTTTTTTTTATCTTCAAACTATCTCTCTCTTGGTTATGATAAAACGCAGCCTCTTTTTTTTAAAATTTTATTCTCAAGGTAGGGTCTTACTGTGCCCCAGGCTGACCTGGAATTCATTGTGTAGTCTTAGGGTGGCCTCAAACTCAACAGTGACCCTCCTACATCTGCCTCCTGAATGCTGGGGTTAAAGATGTGTGCCACCACACCTGGCAGTAAAATGCAGCCTCTTATACTGTGCAAAACAGTGCGTGCATGCTTGTGATCCATTATCGTACAAGCTCCTCCCTAGAACATTAGACAGGCCCACTTCCTCATCAGGAAAGATGACTACCGGCTTCCACGTCCTTTGGCTGCACCGTTGTGTCCGTTTCTGAACTCAGTCTGCACAGAAAAAGCGATCGTGGCTTCTCTTCACCTGTGGACACAGGTGCTTGGAAAGCAGCAGCGTCAGGTAACTCAGACCAGCCAGTGCTGCCCTTGGAAGCAGTTGAAACCTCAGTGGTGCTGAAGAGATCGCTTAACCTCTTTGATTCCCGCCAGCAAGCATTGGTGTCTAGATTTTAAGTCTCTTCTCTTGCTCCTCACTTGTCTTTAGTTCTGTTGCTATGAGAAGAAACCAATAGCTCAGCCTATAGCCTAGATATAACACTGTGAGAGATAAAAGGGGGTTGGGTCATGAGGCCTGGGATCCAAGGACATCTCTGCGTTGATAGGCCATTTACTTTTGGGTTTGAAAATGGAGTAGCTGGGGTGGGAATATGATTTGAACTAGATGTCCTCATTGCTTATGAATTTGGGTAGGAAATTGTGGTGGTTTGTGAGTCAGCTACTCAGGTCAAACTAAGTCATTAGCATTAATTTTTTAATTTTATTATCATGAATAAATTTAATTATCATTAAATTTTCTTATTCATGATATCTATGTCTGTTTATTTATCTGCAAATTTTGAGAGAGGACTAGAACTAGCAAGTATCCAGGTCAAGTCAATGCAGTGATGCAAAAAGTTACAGGGGATAAATAGATGATATTATGGAAGCACAGAAGAGAGGTTAAGAGAACATGTAAGAGGAACTGGCATGGAACTTCCAGTCAGAACCCGGGGAGAGTTAAGTTGGTCGGTTGAATGCAGAGAGGCAGGAGGGTTGCCTGCACAGCCCCTTGGCTTGGGAGCCAAGCTTGGAGGAGGGGCAAAAGGTGAAGCTGAGAGTAGACGGGCAGAGTGTGAGAGCTTTAAAACCTTGTTCTAGGGCTGGGAGATGGCTCTGTTGGCAAAGTACTTACCTGAACAACATGATGATCCGAGTTCAGATCCCCAGCACCCACATAAAAGCAGGGCATGGTGGCATGTCTGTAATCCAAGCTCAGAGGAGGCAAAGTTACCCCTGGGCCTAGCTGGCTAGCTAGTCTGGCTCAGTAGGTGAGCTCTGGGTACAATGAAAACAATCAAGTGGAAAGATGACTGAGAAAGAACTGATGTCAGCCTTCTTCCTTCAAACCATGTGCACACACACCTGCACACACACAAATAAAATAACAAGCAGCAAACAAACAAAAAAGCCCTTCTTCGGGAGTGTGGGTTTTGGCTTGAGAGCAGCGGGAGCTACCAAAAGATGCCACCCAGGGAGACCGCATGGACGTTAGTTAGCATTGCCATTGTCTCTTCCCGTCCCTGGAGGAATCTTTCCACTTCCAATCCTTTGGTCACATGAAGGCAGAGCCCCTCCGCAGCCACATTAGATGGAAGGAGGGATCACTCCATGTCTTAGACAAGGAGTGGAAAGCTCTGGAAGCACAGTGGATTCAGTCAGTCTCTCTAGTAGGCAGTGGAGCCAAGACTTGCGACTCACACTCCAGTTCTGGACTACTCTCTGTTCTGTACCTCTCAGAGTGGGTGCTAGAATTTTCCATGCATCGCACTGTGCTGGACATGGTGCCCAGGAGTAGTTACTTTCAGTGGTTTGGACGGACTGTGTAAATGGACTCATAAACCCTTGAGGAGCATGCTGAGTGAGATGAACAAGTCCCCTGGGACAGGCCCCAGCAGCAGCTGATGTGAGATGTTACTGTACTGCCTGTTGGCCTGAGAGGTCAGTGGACTTGTGGCTTTGGGTCGTCTCTTGGCCGCTAACCCAGTCCCTTAGGAAGCAGTCAGATATGTGGCCAGTGGGGTGGGGAGGGCAGAATTTAATTACGTATCCTTCTCTGGTGAAAAGGGAACTAATTATGGCCGAAATCTGCATTGTCCCTTTGCATGAGGTGGCTGCTTTGCTGTGCTTGTTCGTGGCCTCATCTAGACGATAATCTGCTGGGAACACCTACCTTCATTGTGAGCTTCCTTCCTTTGGCAAGTTAGGCTTAATCTTTGCGATAGTCCATCCTTTGTTTTTGAGGGAGAAATTCTATCTCCTTTAGCTTTTGTTTGCAAAACCCCGTTTGGCAGTTTTTCTCCGTGTCCTGGCATTCTAAAGTAGACCTACAACCTGATTTTGTTTGTCAACCCCAAGTCTCCAGGATGTCACCATGAGCCAGAAGCTGAGCAGTAAAAGGACACAAGAGTCCTCTTGCTTCAGCTTGTGAACTCGTGTGTGTGTGTGTGTGTGTGTGTGTGTGTGCGCGCGCGCGCGCGCGCGCGCGGGGGGGGGGGAGGGTCTCTGGGTGCCACTGCATTCCTGATTGCTGTAGTGCTCATTGGTTCCCCTGGCCCCTGCGAGATGGGGACCCGGTCCTTGAGGAGAAAGGGCCAGTGTGGGTCTGTGGAAGTCATTCATCATATGGCTTCAGGCAAGTCAATAGTGAGCTTCCTTCCTTCATGGGTAAAAAAGGAATCTAGTCTCCTTCAGCATTCTGATTCAGAGTTATAATCAAAGACCCACTGACAATGCAGCCCAAGGAGTAGGCAGAACTCAGAACAAGAGTGTACGGAGAAGATTTAGGGTTTGACCTAGAAACTCCTGGGCTCACTTCCTGTTTGAGACCCTATGGCAAGTTATTTTACCTTTTTTTTAAATTCATAAAGAAGAGGTGGAGTGTAGCAAGCCTTTAATCCCAGAACTCAGGAGGCAGAGGGGGGTGGATCTAGGAGAGTTTGAGGCCACCCTGAGACTAGTGAATTCCAGGTTAGTCTGGGGCTAGAGTGAGATCCTACCTCGAAAAACAAAACAACAACAAAAAAGATAGTAACTCCTCAGAGGAATTACTGTTTTATTTTGGAAAATAATTTCATTATTGTGTGTAGGAATCTGACATGTGGGACACATACACACCAAACAAAAAAGTCGCATGTCCACTTACGTGTATGACAAAGCCAGTTCTAGTTCACCAAGAGTAAGTCGAGTGGAAAAGACCTTGGTAATCTTTGGGGAGCATCATTGCTTGAAATAAGAACATTTATAGAGTACTCACTGTTGGCTCTGTTGAACCATCACAAGATCTCAATTTTATTTGCTGTTATCTCCAGCTTTCCAAATAAGATCATTGAGTAACTTCTGAAGGTTATAAAGCTACAAAGTGGTAAAACCAAGGCAGGTTCTAAAGTCTTTTTTTTTTTTTTTTCCGAGGTAGGGTCCCACTCTGGTCCAGGCTGACCTGAAATTAAGTATGTAGTCTCAGGGTGGCCTCGAACACAGGGCAATCCTCCTACCTCTGCCTCCCGAGTGTTGGGATTAAAGATGTGCACCACCATATCCAGCTTTTTTTTTTTTTTTTTTTTTTTTTTTTGAGGTAGGGTCTTCCCGTGGCCCAGGTTAACCTGGAATTCACTATGTAGTCTCAGTGATCCTCATATCTCTGCTGGGATTAAAGGTGTGAGCCACCACACCCAGCTAGTCTGTGTTTTTTCAAAAGCAGAGAGGGGGAGAAGAGGGAGAGAATGAGAATGGGTACGGCAGGGCCTCTGGGCAAACAAGTAAACTCCAGATATATGCGCCACCTTGTGCATCTAGCTTTACATGGGTCCTGGGGAATTGAACCTAGGTCATTAGGCTTTGCAGGTAAATGAATGCCTTAACTGCTAAGCCATCTCTGCAGCCCTAAAGTCTTTGTTTCTAACTACTATGTCTTTCTACCCCAGCAGTGACTCTAAAATGCATATACACTGGTTATCTTCAGAGAGGCAGTGTGGTGTGGTACAGGGTGAACCCCACCACTGCTCCTTATCCACTGCATGATTCCCCCAGGTTCCTTAACCCGCTTGGTCTCAGATCACTTTTCTCAGCAGAGACCCCTTCATGAAGTAACACAGTAGCCCATTTAGCACAGGGCCTACCATGCAGCAGGCCCAGGAAATGGTCAGCATTTTCTGTTTTGCCTGGGACTTTAAGGAGTACCTATTAGGATGAGCCGGGTGTGGCGGCACACGCCTTTAATCCCAGCACTCGGGAGGCAGAGCTAGGAGGACCGCCGTGAGTTCAAGGCCAGCCTGAGACTCCATAGTGAATTCCAGGTCAGCCTGGGCTAGAGTGAGACCCCACCTTGAAAGAAAAAAAGAGTACTATCAGGGTGGGCGTCATAAATCTATGAGCAGAAACATTCCAGCTACTTTAATGGGGTATACTTAGTGTTCTAGAAATTGAGCAAATTTAGGGCAGAGTGTGTGTGTGTGTGTGTGTGTGTGTGTGTGTGTGTGTATTAGATGGCCATAGTTAGAACTACTTTCTGAATGCATTTCCAGAGTGAAGGTGATTGGCCCTGATCCCCAGAAGCAGCCCTTGACCTCTTGTATGGCACGTCAGCATAAGTAGAGCAAATTCTTCTTGGTCTTCCAATTGCTGCATACCTCAGGGTAGCTGGAATTCCTACTTTGGGTGAAAACAAGTGTAGAATGCCCTGTCCAAAAGGGATAAATATTTCAACATAAACTTATTTAAAAATTTTTTTTGTTATTTATTTGAGAGTGACAGAGAAAGAGAAAGAATGGGTGCGCCAGGGCCTGCAGCCACTGCAAACGAACTCCAGACGCGTGTGCCCCCTTGTGCATCTGGCTAACGTGGTCCCAGGGAATCGAGCCTCGAACTGGGGTCCTTAGGCTTCACAGGCAAGCACTTAACCACTAAGCCATCTCTCCAGCCCTGAAGTCTTATTTTACAATTTAAATATTTCAGCTCAATGTCCTCTGTTAGGGTTCTGAGTTTCAAGCACTGGGAGTTTCTGAGTAAAGTCTCCTGAATTTTTGTTATTGTTGGTTTTGGCTTTTCGAGGTAGGGTCTCACTGTAGCTCAGGCTGACCTGGAATTCACTATGCAGTCTCAGGGTGGCCTTGAACTCACGGCGATTCTCCTACCTTTGCCTCCCAAGTGCTGGGACTAAAGGCATGTGCTATCACGCCCGCTCAAGACTCCTGAATTTTAATGACTTTGTTTGCATACATGAGTTTGAACAATACAGTACATCTTGAAACACTGTAGTTGACCTTAATAGAGTAAATCACCCAGCCTGAAAGCTGGGTAATAGGTTTTTCTTTATCTAATAATCAAAATGGTGATACTTGGAGCTCAGAAAAGCCATTAATCATGCTTTTACAGCATCGATACATGCTGTTAATTTCTTTTTAATCATTAAGCTGTCTTATTAGGAAAATTAGAGCAATAAATGTGTCAGCATAAGCATAAAACATGATTTTCCCCTGAACATTTTCCCTTGTCGGGTGTTTAGTACCCACTGATTTTATGTTCATAGCAGGCATCAAGTCCAAATTGGGTCTTGTTTTATACAGTACTTTTGGGGGGACCAGGAAGCAGAGGTGAAAGCTTTTATTTTGTTGTATTTTGTGGGGCTGAGAAGTAAACTGGGGGTTCTGGGCAAGCACTCTACCACTGGGCTGGCTCTATCCCCAGCCCTAAAAGCATGGTGAATTCCGGGCTGGCCTGGGCTGGATGACGATGGATAGACTAGTGGGTGGATGGACAGGTAGACAGCAGACACAGCAGGTGACAGGAACTAGGTCATGAGAGGCTTCAAGAATAGTATAAGCTAGATTTTATTCAGACTATAGTTGAAAGGGTTATATGTATATAAGTGGTAGATTTGTCTTATGACTTTGAAGCTGCACTGGTTTTAGGAGTTTTAGTTTTGGAGTTTAAAGGCATCCAAAAAGAACATGCCATGCTTTGATCCAATCTTTTCCCTAATATTCTGATGCATCCAGAGAGCTTGGCTCTTGAGTGAAGCGTGAAGATTTGTGGTGGGGAGGATGGGGGATGGCTCAGTCAGAAATGCCCTTGTTGCAGGAGCACGAGATCACGTCAGATCTCCAGGACCCACGTGCATTCTGGTAGAGGGTGGCTGTCTGCCTGTAATTCCAGTGCCTGGAGGCAGAGACTGGGAATCTCTGGGACAAGCTGACTAGAAGATATGCTAGCCTAATCTAAGAGCTCTGGGTTCAGGTTAGAGGCCCCGTCTCAATATATACGGTGCAAAGTAACCAAGGAAGATGCTTGAAGCTAACCTCTGATCTCCACATACACACACACATACACACACACACACACAGGAAAAAAAATTGTGATGGTCTCAGTGGTTGTTCAAATCCAAGCAACAAAATGTATCCAAAAGGATGAACGGAGCAAAAGCTCACAAGACATGACACACCTGACTAGAACTTTACGGAAGGGCAGGATCCATGACTTGCCTCTTTAAAATTTATCAGATGTCCAGGCACAGTTTCTGTTCCTGGAATAAATGCACCAACATCATATATAATTTCCTTCTGAAGACTGGTCCGCAGGCTCCAAAGGTAGTGATATCTCTTCCATTAGCACATACATCCTCTTCAAAGGATGAGTAATTATCACCAGTTACTGCTTACGGTCTTTTTGTAGGTGTGATGTAAAATCAACTTGTTTATTTGCTTATCTAAACTAACAAATGCCTGGCAATGGAATCTGTGCTTGTGCACAATGGATGGCATAATGCATAGAAAGTCCTCAGGAATGTTTGTTAAGCAATTGAAAAGCAGCAACCAGGACTGGAGGGATGTCTTAGCAGTTAAGGCATGTGCCTGCAAAGCCAAAGGACCTAGGTTCGATTCCCCAGGACCCACATAAGCCAGATGCACAAGGGGGTGCATGTGTCTGGAGTTCGTCTGCAGTGGCTGGAGGCCCTGGTGCCGCCCATTCATTCTCTCCCTCCCCCTTTCTCTGACAAATAAATGAGATGAAAAGCAGCAACCAGTGGTCTTCTGTCACAGCTGTTAGTGTTTTCACTGAGATCACAGAAAATGACTCCTCCTTCCCCATCTTCCTGAACAGAATCCTGACCGCAGCATCAAGGGCTTCCTCAGCATTCTTACTTATCATCTCTTAATTTCCACGCTTTCCACCTTCCCAGGAGCCTGTGCTAACATGGTTGATGTCCTCAATGTGAAACCTTCCCACCCTCCTGGGTCAGCTCTTCTCATCTGTCCATCCGTCCTTCTTTCCTCTTTGTCTCTTAGTCCTGTTTGCTCTGCTGTCAACCCTGGTGAAATCATCCCCAGTCTAATAAGGTGCTCCCTCACCCCCCCCCCATTTTTCCATCTCCACCCCTTTGTTGATTAGCTTCTTGAAAGAATTCCTGTCACCTGCTTGGCACTCATTAGCCCCTCAGCCCTGCCCTGCTCCCTTCAGAACCGTGCTGAGGTCCACGTCCTGTTGCAGTCATGGCTCTCTGAGTCCTGGTCCTGCGTGGCGTTTCGTTAGCAGTTGGCACTGCTTAGCGCGTACCCTGCCAGCTTCCAGGAATTGTCGGCTCCTGTTTATATCCCACCCTCCTAGCTGCCTGTGTTGCCATTGGTAGTTTCATTTTGCCGTTTATTTTTATTTATTATTATTATTTTTGAGGTAGGGTCTCAACTCTAGCCCAGGCTGACCTGGAATTCACTGTGTACTCTCAGGGTGGCCTTGAACTCATGATGATCCTCCTACCTCTGCCTCCCGAGTGCTGGTTTGGGATTAAAGGTGTGCGCCACCACACCCAGCCTTCATTTTGCCTTTTAATTAAAGCCGTTTTCCAGGTGGCTTTTCTCCTGTGGAAATCAGACACACTTGAGTTCAGCTTGTTGTCATACCCATGTGGATGGCTGTTGCAGTGCTGTCTGCCCCTCCCACCAGCCTGGCACCCCACGGGGGTGGGTAGCCAATGCATTGCTGCACCCCGTCGGGTCCCAGCAGCCACGTCAGCACTTGCAGGGCGTAGGTGTTGAGAGATCCCCCCATAATGAAGGAGGTACACCTGCCCTCTTTCATGCCCTCCATGTGTGGGCTCCCCCACTTCCTATCTTGTACTCTAACCTTCCCAACCGCCGTCCTGTGCAGGCCACCTCTAAAAGAATTCATTGCTTCCTGCTATCTAGATGCGCCTCTTCCTGAATTGTCACGTATCCATTAATGCTGCCGTATAGGCCGTATAAGGCTCGAAACCTGTATGCCACCTTTGACTTTGCAGTGTCCTTGGGCGTGGCTTGAGCGCTTTAAGTCTCTCTCAGGCAGCATCTGCCTTCTCCAACTCTGTTCGGCATGTAAAGCAAGTTAGCCTTAGAATGTAGTTCTGAATATCCTTAATTCCTCCCTCCCGTCCCTGAAAAGCTCATTTGTAGCTGTTGATTGAATACACCATCCTTGGCCTATCATTTCAAACTCCCCACAGTGGGGGTTCAGCTGTATCTCGTGTTCCTAGCAGGAGTTCTCTATCCCAGAGGCCCTGACCAGCTGTACCAGCCCTATTTCACAAGTCTGGTGTAAAGTTACTAATGGCCCTTACAGGAGAAGACATGCACGTTTTAAGTTTCTGAGATGAAGTCTGTCTTGCCTTTTTGGAATTAAAATGCTACATACAAGCCAGGTGTGATGGTGCATGTCTTTAATCCTAGCACCTGGGAGCCGTGAGTTCTAGGCTAACCTGGGACTACAAAGTGAGCGCTGGGTCAGCCTGGACTAGAGTGAGACCCTTCCACAAACAAACAAAATGCCACTTTATTTACACAGTGATAAAGGAAAGGGACACTCATTGTTTATCGCCCTTTCATGTGGAGACAGACAAATCCAGAGAAATATTGCAGTGGAATTCTTTTGTTTAATTTATTTATTTCACATGTGTATGTCTTTGGGACTTTGTGTGTACATGTCAGGGTCTCTTGCCGCTGTAAACAAACACCCATCGACTTTCATGTGGGTGGCTAGGGAATTGAACCCTGGCCAGCAGGCGTTGCAAGCATCTTTGGCCCCTGAGCAACCTCTCCAGCCCTGCAATGGAATTCTTGCTATTTTAATTTCTTTTTTTTTTTTAAATTTATTTATTTGAGAACGACAGACACAGAGAGAAAGACAGAGGGAGAGAGAGAGAATGGGCGCGCGAGGGCTTCCAGCCTCTGCAAACGAACTCCAGACACGTGCACCCCCTTGTGCATCTGGCTAACGTGGGACCTGGGGAACCGAGCCTCGAACCGGGGTCCTTAGGCTTCACAGGCAAGCGCTTAACCGCTAAGCCACCTCTCCAGCCCTATTTTAATTTCTTTGAGAGAGAAAACACTAATTCCAGGTCAGTTTTCCCCCCAGTAAATTGAATGGGACACACATAATTCCTAGCCTTCAACTTATTTCCAAATTCTTTTCATAACTATCTTCCCCCTTCCCCACCTGAAAATCATCCTAATCCAAAAAAGTTTAGAAGTCTGGAAATCATGCTTCTAGTCCAAAGAGGTGAGTCCATGAAAATGTCTCATTTTATTTTATTTTATTTTTGAGTTTTTTTTTTTTTTTGAGGTAGGGTCTCACTGTAGCCCAGGCTGACCTGGAATTCACTGTGGAGTCTCAGGCTGGCCTCGAGCTCATGGCAATCCCCCTACTTCTGCCCCCTGAGTGCTGGGATTAAAGGCGTGCGCCACCATGCCAGGCTTTATTTTATTTTTACGTTGAGAGATAAAATTGTATACATTCACCATGTACAGCATGATATGACTAAATCTAATATGTTACCTCACATAGTTACCATTTTTGTGGTCAGGATTCTGTCTTGAGTCTTTGAAAGGCTGCAGAACATTACTGTATACAACATGCTGCGAGCTATAGCCGCCACCTTACACATAGATCTCGAACTCACTCCTGCTCGCTCACTGAAGTTGTGTATCTTGTTTCCTTTTCAAGGCAGGGTTTCAGGCTAGCCCAGGCTGACCTGAAATTAGCTCTGAAACCCCAGCCTGGCCTCACGCTCACAGGGATCCTCAGCCTCCCTGAGTGCTGGGGTTAAGCCTGTGAGTCACCACACCTGGCCAAGTTTTGTATCTTTTCACTAACATCTCAATTCCTGCTCAGCTCCTGCCCCGCCCCAGTCCCTGGTAACTACACTTATACTCTCTTCTATGAATATTAAAACAATAGCTTTCACACATATGAGTGAGATTGTTTGTTCTTCCTGGGCCTGACTTACTTTACATAACCTAGTGGCCTCCATATTCATCTATGTTATTGTGAATGACAGTACTTTCTTCTATTTTAAAGGCTGGATAGTACATATAACCTTCTGTTCTCTACGTATCTTTTAAAAATTTATTCCTTCATGGACACATCGATTCTTTCAGCTGCTGTGAATATGGACATGTGGTAATACTGCGATTGCTTGATTATATGTCAAATATTTACTTATTTATTTTTGTGGTCTTAGATATTGAATCCAGGACCTCCATACGCTAGGCAAGACCTCTGCACTAGCTACACTGCAGCCTATTTCCATGCTGGTCCATGCTGTCTGTGCGAAATGCTGGGCTGGCTTCTGGGTGTGGAGATCTGTCTTGGTGCCCCGCACACGTCACTTGTCTGTACGAAATGCTGGGCTGGCTTCTGGGTGTGGAGATCTGTCTTGGTGCCCCGCACACGTCACTTGCACGGAGACGTAGTACCCGGACCTTCACCTTGTCCGCCCTCCCCCCACTCCTGACAACCTAAGGACGTTCTCTCTTTCTTCAGGGGTTCTTCAAACCTTATAGCACTTTGGGCTTTTGCCTGGTACTTACCTGGCACTTATAACTTTCAGTATTACAAGAAAAACTGTCTTTCTTTTCTACTTTTCCAGCTCTTTACTCTCATGATAAATGTCTTTAGGGCAGAAATTTGTCTTATTATGTATTCATTATGTATTCATTACACTACTTGATAGGAATTTAGTGCTCAGAAGAGTTGCCATTGAGCTTACATTTCAGAATGGTACTGATGAAGTAATTTGATGAAGTGAAACTTCTCTTTTGGGATAGAGCCTTTAAAGACATTCGCTTAGTTTTGTTGGGGAGATGGGGCTGGGAGGGGTGGGCAACAGTTTGCAGTGCTGGGAATTGAACCCAGGACTTCACACATGCTAGGCAGATGCGCTGCCACTAAGCTACACCCCCAGCTAGCTTAGAATTTTTTTTCTCTAAATATTCTGAAACCAGAGTTACAGTTGCTTACAGAAACATGTTAGCCCATTTGTCTTTTAAAGATAAAATAATCATGGAGTCGGGCATCTGCGGATGTGGTGGTTTAGTTGAGAAATTATTTGTTTCATTCGGCATCCTTCTGTGAGACCTCTGGTGAAGCTGATTTTGATTTCAGTCTGACAGGAGTTCTTCCCCCCCCCCCCCAAGTAACAGGCTATGATTTCTTTGCCCAGCGCATCCCAGAGCCATCGGCGCCCAGAGGCCATGGCCTGGTCTGGATAGCGAGGCTTTCTCTGTGTTGCTGCTTTCTCTGTGTTGCTGAGAAGGCCGTCTGTGTCCATCGGCGCCCAGAGGCCATGGCCTGGTCTGGGTAACGAGGCTCTCTGCATTGCTGAGAAGGCCATCTGTGCTCTGAACACAGGCTGGTTGCTTGCATTCTTGAATGCAGTTTTTCTTACTGCTTTGTCTCTTCCCTCTCCGCACGATCTTTGTTTGCTTGCTTGCTTGCAGTAGTGGAATTGAACCCAGGTCCTTACAAATGCTAGACCAGCTTTCTACCACTGAACTGTATTGTAAAAATGTTTAAAAATATTTTATTTATTTGTTTATTTGAGACAGGGAGAAAGGGGGGAGAGAGAGAATGAGCATGCCAGGACATGCCAGCCACTGCAAACGAACTCCAGATGCATGTGCCATGTGCATCTGGCTTACGTGGGTTCTGGGGAATTGAACCTGGGCTCTTTGGATTTGCAGGCAAGTGCCTTAACCACTAAGCCATCTCTCCAACCTCTGTAAAAAAAAAATTTTTTTTAAACTTTATGTATTTATTTGGCTTTTTGAGGTAGGGTCTTGCTCTAGCCCAGGCTGACCTGGAATTCACTCTGTATTCTCAGAGTGGCCTCGAACTCACAACAATCCTCCTACCTCTGTCTCCCAAGTGCTAGGATTAAAGGCGTGTGCCACCACGCCTGGCTTTAAAATTTTTATTCTAAGGTAGGGTCTCTCCAGGTTGCTCAGGCTGGCCTCTTTTGTTTTTGAATTTGAATGGTAGAGAAACTAACCTGGATATGAGGCAGGTAGTAACACCACGAAGCCACTTCCTGTGCCACAGTACCTTCTTCAGAGGCATGTTCAGCATTTTTCCATTGTAGCAAAGATTCTGTTCATTCATTAATTTTTGCAGTGCTGAGGTCAAACCCAGGGCCTCTCACAGGCTAGGCGACTGCTCTGTCACTGAGCCATATCACCAGACTTCCCCCTTTTGATTGTGTCAGGGTCTCATGAAACATAGGGTAGCCTTGAACTGGCTATGTGGCGGAAGCTGTCCTTGAACTCCTGGTCCTCTGGCCTCTACCTCCTAAGTGTACCACCACTCCTGTGATACTATTTCCTCCCCTCCCCTTCTTCCTTTTTCTTTTTTGGGCACACCAAGTTTCACTGAGCTAACGCTGAGTTAAGACTCTCAGTCTCCAAAACGATGATTTTAGACGTTGCGCAGCAGTGACTGGGTTTCTGGCGTGCAGGGTGGTGAAGGAGCAGCGAGAGAGCGCCGCTGCCCCTTTTCTCTGGTCTTCTGAAGAGGAGTGGTTGGTGGGGAGCAGGGTGGTTGTGGTGGTGACGGCAGCTGTGGGCACTGGCCAGTGGGCCAGTTGGGGGCCTTTTTCTAAGCTGTAAACTGGTTTTGTGTTGAGTGATAGGTAGGCAAATAAAAGATAAGAAATTGATTTGTTTCTTTTTTATATGAGAGAGAGAGAGAGAGAGAGAGAGAGAGAGAATTGGTGTGTTAGGGCCTCTAGCCACTGCAGTCAACCCTAGACACATGAGCCACCTTGTATGAATACACATGTTTGTGCATCTGGCTTATGTGGGTCCTGGGGAGTTGAACCTGGATCCTTGGGCTTTGTAGGCAAGTGCCTTAACCACTAAACCATCCCTCTAGCCTCTTTTTCTTTTCTTTTTCTTTTTCTTTTGGTTTTTCAAGGTAGGGTCTCATTATAGAATTCCAGGCTGACCTGGAATTCACTCTGTAGTCTCAGGCTGGCCTCAAACTCACAGCCCTTCTACCTCTGCCTCCTGAGTGCTGGGATTAAAGGCGTGCGCTACCATGTTCAGCCCATAAACCATGTTTTTGTGTGTGTGTGTTGTGTATGCATGTGTGTACATGTGTTCTCATGTGTGTATGCAAGTGTGTGGGCAAGAAATTGATGGTAGGTATATGACTTGATCACACTTCCTTTTTTTTTTTTTTTAAACTTTTTCTTATTTATTTATTTGAGAAAGAGAAAGACAGAGAGAATGGATGGGTGCCCCAGGGCCTCCAGCCACTGCAAATGAACTCCAGATGCATGTGCCACCTTGTGCATGTGGCTTACGTGGATCCTGGAGAATCGAATCTGGGTTCTTTGGCTTCACAGGCAAATGCTTTAACCATTAAACCATTTCTCCAGTCCCACTCTCCCATTAATTTTTTTTTTTTTTTTTTTAGAGAGAGAATTGGCACACCAGGGCCTTAGCCACTGCACTTGAACTCCAGATGCTTGTGCCACCTAGTGGGCATTTGCGAACTTGCACCTGCCTCACCTTTGTGTGTCTGGCTTATGTGGGATCTACAGACTCAAACATGGGTCTTTAGGCTTCACAGGCAAGCACCTTAACTGCTAAGCCATCTCTCCAGCACCCCCCCATACTCCCACTTAAAAAAATATATTTATTTGCAAGGAGAGAGAGAATATGGATGTGCTTCTAGCTGCTACAAAACGAACTCCATTTGCATATGCCATTTTGTGCATCTGACTTTGCATGGGTTCTGGGGAATTGAACCAGTCTTTGCAGGCAAACGTCTTAACTGCTGAGTCATTTCTTCATCCTTCCCATTAAAAAAAATATTTATTTATTTACTTATTTAAGAGAGAGAGAGAGAGAATGGGTATGCCAGAGCCTCCTGTCATTGCAAATTAGCTCCTGATGCATGCTTCACTTTGTGCATCTGGCTTTACAGGGGTACTGGGTAATTGAACCCTGGATGTCAGGCTTTGCAAACAAGCACCTTTAATTGCTGAACCATCTCTTCAGCCCACTTTATTTTGATAGAGTCTCTCATTTGAACTCAGAGTCTCTTACTCATCTCACCAAGTGTAGCTAGCCAGCATGCCCTATCTCTGTGCCCTGAGCACTGGGCAGATAAAGGAGTCACCACACCCATCCAGCATTGGCATGGGTACCCAGGGTGTCCTTGGCTGGGTCACTGTGTTTATCATTTCTGAGTATCTGAGTTGTGAGATAAAGTTAAGGGAGAGATTTCACCAGTAAATTTCTCTTTCAGTGCATGCTCAGCAGTGACTCACTTATTCTAGTTCAACCAAATTTTGCTTGGAAATTTTTTATGTGCTAGAAAATGTCACTTTCAGCTAGCGGAAGGGGAATTCTGACTGGTGATCAGAAAAGCTGAGACACTGTAGTGATTATTGGTACCACTTTTGATTCAAGGAAAAATGACTAATCCTAATAAAGGAGTGTCATAGAACACAAGGCGTGCTGCGTTTGTGTTTTAAAAAATACTTTTATGGGCTGGAGAGATGGCTTAGTGGTTAAGGTGCATGCCTGTGAATCCTAAGGACCCTGGTTCGATTATCCAGGTCCCATGTTAGCTAGCTACACAAGGGGTGCATGTGTCTGGAATTCATTTGCAGTGGCTAGAGGCCCTGGTGCACCCACTCTCCCTCCTTTCTCTCTCTCTCCCTCTGTCTGTCTCAAATAAATAAATAAAAATAAAATCCTTTAAAAAATACTTTTATTCATTTATTTGAGGCAGAGAGAGAGAGATAGAACAGGATGGCGTCCCTGGACCTCCAGCCACTGCAAACGAACTCCAGACCCATGTGACACCTTGTGCATCTGGCTTATGTGGGTCCTTGGGAATCGAACCTGGGTCCTTGGGCTTTGCAGGCAAGCATCTTAGCCGTTAAGCCATCCCTCCAGCCCCACAAGGTGGTTTTATAACTAGACAGGGGAAGGAAATACCACCCTCAAGGTTTACTGTAGGGAAACAGTGTGGGGGTGTGGAGGGGAATATAACATTTTCATTTATTCTGAAAACATAGCTTCTGGACTTCCCCAGATACTTTCCTGTTCACTAAAATGGCTCCTATGCACTGCCTCATGATTGGTGTCTGAATAGAAAGATACTAGAACTTTTAAACCTGATCTTGAAAGGCCATCTTCGTATATAATCACCCACAGATGTCTGTGATTATCCACTCCCCACTGTGGGCGTGATGCATGTAAAGGAGAAACATGAGGTAATGCTGCCTGGCTTGCTCACACATTCTTAGAGTATAATTAAAAGCACATGTCACTATCAGTAGTTAACTCTGAGGTTTGTGTAAGATTTTGGCATAGACCTAAAGCATTCCGTCCTCCCTTTCTTTTTGTCCCTCTTTGGAATCAAAAGGAATTCTCAGCTGGCGTGGTGGCGCACGCCTTTAATCCCAGCACTTGGGAGGCAGAGGTAGGAAGATCACTGTGAGTTCGAGGCTACCCTAAGACTACATAATGAATTCCAGGTCAGCCTCCCTTAGAGTGAGACCTTACCTGGTGGCGGAGGGGAAGGAACTTTCTAGGCTCTGACCTTTTCCAAACAGGGACAGTTCCAACTTGTGCACAGGTTAAATTTTCATTTGCACAGTTCTCAGGTAGTGCCTGAACTTGTACTAGAAAATTCCATTCTTATTTTTCCCCTCAGATAACTTCTGCAGAGTATAAATGTCTCTTAGGCACCTTTTCACTACCCTAAACAGGTGGGAATGTGTGGAGAGAGGATATGGGGAGGAAGGCAGTGGTCATGTGCCTTGGGTGAATTGACTGCTGCCTAGAAAATCATGGTCCTCCTTCCACGACTGAATGCTCAGAAGGTCTATTGTACTGTCAAGGAAGTTCTTGTTCAGATCTTGTCATTCACTGTGCTTATCCCTAAACCACAATGTACACCTCTTTTAATTTGAGTAGACTATGCATTTTTGAGCATAAATGGTGTAACTTTCATTTTTTTAATTTTTTGTTTTTATTTTTATTTATTTGATAGCAACGGAGAAAGAGGCAGATAGAGAGAAATAGAGAGAATGGGCACACTAGGGACTCCAGCCACTGCAAACGAACTCCAGACGCATGCTCCCCCTTGTGCATCTGGCAAACGTGGGTCCTGGGGAAACAAGCCTCAAACCGGAGTCCTTAGGCTTCACAGGCAAGCACTTAACTGCTAAGCCATCTCTCCAGCCCTGTAACTTTCATTTTTAAAATAATATAAAAGCTTGAGTCAGGGCTGGGGAGGTGTCTCAGGTGATAAACTGCTTTCCTGGCGAGCATGAAGACCTGGGTTTGGGTCCCCAGCACTCACGTCAAATGCCAGGTATGGTAGTGTGAGCCTGCAATCCAAACATTGGGGAGGCAGAGAAAGGCAGATCTCGGGGGCTTGCTGGCCAGCCAGTCTAGCCTAATTGGTGAGCTCCAGGCAATCGAGAAAGCTTGTGTCAGTGGAGGTGGATGGCATTGGTGAGGATGATACCTGAGGCTGCTCCCTGACTTCTGTATGTGCGCATGCGCACACACAATCCCTCATCCATGCGTACTGTGCACATCCAAACACAAAAAGCTTAAATAGCAAATTTAGCTAGTAATATGAATGCACACACAACCAGAAACATAAATCCTTTCCAGATGATTTAAGTTATAAAGTATTGAAACCAAAAGCTGGACATGGGGGTACACACCTTGAATCCCAGCACTCAGGAGGCAGAGGTAGGAGGATTGCTGTGAGTTCGAAGCCAGCCTGAGACTACATAGTGAATTCCAGGTCAGCCTGAGCTAGAGTGAGACCCTACCTCGAAAAACCAAAAAAAAAAAAAAAAAGAGTATTGAAACCTAAAATGAGTAAATCCCACCTTTGAAATAATTTTCTACATTTTCATTTATTCTTGTCATACCTTTTCTCAACAGCAAAACAGAAGTGTCCCTGTTACCAACTTTGTACACTGTAGAGATTCCTAGTTCAAACTTGGAAGGGTCATTTCTCAAGATATCACCGTGTGGGAGGCGCAGGGTCTCACAGGTTATCTAAGAGCTTCATTTCGGTTCGAAAGAACTGGGCAGTGGTGTCCAGTTCCCTGGGGATGGGCGTGCTCAATTTCTGCCTCTTACAAAGCTGCTACATCTGACAGTGGATGCAGCCAGGGCGGCTCTCCTGTGTCCAGTTTCAGCAGCATTTTATTTCTCTTATGTAACCCTTAAGATACATTTCTGTTTTTGAGAGTTTATGTTACTTATTTTTTCCTCCTAACTTAAAAAATCCATACTGAGGTCCCCCACCCCCTAAAGAAACAATAAAAAATATTTTCTGTGAACCATGCATATGGTATTTTTATTTATTTTTAAAATATTTTTTATATTTTATTTTTAGTTATTTATTTAAAACTAGTTCATTTAATTTAAATTAATTAAAATATTTATTTAATTTATTTATTGAAAAATTATTTATTTATTTATTTAGAGAGAGAGAGAGAGAGAATAGGTGTGTCAGGGCCTCTAGCCACTGCAAATGTACTACAGATACATGTCCTACCATGTACTTACATGGGTATGGGGGATTTGAACCTGGGTCCTCAGGCTTCACAGACAGGCACCTTAATCACTAAGCCATCTCTCCAGCTCTCTATTTTTTATTAAGTAAAGTCTTTAACACTGAACAGAGTATGGAAAGCTCTTCTGCCGTGATGTCTTCTATCTCATTATCACTGGGGCAAGAGTTCACAGTCTCCTCATGGTTCTGACCTCTTTCCCCATTCCAGATTCAAGAGATACCTGCTATTGCTATGAGACCAGTGACCGTATTTCATCCTAACTCACCAGCTGTGATCCTGGCAGTGTGGAAGTCGAAGGCATCATTCGTGATAACTCAGCCCCAGGACACTGCCTTCCTCATGCTCGCCCCCTGGCTCTCTCTGATTTAGACTTTTGCCTTCCTCCATCTGATTGTAGTCTCATTGTGAGTTCTTTCCTGGCATAGAGAACTCCTTGAAACACTGATTTTATTCAGGAGTACACACACCTGTTCTTCCATTCTGTTGAGTTCCAACAGTTGTCTTCGAGCTCTTCACGGAACTGCTGGTTCCAAAGGTCGTAAGTGAAAATCTGCCTTCAGTCTTACTTCCAGAACCCTTCCTTTACCTGAAAGTCGAAATGGAAGTGGATACAAGATGACAAGGAAGCTTGCTAGGTTTCTGCTGGGGAATTTCTGCTACTAAAGAACCATATGAAATGCAGTACCATGGGATGTGGTTTCTTTCTGGCACTTTTCCTATGTCTTCTCTTTTGTAAAAAATATCTATTTATGTGCATGTGTGTGCAGGAACACTTCCCCAGGGTATATTGCCACTGCAGATGAACATCTTACCTTTATATGGGTGGCTGGAAATTGAACCCCAGTTGACAAGCTTTGCAAACAAGTGCCTTGAACCACTCAGCAGCCATCTCCCCAATGTAGTTTCCATTTTGAGTTCTCCCCCCTTTTAAAATGTCCATATAAATGTTTCAGGTGAATTTTTAAATATTGACTCCTGGAGCTGGAGAGATGGTTCAGTGGTTAAGGTACTTGCCTAAAAAGCCTAATAACTTGGGTTCGATTCCCCAGGACCCACATAAAGCCAGATGCACTAAGTGGCACATGCATCTGGAATTCATTTGAGTCTCATTCTCTCTCTATGTCTGTTTGTTTGCAAACAAATATTGAGTCCTACTGAATTAAAGTTTTGACTTGTCAGATAATTGTCCTTCTTTAGTTCTAAGGTGGTGTTAGTGCAGCTGACCCTGCTGCTACCGCAGTGGGGATGTTGTTGCAAGGAAAACTGGGGTCCTCACTACTTGCGTGTGGGTGGATCCCATCTGTGTTTCTCATAGTGCAGCAGAATCTGGTTTTCTTTTTCTTTTCTTTTCTTTTTTTTCTTGTTTTGGAGTTTTGAGGTAGGATCTCACTGTGGCTCAAGCTGACCTGGAATTCACTATGGAGTCTTGGGGTGGTCTCAAACTCAGGGACATCCTCCTATCTCTGCCTCCTGAGTGCTGGGATTAAAGGTGTGCTCCACCACCCCCGGCTCATTTTTCTTCATCATGTCTTCTCTGCTCTCGGTATTCCCTCCATTTAAGGAAGGAATAATCAGACATCTCATCAGAGAAGTTATGTGTAATTAGTCAGATGAAAGGAGCCCAGATATGGATTAGTGGAGACTGGTGAAGTGTGTATATGAGATGAAGGTCAGAGGATTTAGTGTAATAAGCGAGGCTCTTCCATATGATTTCTCACCTGTTGTACAGAAGATATAAAGATTCTTTACATTTAAAAAATTGAACAGGCTGGGTGTGGTGACACACACCTTTAATCCCAGTACTCGGGAGGCATAGGTAGGAGGATCACCCTGAGTTTGAGGCCACCCTGAGACTACATAGTGAATTCCGGATCAGGCTCCATTAGAGTGAGACCATACCTGGGGATGGGGCCGGGAAGGAACTCTCTAGGTTCTGACCTTTTCCAAACAGGGACAGCTCTAACGTTCCAACTTGTGCACAGGTTAAATTTTCATTTGCACATTTCTCAGGTAGTGCCTGAAGTTGTACTAGAAAATTCCATTCTTATTTTTCCCCTCAGATAACTTCTTCAGAGTGTAAATGTCTCTTGGGCACCTTTTCACTACCCCAAACAGGTGGGAATGTGTGGAGAGAGGATATGGGGAGGAAGGCAGTGGTCATGTGCCTTGGGTGAATTGACTGCTGCCTAGAAAGTCATGGACCTCCTGACTCCACCTCCCTAGAGTTAGGGTTACAGTTGAATACCAGCACATTCAGCATCCTTTGGGACTTTCTTAATTTTCCAGCATTTGTTCCAATAGCAATTTAGGCTTTTAAGACAAACTTTCACTATGTCATTTGCTTCTGGGTCAATTGAGAATGCTACATGCACAATTATTGCTTCATGGCACTATGTATAACAATTCCAGATCCATGGACAATACTGGAGAGTCAATTCTGGCTGCTGAACACCAAGTGAAGATGGAAAAATGAATGATTTTTGAAAACATCTGATTGGTTTCTCTAAACTCGAGGTTTTCATTCTGTGAGCCGGCTTGGAGTGTGATTGGATAGTTTCCCAATAGGTTGCCTCTACTAATATTTGGTTCCTTTACTTAAGCTTTTACTTTTTTTTTTTTTTTTTTTTTTAAAGTTACTTATTTTGAGGCAGGGCCTTGTAGCTGAGACTGACCTGGAACTCACTCGTAGGCTGGCCTCAAACTAAAAGCAAGTTTCCTACCTCAGGCTCCCAAGTGCTGGGATTATAGGTGTGCGCCATCATGTCTTCTTGTCTGTCTTTTTCCTTTTTTGTATTTTTTTTAAAAAATATATTTGATTATTTACTCGAGAGAGTGAGAGAAGGAAAGAAGCAGAGAGAGAGAGAGGGAATGGGTGCGTCAGAACCTCCAGCCACTGCAAACAAACCCCAGATGCATGCACCCCCTTGTGCATCTGGCTTACATGGGTCCTTGGGAATCAAACTGAGGTCCTTTGGCTTTGCAGGCAAAAGCCTTAATTGCTAAGCCATCTCTCCAGCCTTCTTTTTTCTTAATTTCTGAGAAATTCATTTAATTATTCGCATGCACAGGGAGATAGAAGAGAGACAGAATGGGTACCCCAGGGCCTCCAGCCACTATAAATGAACTCCAGGTGCATATGCCACCTTGTGCACCTGGTTTTATGTGGCACTGGGAAATTGAACTCCAGTCTCCAGGTTCTGTAGGCAAGTACCTTAACTGCTAAGTCATCTCTCCAGACCTGTCTTTTTCTCTTTTTTAAAAAAAAATTTTTAAAAATTCTTATTTATTTGAGAGAGAGAGAGAGAGAGACACTTAGGCAGATGGGTGGGGGGGATGGAGCAAATGGGCACACCAGGGCCTCCAGCTGCTGCAAACGAACTCCAGATGCATGCATCTTGTGCATCTGGCTTATATGGTCCTGGGGAACCAAACCTAGGTCCTTTGACTTTGCAGGCAAACGTTCTAACTGCTAAGCCATCCCTCCAGCCTGCCTTTTTCTTTTCTAAAGCTGAGGAGCAATTTAAAACAAAGTCTGGTAATGTTTTCCAGAGGTGGGATGGATATTACTGTATTTGTTTAACCTGATAACAGTATCAAATATTTGTATCAGATTCTTATTTTGATTTTGCTTCTTAGTGGCAAGAAAGATTCTTTCCTCTAGATTGACAGACTGGAGCCCACACAGTAATAACCGCTTCTAAAACAGTCCTGCAGAGTGAAGCTGAGCTGCTGACTTCAAGGAAGTTGCTGTCATTGGAAGTGATTTCTCTTTCTCATTTCGAAGGAGCACTTCCTCCCTTCATCTACCTCCATGTGTGTTGTGGTTGGTTTTCTCCACTCTTAGAAATGCGGGACATGAGAGTTTAAGTCGGCATAGTTGAGTTCATTACCCAGCCCCCTCATTCTTTCAGACGCAGTGAGAAGCCGGGTGCTTACCTAGGTTCCCTTTTCTCCCCGTGTTAGATGGCGATAGTAACACCCCTCCCCCCCACGTGGGCTTGCTTGTTCGGAGGATAATGACAAGGTATATTGGGTACCTAGCCCAGTGCCTGGCACTAAGTACACTCTTGAGAAGCACTGGTGCGTTTTGCTCCTGAGCAGAGCTTGCTATAGCTGTCAGCATCATATCTGCTGAGCTGGGGACGTCTTGGGAGAGCGTCGTGCAGGACACTATTTGATTCCATCACGCAGCTTACCTAATCAGATGCTCAGTTTGTTTTCTGGACAGTATGTGCTCGAGCCATTCTGGACTGACGTGAGCTGGAGTTAGTGGCTTTGCAGGCACTGGCTCCCTCACTTAAAGGGCGTGGTTTCCTCTCGGCTCATTTGGAGTAGGTCAGCTACCCAATGCTGCGGGCCTTTCTCCTGTGCCGTCATCTTACCTGATGGGAAGCTCCTCGGGTGTGGAGGAGCCTTCAGCAGCGTCGCCCTTGGGATTCTGGGCATGTTGCCCACCACTGGAACCCTCCTTTAAATCTTATCCTTCCTACTCCTTTCTGTGTTACTTCACCCACAAAATCAAGGTGGAAAATGCTATTTGTTAGTCCACGTCTCAAAAGAAGGAGGTGGTGGCAGGGCTAGAGAGATTGTTCAGTACTTGCAAAGCCTGACAGCCCAGGTTCATTCCCCAGTTCCCATGTAAAATCAGATACACAAAGTAGTGCATGCATCTGGAGTATGTTTGCAGTGGCAGGAACCCCTGGTGTGCCCATACTCTGCCTCTTTCTTTCCGTCTTTTTTAAATTAAAAAAAAAAAAACAACTTTTTTTTTTTTTTTGGTTTTTCAAGGTAGGGTCTCACTCTGGTCCAGACTGACCTGGACTTAACTGTTGTCTCAAGGTGGCCTTGAACTCATGGCGATCCTCCTACCTCTGCCTCCTGAGTGCTGGGATTAAAGGCATGCGCCACCACGCCCGGCTAAAAAGAAAATACATGTTTTTAAAGGGATGTGGGAAGGGGGAGCTGGGCAACCAGCTTAGTTGGTGAAGTGCTTGTTTTGCAGCATGAGTTTTTTGTTTTTTTAGTTTAGTTTTGTTTTGCAATCTTGAGTTTGGTCCCCAGAGCCAGTGTGTACAAGAACTTGCTGCACAAGCGTGAGGGCCTGAGAGAGCCTAGGTTTGATCTCAGAACCCGTGCAAACAGCTAGGCATGGCTGTACGTGTCTGTCAGCGCGCTTCTGTGTGTGTGGCAGGGAATGGAGGCAGGAGAATCACCAGTCAGCCAATCTGACTAAAATGAAGAGCGGCTCCTAGCTCAGAGAGGGACGTTGTCTCAAGACAACAATGTGGAAAAAGGATCGAAGAGGACACCTGATATTCTCCTCTGGCCTCTGCACATGTGGCATCTGCACACGTGTGCCTATACTGTGCATACGCCACACCACACAACACACGCGTGTATGTGCGGTGGTGTGGTCCTGTAATCTCACCACAAGGGAGTTGGAACTTGCTAGACAGCCAGTCTAGCCCACTTGGCAAGTTCCCCACCATGGAGAGACCCTGTGTCAGAAAAGGTGGATGAGCTAGGTGTGGTGGCCACACCTTTAATCCCAGCACTCGGAGACTAGTATAGAGGATTGCCATGAGTTAGAGGCCAGTCTGGACTATAGAGTGAGTTCCACGTCAGCCTGAACTAGAGTGAGACCCTGCCTCAGAAAAAGAAAGAAAAGATACTGGTTGTGTGAGCAGTGATGACTCCGCATCTGTCCTCTTCCATCCACACGCCCACGCCCACATGCGCCCGTGTATACACGTAACAAGAGTAAGAATGAGGTGCAGTTGGAAACACAAAACTTTGCCTTAGTTACATATGTAATGTGGTATGAGGTAAAAAGTATCTTATGGCCGTGCTGGGAGGGCTGGAGAGATGGCTCAGCAGATAAGGTGCTTGCCTGCAAAGCCTAAGGACCCAGGTTTGAGTCCTCAGTACTCACGTAAAGCCAGATGCAGAAAGTGGCACATGCATCTGGAGTTCATTTCCAGCAGCTAAGGTCCTGGTGTACCCATTCTCTCTCTGTCTCACTCACTCTTTTTTTTTTAATTGATTATTTATTTATTTGAGAACAAAAGACACAGAGAGAAAGACAGATGGAGAGAGAGAGAGAATGGGCGCGCCAGGGCTTCCAGCCTCTGCAAACGAACTCCAGACGCGTGCGCCCCCTTGTGCAAATGGCTAACGTGGGACCTGGGGAACCGAGCCTCGAACTGGGGTCCTTAGGCTTCACAGGCAAGCGCTTAACCGCTAAGCCATCTCTCCAGCCCTCTCACTCACTCTTCTTCTCTCTTTTTCTCTCTCATCTCTTTCTCTCTCTCTCGGCTTGCAAATGAATAAATAAAAAATTTAAAAACATTATCTACAACCTGTGTGTCCAAAAACCTAGACAACTACTACCATCCACTAGGCTTGCCATGGAAAATCCAGCCTCCCCCCCCTTCTCTCTTAAATGAACCTTTTCTATGGAGGCTGCATTTGACTGGACAGATTCCTCTTTCCCCTGAAAGAAACTGGGCCTTTTCACTGTCAAGGCTTTATTGATGGAGAGCTCTGCCTGCTGGCTTGACTGGCTGTGCTTTTGTTAAGGTCTCATGGGTAATGAGCCTATTGTCTATGTTTTTGGTTTCCTGCCTTTTGGTCTTTCTACATGGACTCTGTGAGCCATTCTGATTGTTGGAGTGATAGCAGAAGCTCCCAGACAGCATAGAGACATGTGTAACTTACAGTTTTGTGATTGTCTTCCAAGTTTTAAGAAAATTATGGTTTCTAAAGGTTTTTTAGCAAGGTTTTTCTTGCAGCAAGGTTCACTTCCTGGTGTTAGCCTTTATGTATTAGTCTTAATGTAATTACACAATTAGTGTTTATTTCATTGCGTGCGGATTAAAAAAATGACCAAGCCCAGAGCCTGTCTTAATGAAATGATCTTTAAAGGCTAGAATTGAGACAAGGGTAGCAGAACCTTTCATTCACATCCATGTTCCCACAAGACCCCACTGTTGTCTCCTCTCCATTATTAATGAAGACCTCTCTTTTATCGGTGCATAGCACTGTGCTTTGATTTGTACTTTTTATAAAAATTTAAGGCTCTTAATGGCTTTTACGTGTTCCCACCTTTTTGTGTTTCTCACCTAAAGCTATCCAAATGTGTAACTGCACTTCAGAGTGTCATTATGATGCTGTCCAGCGCAATCAATTTAGAGCTATGTGAGCCTGATTGTATTCCAGAGTAATTAATCAATGTCACACAGTATTTATTGAGTGCCTGTTAGTCGCTTGGCAAGCAGAACTGAGGCTGGAAACAAGTGCCGTAAGTAAATGATGAGGGTTTTGCTTTTAAAGGACTTGTGTGTCATTCATTCCTTTAAACCATTATCAAGGTCCTGCTCAGTCCGCTGCTTACAGCGCTGGGCCCTGCTCATGTCTGATTGGAAAACAGAAGTACTTACATGGAACCTAGTGATGCTCATGCTGAGCTGCGTAGGGGTCGGGTTAGGTTGGAAGGCAGCAGGCTGGCATGACTGGAAGGCAGAAGGTAGAGTCACTACGTCTTGAGCCACTGTGAGGATTTGGGCAGGAGGACGACTGTGTTACATGAAGGAAGAGTCCTGTGCCTCTTGGAGACAGGCAGTACCACACAGCGCTCTGAAAGGGGCATCTGAGGTGGTCTTCTAAGGAAGGGTTAAAAAATAGGCTTGGATAGGTTGGGCGGGGCCATGTATTTTAAGGTGGGTAATTGTAGAGTTGCAAAAGCTAAAAAGGTCCCCCACACCCTGTGGTGCTCACAGAGTACTTTGGGAGGAGAGAGTGGAGATCACTAGTGAGGCTGTGCTGTGGGTCTGGTGATGGAAACGCTATGACCGAAACTCTGGGAGCCCAGCAGCTATATTGGTACTGGTCTCTCTGGCTGAGAGCTTGGCCACATTGCTGACTCAGTGACAGACTTCCTTTTTGGAAGGCCTGGCTCCTGCCTTGGTAGCATATGACACACCCAGGTCACTAGGTCATCCTGTTCAAACTGCCCAGTGGGCTGTGAAGCTATAAGACAGTCATGGCCAGGGCTACTTCTCACTTCTAGCTAAGATCCCGCCACTTCCAGATAGGCTGCTGGCTCTCTAACCAAGGCATGGGTTCAGGGGCCTGTATGTCTGTCTGTACTTGCCCTGTCCTCTAGGCTCACAAATTATTAGTGGACATATTTTCCTTAAATATTGCAATTGTCATTGAAGTAATTGTTGCTAATATTTCATTTTTGCCGGCTTACTTACTTTACCTACTTGATATTGTGGAGATAAGTATCATTCAGCCTGTGGTGGGTTTTGACAACTCTAGAACCCAGGGGCTTACTTACCGCGATGCCGTACATTTGATTGTGGCATTGGAGTGTCAACTGCAGTCAGCACGTCAGTCAGGTTTCCTCCGAATCTCTCCCTCTTTTGCTGTCCAGGTCCTGGGTGGCTGGCTTCTGACTAGTCCAGCTGTCAAGACTCTGGCAAGAGGCTATACAAGAGGAGAAAGTGAGAACCTGGGGCTTTTCTCCTCCCTTCTTGCCAGCGCTGTTCTGCAGAGATTATTTCCAGAATCCTCGCTCCACTAGACAGATGCACCCCAGTCCCAAGCCCTTTGCCTGAGACTCCAAACCTGCAGCTCCAATAACACCAGCTCCTCCTCTTGTCTGTCTGGCTTAGGAGTTGAGACTACGTTTTTAAGCAGTTTGGCTCTCAGCAACTTTGGCCCTTATAATCGATTCCCTCTGTTAAATTCCTTCTGCTACGGGCTAGGGATAGGAGCACAATGGCAAAGCTGTTGTCCGGCATGTACGAGAACCTGGGTTCCATCCCTAGCACCACAGAATAAATAAAATGTACAACCCAGTGCTTTTTAATATATACATAAGTACCTTCTATTATAAATACTTGAAGAAGTGACTTTAAATTGTTGGGGGGGGGGTCCTGGAGGGATAGCTTAATGTTTAAGGCACGTGCCTGGAAAGCCAAAGGACCCAGGTTTGATTCCCCCAGGACCCATATAAGCCAGATGCACAAGGTGGTGCATGCATCTGGAGTTTGTTTGCAGTGGCTGGAGGCCTTGGTGCTTACATTTTTTTTTTTCTCTCTCTCTCTCTGTCTCTCATTCAAATAAACAAAATAAAAATAAATGTTATTTCTTATTTTTTTGAGGTAGGGTCTCACTCTAGTTCACGCTGTTCTGGAACTATCTCTGTAGTCTCAGGAGGCAACCCTCCTACCTCTGCCTCCCAAGTACTGGGATTAAAGATGTGCACCACCATGCCCAGCTAAAAAAAAAAATTTTTTTTTACTTGCAAGAGAGAAGAGAGGGAGGAGGAGACAGAGAATGAGAGAGCGAGAGAGAGAGACAGAGACAGAGACAGAGAGAGAGAGAGAGAGAAAACACCAGGGCCCCCAGGCACTGCAAACAAACTCCAAATGCATGTGCCACTTTGTGCATCTGTCTTTATATGGGCACTGGGAATTGAACCCTGGCCATCAGACTTTACAAGCAAGTACCTTCAACCGTTGAGCTATTTCTCTAGCCTCTAAAAGTGTTTTTTTGTTTTTTTTTTTTTGCCTTTTTTTCTTAAGGTACAATCTCAAACATAGGTGTGAAAACAGCCTATTGTATTGTCTAACAGAATGGCTCTAATGAAGCGGGTGTAGTGGAAGGAGGACTGGATTTACACCCACGAGACCCAGCTCAGGACCCTGGCTCTGCTGCTGATGCATCTATGGGCGCCTGTGACCCCCCCCAGCAAAGAAGTGCATTACAGACTGTCAGGCTTTGTTCAGGTAGTGCAAGGAGCCTCGGTGATGTGGTGGAACAGGCTACACACTGGCCATTTCTAATTTTTTATGAGCATAGTTGCAGCATAGTTCCTTTCTCCTTATAAACTCAAAATCTGGATATAGAACAGCTAGGCAAAAGTGATAGGAAGCATTCGTTCCATCTTGGAAGCTTTATGTGCACTGGAGAGGTGCCTGTAAGTGGTCACATATCCTAGTGTGTGCTTCCTCTCCTCTTTACTGTATAGCCAAGAGTGTTTCCTTTCCCTGGCGCAGAGGGAGTGTCACAGTCTGCTGGCGCACAGATATGCCAGTCATCTGAGCAGAAAACTGCCTCCCTGCCCCTTCTCCTGCACAGCCTTCCATCTGAGCCTTGCCTGCATATCTGAGCCGGAAAAAAGATCAAGACTCAAAGGGCCATTTCTACTGAATGTGAATTTCCTTTACACCATTATCTCATCCATTATAAGTTAAGGGCTGTCTGCATATAGAGAGTTGGGCACTATCTGAGATGTCAGGCATCTGCTGGGGTTTCAGAACGTATCTCTCATGGATAAGGGGGATCTACTTGGACAAGTTACTTAAACTTCTGGAGCCTTGAGTTCTTTATTGTTGAAATAGGGGATGATAATGGCTATTTTGAACACATAATCAATGTGATCTTATCTTTAACGTAATGCTTATCAGATGAGGGACTTTGGAGTCAAGGGTTTAAGACTTTTGATTAATCTACAAAGGTCCATAACCTTTGTGGTTGTAACTTAAAATTTATGAGTTAAAATTTTTTTGTAGGGGTGGAGAGATAGATGGCTTAGCGGTTAAAGCCCTTTCCTCAAAAGCCTAAGATTCCACGTTCGCTTCCCTAGTACCCATATAAGCCTGATGCACAAGGTGGCACATGTGTCTGGAGTTCATTTACAATGGCTGGAGGCCCTGCTGCATCTGTTGTCTCTCTCTCTCTCTCTCTTCCCCTTTTTCTCTCTCTCAAATAAGTAAATAAAATATTAGGAAAGTTATTTAAAAATTACTGTACCTTGAAAAAATACTGTATTGAGGGCTGGAGAGATGGCTTAGTGGTTAAGCGCTCGCCTGTGAAGCCTAAGGACCCCGGTTCGAGGCTCGGTTCCCCAGGTCCCACGTTAGCCAGATGCACAAGGGGGCGTACGCGTCTGGAGTTCGTTTGCAGAGGCTGGAAGCCCTGGCGCGCCCATTCTCTCTCTCCCTCTATCTGTCTTTCTCTCTGTGTCTGTTGCTCTCAAATAAATAAAAAAATAAAAATTAAAAAAAAAATACTATATTGAGACAGGGTGTTGCTATGTAGCCCAGACTAGCCTCAGACATTTCATGGTCTTGTTTGAACTTCCTGAGTGCTGGGAGTTACAGGTGTTCACCACCATCCTTGCTAATATTACCATTCTTTATATTTTCCTTTGTGTGTATGTGTATATGTCTGTGTACATATGTGTGTGTGTGTGTGTGTGTGTGTGTGTGTGCGCGCGCGCGCTCAGGTGCCATGTGCACATGGAGGCCAGAGGACAATTTTGTGTCTCCTTCAGGCATGGCCCATCATGTGTGTGTCACACGCGCGCGCGCGCACACACACACACACACAGTCTCTGATCTGCTATGGCTCACCAAGTAGGCTGGCCATAAAGCCCTAAGGATCTGCCTGTCTCTACCTCCCCAGTACTTGAATTACAAACTTACAAGCAAGTACCACCGTGGCTGATGTTTTGTTAGGTTCTGGGATGAACGCAGGTCCTCATACTTGCAAAGCAAGCACTTTACCAACCAAGCCATCTCCCTAGTGTCTGATATTACCATTCTTTATAAATATATTTGATAACTTCCAGTTATCAGCTAATCATCTGAAGTGCTTAGGGTTCAGAGAGAATTTCAAATTTGAGCAAGACTGTAGTTTATTTACCAGAGTGCTAATGGAATGTGGAGGCGATGGTAGTAAATACTTCAGTTGTCTTAAATTTTAGTCAACTTTGTTTCTAAGCAAGAAGAAAATTTTATTTATTTATGAGCGAGAGAGAAAGAATGGGTATGCCAGCGCCTCCAGCCACTACAAATGAGCTCCACATCCATGCACCACCATGTGACCATGTGTATCTGACGTACATGGGTTCTGGGGAGTCAAACCTGGGTTCCTTAGGCTTTGTAGGCAAGCACCTTAGCCACTAAGCCATCTCTCCAGCCCTCAACATTTTTTTGGAAACAGGATCTCAAGTAGCCCAGGCTAGCCTCCAACTCATTTATGTAGCTGAAGCTGGCCTTGAACTGCTGACCCTCCTGCTTCCACTTCCCAAGTGTTGGGAGCACAGGCATGCCCACCATGCCCAGATCATCAGCTGCATTTTTAAAATAGTTACTTATTTGTAAGCAGAGAGAGAGAGAGGACAGAGAAGAGAGACAGGCAGAATCGGCACACCAGCGCCTCTGAAAATGAGCTCTAGATGCATGTGCCACTTTGTGCATCTGGCTTTATGTGGAATTGATCCTGGGTCCATAGGCTTTGTAGGCAAGCGCCTTAACCACCACTGAGCTGTCTTCCAGCCCTGCCAACTTGATATTATGTGTGGTTCTGTTTGCAGAAGTGAAGCTGTATTGTACTTATCATATCTCTTTAGTCGCATCTGTTATGTAGCTAAAGTGAAGGGTCCTCAGTGAGGTTTCTGTTCTGATCTGATGAATGGATCATGCCTCCGCACAGGCTGAGAAGGGGTTAAGTTTGCCCAAACGTCAAAAACTTTCAGCCCTGAGGCCTATATAGGTTTATTGCTTATTCAAAGTAGATCAAACATCAGTTTTTCAAAATGCACACATCATTTTCTCTGGTCCCTCAGAAACTCATACAAAAAGTTGAAATTCAATGGTTGTAATGGCTTTTGTCTCCGAAAAGAGCAGTCAGTGGCCTTTTCCTTCATGTTCCCTATTCTGCCAGCAGACCCGCTGGGGTTAAAAACGGTCATTGCGCTCTATGTTTCTTAACCTCTTTGCATCACTCTGGTAAGCACTTCCTGACCTAATGACTATACTGGCCCAACCAGGAGCACTCCCAGCTATGACCACTGGATGTGGAAACCCTGCCCCGGGCTTGCCTGAAGACCCTGGAAACCGCAGCGTGTCTGTACAGTGGTCGCATGAGGGCGGAGTTCTGTTTCTCATATTAGTAACGGGATGGCGGGGGGGGGGGGGGGGGGTGCCGCAGCACTTCCAGATCAGTCACCGTCTTACAGGCAGATGGCTTTGACATTGGGACCATGGACTCGACTGCAGAGGTAAGCTTTTCAACTTGGTGCTCACTTTTGTTGTTTTTAATCTTCAACTGTGTATCATGGGAGCACTAGCTTAGAATTCTCTACATTCTACACCCCTGAGTTTATCCCTTAAGGTACTATGTGCAGCTGCCCCCCATCCCGTTGTTATGTGGGGCCTTAGGAGTACAAAGGTGACTTAAATAGGCAAAGTAAGCTAAGCATGATAGCAAATGTCTGTAATCAGGGCTAGCGTGGACAGATGACATCTACGGATGATTCCTGCTCTCTCGGGGCTTGTTTCTGTGGATGCCATGGAACACAGTTTCCACAATTCCCTGGCAGGTGACATCAAATAAACTGGTGGTGTAGGATTAGAGTGAGGAATAAATTTGGGCAGTTTCGTAGATAGTGATCACAATCTCCAGTTCTTAACACATTTCTTGACAATGTTGGAGTAACCACTGAAGCCAGAAATGCTTAATTCATAATCTTTTTTTCCTTCCCTATTTCACTTTATTGGTTACATTTTCTCGCCATCCAGTTTCTCCAAGTAATCTTAATAACAATAAACATCCTAACAAATAAGGAACTAATAACTCCTCAAATCACAGTTTTCTCCTTTAGATGGAGTGTTTGAACTAGTTGATTGTGCCTTTTGATCCTTTTGTGCCCCCATAGAAACAACGCTATATTCAACGCAGAGATTTTGCAGGAGCAGCCGCCGAAAGCTCCTTTAGTCTAGAATTTGAAGACTATTTCCTTTGCATACTATCTCAATTCCAGCATGTGCAGTATTTTCAGGATGTCCTAATGCAGAGGCAGTGTAAGAGTAAGCAAAAGTTTCAGCTTCCTCATTCTGAAAGCCGCTCCACACAGACACCCTGGTCCTAACCCGGTCTGCCGAACTGTCACACATGTTACTTTTCCTATACTCATGTCTTTTCTACACAGTGTAGATAGAGTACATTTTATAATAGTGCAGTGTCCCTTTCAAGTTTCTGCATAACCTTGATGATCAGATATCACCTTTTTTTTTTTTTTTTTGAGGTAGATTCTCACCCAGGCTGACCTGGAATTCCACTGTGTAGTCTTAGGGTGGCCTTGAACTCCTGGCGATCCTCCTATCTCTACCTCCCAAGTGCTGGGATTAAAGGCCTGTGCCACCATGCCTGGCTTTCAAGGATCACTTTTTATGTTGTTGTTTTTCAAGGTGGGGTCTCAGTCTAGCCCAGGCTGACCTGGAATTCACTCTGTATTCTTAGGGTGCTAAACATTTTATTTATTTGAGAGAAGGAAAGTGGCAGAGAGAGAGAGAGAGAGAATGAGTGCTCCAGGGCTTCCAGACACGTGTGTTCCCTTGTGTATCTGGCTTACATGGGTCCTGGGGAATCAAACCTCAGTCCTTTGGCTTTGCAGGCAAACACCTTAGCCACTAAGCCATCTCTCCAGCCCAAAGATCACTTTTAACATCTTGAAAATATTTCTTCTTGGTGGATAAAACAGTCTTCAGAGGCTACTCTGCTGTCCAAAAGTAAGGGGAAGGGTGGGGACAAAGCCAAATAACATAAATGTGTCTGTACTTGCTCAAGAGAAGACACAGCTCTTGGCCACTTGTTCTTTTGTAAGAAATAAGGCCCCCAGTCTCTGAGGTACAAGGTCAGGTTAGAGATTTCCAAGTGAGTTTTTTGTATCTTGTCAGTTGCCTGTTTAAAATGCATATTGTACAACTTTGAACTACCTGTCTTGAAGAAGACACTGTCAGGCATTGGGAAATCTGTAACTATTCCTCCAAGATTGAGAAAGAGCTGTCCATTGTGAAAGAATAGGAAAACGGTGTCATCAGTTGAATACCTCTTGTGTCCAAATTAGGGGTGAATCAGTGGAAACTGCAATTTTTGTTTTAACCCTGAGGCATCTTACTCAGGTGTCACAGGATGAGGACGAGGCCTTTAATGGGACATTCTGCTTTGACTTTGGTTTTATACAAACAAACTGATAAAACATAATTTGAAATCTGTTGATGCTCAGGGTGAGACCAGTAATGTATGGTACTGAAGCGTTATGATATCAGGATGACTGAAAAGTCTAAAGGACATCTTTCAAGATCTGTTCTCTTCCTGCTCCCCTCTTTCCTATACACTGGGGTTGGGAAGCAGAGAGAATAAGGGTATAATCTGCTGCAATGTGAATTAACACCCCCTCACATTATGCTTTCAATATCATTGTTATTCATTCTTTGTGTACTTAGAGTTTAAAGAGGAAATTAGCTGGGGAACAAAAGAGACAAAAGAAAATGTGATGTGTTTCACCTCCTACAGTTGGTCCCAACTGCATCTCTGAAATTAGGTCTGGAATTTAGATTAAAGGATCTTGGATTTGTCAAACCAATTATAACATGGCATTGTTTTTATTTGTTTAGAGAAACAAAGACAGAAAGGAGAAACAGAGAGAGAGAGAGAGAAAATGTGTGTGTGTGTGTGTGTGTGTGTGTGTGTGTGTGTGTAATGGGTTTGCCAGGGCTTCCTGCTACTGCAAGTGAACTCCAGGTACATGCACCACTTTGTGCATCTGGCTTTGACATGGTTACTGAGGAGTTGAACCTGGGCTGTCAGGCTTTGCAAGCAAGCACATTCAACCACTGAGCCATCTCTCCAGCCCTACATGGTATTGTTTTAAAAACTAAGTAGTACAGACAGAATACTTTAGCACCTGTAAAGTTAGAAAATGTCTTCATACATACATAAGACATGCGTGATTGGCTCATGCAGATGTTTACTGTGTGCGTGGAGGCTGTAGAGTATGCTAGTAAATTTTGTGTGGCTGGAGCAGACACTTGACAGAAGCCGCTTACGAGAGAAAAGGCTTGTTTTGGCTCCTGGTTTCGGAGGACTCCAGTCCACTGTGAGTGTGAGCCTGCTGCGCCTCACATTTGGGGCGATCAGGAAACAGACCCAGGCTGGAACCGGGAGCAGGTGTGACCTTAAAAGGCCCTCCCTCGTGACCTATTTCTGCTAGGCGGGCCCCGCCCTTAAAGACTCGCAGCCTTCAAGGAGGCAGCATAAGATAAGGACCAAGCATTCCGAGCGAGTGCGAGCCTGTGGGACGGTTCCGATTCAAACCATAATGTAGAGTGTTGTCAGCGTTACGTGTTTGTCACATGGGGGTGCTGGTCAATCAGAATGATGTAAGCATCTTTTTTCTTTTTTTGAGACAAGCCCAGCAGACTGGACTTTTTTTTTTTCAATGTGAGAGAAAGTGGGGGAGGAGAGGATTGGCATGCCGGGGTCTCCAGCCACTACGATGGAACTCCAGGTGTGTGTGCCCCTTCGTGCTCGTGCGCAGCTTTGTGCCCTTGTGTCTGGCTTATGTAGGACCTGGAGAGTTAGCATGAGTCCTTAGCTTTGCAGGCAAGTGCCTTAACCACTAAACCATCTCTCCAACCCCCAACCCCCACCGCTTTTTTTAAAGACAAAGTCTAATATTGCCCACACTGGCCTCTAGCTTGCTGTGGAGTTGAGGGGCTGACTTTGACTTTCTGACCCTCCTGCCTCCATCTCCCCAGTGCTGGAGTTATAATCATGCACCACCATACCCAGTTTATGTAGTGCTGGGGATTGAACCCAAGGCCTTGTGAATTTGCTGAGCAAGCACTCCAACAATTGAGCTACATTTCCAGCCTCAGTTTTTCCTTTTTGATTGGAAGAAACAAATGCATGCTGAAATTCACGTCACTAACAGTGACATCTCCTTCATCCAGGTAGAGATCCAAGCTTTAATAAAACACCCGAGTCTATGGGGGACATGCATGCAAAGCACCATGTGGCATTTTTGTTGATTTTTGTCTCATGCACTTGTGTATCTGTTTGTTTGAACCTTGCCTTACTTAGCGTAATCATCCATCCTCTGCACTGGCCACAGTGAGCTGCTACAAGAGCTCCTTAGTTCTATACTTTTGCAGCATTGATGTTGGTTTTGATAAAGAAAAGCTCTTGCTAACTAGATTCAGAGCACTGTGAGCTTGCTGGTTTATTTCATAATTTCTTGTCACCTTACATTTATTTGGAGACAATTGGTTGAAGAAGTGATGGTAAGAAAGGGAGGTGGGCATACAGGAGAGAGAATGCCTCCAGTAATTTGGTATAGGCCCTCCTTCCTGGCCTCTAACCCCCCCCCCCCCCCGCCAATGTGTTGATACGTATTAACTAGATGAGGAAAATTAAATTTTAAGTTTTGAACCAATACAAGCTGACATTTTTCTAAACAAGGTGACTTGGGAATTTTCCTAGAAATAGTAAAATTATAACTAAAGCTTATTCAGCCCTAGTTACTATCGTGATATAGCTTGTGGAGAACACTCTTTCACATTGCTCTTTTTTGCAGAATTTACTCCAAATGGGAGCACACATAGCTTTGTTTTTAGTTCACTGCACTACGGAGTATTGTGACTCTATTCTCTTTATCCTGTTTTCTTCTTAGCTTTCATTAGCTCTACGAGAATGGAAAATATGATACCAGGCGGTTCTTGGGAGGATCTCCAGGCTATGCTTCACTGCGTTTCTGGTATAGCATCATTGGAATGTCGTCGTCATGTTTCCAGTAATAATTTCAGGGATCTGGCAGTCTGATTTTCCCATAGCAAATAGTGTGTAAAATCAGGGATTTTTTTTTCAAGATAGGGGTCTTGCCCAGGCTGACCCAGAATTTATTCTGTAGTTTCAGGGTGGCCTCAAACTCACAGCGATCCTCCTACCTCTGCCTCCCAAGTGTTGGGATTAAGGGTGTGCGCCACCACACCCAGCTTTTCTTTTGTTTTTTTGTTTTTTTAATCTTCATTTTTTTCAGTGACAGTAGTTTTTCTTTCACTCTTCATGAAAAAGGCTTGCCTAAGTCGTCAGGGTACAGACAAGGAAAGCCTGCGGTTGGGAAGGAGGGCTTTCCTGCCGCAGAGGAGCACTGTCTTGCCCGCAACACGGAGAGCAGAGATGGTGTAGCGGCTTCATCTTGGAGCAGTCTGGTTGTTGCGATGGTTTTGAGTGAATAATGGTAGAAAAACGGAAATCTCAGAGGCTCTCTGAAATGTTGTTTTTCAGGAAAGATTAGTTCACACATCAGATCCTTCATGAGCTGAGATTTTATTGAAGGCAAAACATCTGTTCATGGGGAAACTGTAAAACCCACATCTTGACTTGGTGAGGCTTATTGTAACTTCCAGACTGAGCAATATCTGAAGACATGTTTCCTTTTGAAAGTGCAAGATTTGCCAAGAGACCTGGCTAGTCTGAAACACTGGGTAGTTTCTGTCTTTTAAATTTTATTTATTTATTTATTCATTTATTATTTTTTTCATATTATTTGTGTGAGAGAGAGAAGAGAGAAAAGATATAAATGTATGGATGAATGAATGAATGAATGGCTTTACCTGGGTACTGGGAGATCAAACCTCAGCTGGCAGGCTTTGCAAGGGCACCTTTAACCACTGAGCTATCTCCCCAGTCCTTAGGTTGTAATTCTGAATGTAGCCTGGCGTAGCACTTGGGAGGCAGAAGTAGGAGGATCATTGTGAGTTCAAAGCCAGCCTGGGACTACAGAGTGAGTTCCAGATCAGCCAGGGCTAGAGTGAGACCCTGCCTCAGAAAAACAACAGCGGAAATTCTCAGTGTGTCAGCTCACGTTATTTAAGTTGTGCTGGGCTGTTTTGCTTGTTGGCTTCTCCTGTGGACTGTACTGGTTTTGTATCTGTCATGAATGTTAGCAGCCTAACGAAAAATTAGTGATTTCTTTCTAGCTTCTAGAATTAGCTCATGAGTTTGTTATCTCTTGTTGGTATAACTAGATTTTTTGGGTACAGCTGTCTTATGAAGAATGCCAAGAGTTGGGTTTAATTCAGTTACAAGTAGAAAATTCTAAAGCAGTGTAGAGCTGTTCAGCTTCTCCAGCAGGAAGTAGTAATGTGTGTCACTTATTTTGTACCGTAAGTGGGACTTAATTTACTGTTTTCTATTCATAGACCAAAAGAACTGAAGAAATCTGAAAAATTATAGTCTTTCTTAGTGTATCAGGTGTCTTTGTAAAGGGCAAGTTGTATTTGGAGACCAATTGTTAGTCTACTTTTAAACACCAGTCTTCCTGTGATGGATTTAATTAAACTAATACAAACATACTTGGTTGCCAGTGGTCATTTAGGATGCTATCTAAAAGCCAGATGTGGTGCCTCATGACTGTAACCCCAGCTGGTTGATGTGGGAAGGTTAACATGAGTTCAAGGCCAGCCTAGGCTGCGGAGTAAGTTCCCGGTCATCCTGGGCTCAAGAAAAAAGTTATCTAATGTTCCATTTAATGCGTTTTCCTTCTAGTCTTTAGATTTGATAATAATTTTCAAATTAGAAGACAAATAGTGCATTTTACTAGAAATAAACAAAAATTAAATAGTTCTTAATATACAAAACGAAGTTGATACTTGGTGAAAATAGATTTAAAACTTATAGAATATTTATTTATAAAAGTGTAAGACCTTAAACACCTCATACTCTAAGCAACATCCTTAATTTTAATTCTACTTTTATACCTTTTCTTCAGCTTTTTTCTTTACTTTGAAAAAGTTATTTTAAAAGTATTTATTTGTGTGTGTGTACTGTGTGTGTGTGTGTGTTGTGTATTCACGTGTGAGCAAATGTGTGCAGTCAGTATGTGTGCCAGAGGAGGGTAAAGCTTGCCTTTTTTTTTTTTTTTTTTTTTTTGCTTAGCCATCTGCCTCTGCCCTCCTGAGCGCTGGGCTGCGGGTGGGCCTGGCAGTGCCGTGCCTGATGTTATGTGGGTGCTTAGGTGCCCCCACTCACACAGAAAGCTCTCTCACCTGCTAAGCCATCTCTGCAGCCCCAGAACATATTTACTTTAAAGCTCTACTCTATGACTCAGTTTTTCCTGTTTCAGTCATCTGCTTTTCTAACTAGACAATTCTACTGATTATCCTGGTTAGCTCTAAAATTTAATTATCCTCCATATTTAGAAACACACACATACACTCAGACAACATAATCAAGATGTGGTTGTCAAAGCAAATTTCAAAACTGCAAGATCACCTGGGCTCTGTATTCATGGACATCTCTGTCATCCCACCACATGGGAGTGCTGTGAGTTTGAGGCTATCCTGAGCTCTGTCTACACAGTGAGACCCTGTCTACAACACAGCAGCTAAAAAACAATATCTTAGGAGCTGGGCGTGGTGGTGCACACCTTTAATCCCAGCACCGGGAGGCAGAGGTAGGAGGATCGCCATGAATTCAAGGCCACCTTGAGACTACATAGTGAATTCCAGGTCAGCCTGAGCTAGAGTGAGACCCTACCTTAACAAACAAATGAACAAACAACAAAAAAAAACCCCAATATCTTCAGTAAGGAAGTGAATGTAGATTTCTTTAAAGTGGATTTCAGTATTTGGGAAACTTTTTTTTCTATTTCTGAAATATCCCAGAAATGTAAATAGACTGGCCACATAACTCATATGTGCATAGCCTGGGACCACAGATGTTTCCAAGTGTACACTTAAAACAAAGTACATATTTCCCTTTTTAATTGTAAAAGTGCAGTCTTAAATTTCTGCTGCTTCAAGTGGGTCAAAGGGGATAGATAACCCATGCAGAAAAATGTGCAGTGCTTTGAGTAAACTTGGTCTTGAAATCTTGCCTTGCTATCATTTATTGAAAGTCTGAATGACCCAGAAAGCAGACTCCCCACCACCCCTGGTTCTCATGCCTACAGTCAGAAACTCTTTAAACCACTACTGCTCCTACAGGCACCAGGTGGAAGAAACCATGACGGAAGGTCTCTTACTGTTCCTCCCCCTGATTTTCCCATTGCATGTCGCAGCCGAGAGTGCCCAGGATAGAGGAGAGAATGATGTGTAATTGTACACTGCGACGCGCGCGGAGCTGCAGCCATCAAGTCCCACTGCCAGAGGTCAGGAGCGCTGACCTGACTAAGAGAGTTCCCAAGGCCAGGCTAAAAGTAATCTTTCCCACACTCTGGCAAGGGCATCCTTCTACCCATTCACTAACCCCAGGGCAGCCTCTCTGCTCTTGTGGGGGCAGCTGGTTATGCATTCATATTTGTCCACTGATTGGATTTCAGCGCAAAAGAATTTCGCCAGCTTGTCCCTTCTCCATGTTAAATTGTTTCTAATTTGCAGAGCGAACGGTGGCCTCGTCCTGTTCACTCGAGGCCAGTTAAGGGTGGGGTTTGGCTAGGTTCAGAGTTTCCTCTGTCTGCCCTGCCGGCCCAGCCCATCCTTCCACTGCCTTCTGAGGGCTGCCTCGAGCCGTCCTCGGAGGGAGGACTCTCTCCATGTGGTGCCTCCATAGTGCCTTGCTGCCAGGTGTCCGCGTTCCTTGTGGATTATGGGTGGACCCCGACAGTGTGGACACCCCAACTGCCACCTTGCCTTCTCCTTAGAGAGGCTGCCCACTCTCACCCAAGGGGATGGCAGTCCTTTTCCTTCTCTCATTGAATGGAAGTGGTGGCTCATTTGTCTTATCCAGACCACCCCCCCCCAGTACTGTTTCCCACATAGTGACCCTCTCCAAGCTCCTGATTGAACAAGTGTGGAAGAGCCGGCTTTTCTGCGCCTAACCTTCTAGGGTACCTGTCAGCACTAGACGTTGCTTCGATTTTTCAATTATTGTTAATGGATGTCTATCTCTATATGCCAGTTTTGCAGATACTTCTTTGCATTTTAAAAGGCTTTTGAAATATACATTAAAAGGTGTTTCTCCTATAAAACATTCCTGTATCCACCACTTAGTTATAAAAATAAGTTAGGGGTTGGAGCGATTGCTCAGCGGCTAAGGCACTTGCCTACAAAGCCTAGTGACCTGGGCTTGGTTCCCCGTTAGCCACGGAAAGCCGGATGCTCAAAGGGACACACACATGCCTTGTTCGTTTGCAGTGGCCCTGGCCCGCACATTCTCATTCTCTCTGTCTCTTTCTCTGCTTACCAGATAATTTTTTAAAAAATTAGAATCAAAGTCCCTGTGAATACCATTGTCTGTAGAAGTAAAAGTTATCCTCCATTTGTTAATCAGTCTCATGCATGTTTTATGCTTTATTCATAACTATATTTTTCACTGCTTTACATGAGGGTGCTTATGTAAATGATATGATACAGATGTTAGTGTTGCATTCTTTATATCTCCTAGAAATGGCTTGTCTGTACGTCTGCAGCTTAACTCTTTTCATTAAACACTGTCTTCTCTGTTCAGCCATGTGGATACATATGGCTCTTGTTCACTGCCCCAGAGTGTCCGCTTGCTTGTATACCAGGGTGTTCTCCTACTGGAGAGCATTTCTGCTGTTGCCAGGGTTTTCCCATGGCCTTTAAAGAGCAGGCTTCCTCCTCAGGGCCTGGACCACCCTCTTGCTGGCTCTGGGAAGGCGTGGTCTTTAATGCCAAAACCGAAGCCTCTTTTTGAATTCTTTGGGAATCTAGGTAAATTCTTGTATCTCTCTAGGCCTGTTTTCTTAGCCACAAAGGCAAGACTGTACTAGTCTCTGAGGTTTTTCCCAGGTCTATAATTCTGTGATAAGCTTTCATACTTCCTTTCTTGCCTTAATATTTATACACATATGTATATAATATATATAATACATACATATGTGCATGCATATATACATATACATATACATACACATATATAAAGCCAAGTGTAAGCATAAACATTTAGCATAAGAATCAATTCGTGGGGCTGGAGAGATGGCTTAGCCATTAAGTGCTTGCCGGTGAAGTCTAAGGACCCCGGTTCGAGGCTCAATTCTCCAGGACCCACATTAGCCAGATGCATGAGGGGCACATGCGTCTGGAGTTCGTTTGCAATAGCTGGAGGTCCTGGTGCACCCATTCTCTCCCTCTCTCCCTGTTTCTCTCTGTGTGTCTGTTGCTCTCAAATAAATAAAAATAAGCAAAAAATTAAAAAAAAAAGAATCAATTTGCAAAACAGCATATTAGAATGAGTATATGTGTTTGTGTATTTCAGTTCAAAATGAAAATGACTTGGCATCCCTTGTTTTCTTACAGTCCAGATTTCCTGTTTTATTGGGTAGATAATTTTTTTTTTAAATTTTTTGAGGTAGGGTCTCACTCTAGTCCAGGCTGACCTGGAACTCACTATGCAGTCTTAGGGTGGCCTTGAACTCACAGCGATCCACCTACCTCTGCCTCCTGAGAGCTGGGGTTCAAGGTGTGCGCCACCACGCCCGGCAGGGTAGATAAATCTTAATGCATCAACTAAATCTGTTTTAAAACCTTCAAAAGCTTGCTATTAAGCAGCATGGGACTGACTGGAACCTTGTCACCTGAGGTGGAGGCAGGGTTGGACCGCCAGCTGGGTGGGCCGCACTCAGCCTGCAGGTCATGGATTGCTCATGATTCAGGCTGACACAAGCCTGTCATTTTGAACATAAATGATTGTATTGTGTGCTGCCAAAAATACGATGTTCCTTCAAAAGCCTATTGCAGTTGGAAGGCCACCTGACCCTGAATATGATGCCCTTCCGAAGCTGTTCGAGGTTGTAATAATCCTTTGAAATTGAGGGGAGCTCTTCACGCTCGGGAGGAGCTGCGGGTGCTGGCGCTGTCAGTGGGGCAGACCTCCTTCCCGGCAGCCTCTGTCGTTTGGCTGCGGATAAGCCGGGCGGGCTTGAGTACTCTGCTGGCTGCAGCCACCATCGTTTAGCTGTAGTGCCCTGGCAGCCTTTGAGTCGCTTATGTGCCCACCCCCACGTCCTCCGTGTTTTCTCTGTCTTGACTCAGTACCAGGTGGAGTTACCTTTAGACAACACGTTATGAGTAACTGGAAAACCATTCACGACAGAGCCGCAGTGACGGTGCTTTTGATTTTTACATCTCTCATAGCTGCAAATAGGAAGTTTTATTAATGAAGTAGATTTGAGGGTTCTATTTTTGGGCACGTGAATGTGTACCTGTGTGTTCGGGTGTATGGCATGTGTAGATACGTGTGGAGGCAGGAGGACAACCTTGAGTGTCGTTTCTCAGGCAACATCTCCCCTCTTTTGAGAGAGTGTCTCCCACTGGCCTGGAATTCCCAAATTAGGCTACACTGGCTGGCCAGCAAGCCCCAGGGTCCTAGAGATCGAATTCAAGCTCCTCAGCTTGCCAGGCAAGTATTTCTGCAGCTGAGCCGACTTCTCGGCCAGGCCCAGGTTGAAGTATTTTGAAAAGGACATTATGATTGATGCCAACAGGTTTTCTGCCCTTACTCCTATTTCCAGTCGCCCTGTGCATTGGGAAAGTAGCCCAGCTCCAAGGGTGGGCCTGGGTGAACCTGAATCTCAAGATAGATTTAGATTAACCCAGTGTTGGTAAGTCTGATGGCAGTGATTGCTTTAGGGATTCAGCCATAGCCCACCAGGAACTGACGTTCTCAAGGTCATAATCCAGAAATGAGAGAGACATGAAGGAAACATCTGAGACCTTGGGGAAACCCACTTTTAAGAGACACACAGGACGGTCGTCTCTTCTCCTGTCTTGCTGTTGTCAGGAGCTGCTGGCAGTCGGAGGGTAACAGGAATCTTCCCGGAAGGGCAGAACGAGGGGGCTGAGGCTGCGCCGAGCTCCAGCCTGTGCCGCTGCTGCCCCAGCTCACCACTGGGCTTACTGTGTGCGTCGGCAAGTTGTCTTGAGCTACTGTGACTTGAGGTTTCTGTTTCTTGCAGCTGATAGCATCCTAATTAATGTAATTTTATTTCTAATTATTATTTTTTAAGTTTCTATTTTTATGTGTTTATTAGAGATTGAGAGAGAGAGAGAGAATGGGTGCGCCAAGGCCTTTGGCCACACAAATGAACTCCAGATGCATGCGCCCCCTTGTGCATCTGGCTTATGTAGGACCTGGAGAATCAATCCTGGGTCCTTAGACTTTGCAGGCAAATGCCTTAACTGCTAAGCCATCTCTCCAGCCCTGCTAATTATTTTTTAATCTCTGGAGAAATGGCTTAGCAGCTAAGGCGTTTGCCTGCAAAGCCAAAGGATCCTGGTTTGATTCTCCATGACCCACGTAAGCCAGATGCACAAGAGGGTGCATGCATCTGGAGTTCATTTGCAGTGGCTGGAAGCCCTGGACCTCTCATTCTTTCCCTCTCTCAAATAAATAAATAAAATATATTTTAAAAAGAAAAAGAAGCCGCACATGGTGGTGCACGCCTTTAACCCCAGCACTCGGGAGGCAGAGATAGGAGTATCGCCATGAGTTCGAGGCCACCCTGAGACTATATAGTGAATTCCAGGTCAGCCTGAGCTAGAGTGAGAGCCTGCCTTGGAAAGAAAGAAAAAGAGAGAGGGAAAGGGAAAGGAAATGAAAACTGGAGCTAGGGAGATGGCTCAGTGGTTAAAAAGGCTTGCTGTGCAATAGAAGGTAGAGTCAGGGGAATCCCAAAGCTCACAGGTCAGCTAGTCTTGTGTCCACAATGGCAAACAACAGGGAGCCTGTCTCAAAGCACAGTGGTGGGTGAGGTGAGGACTGACCCTCCAAGGCCGTCGTCTGACTTCACATGAGCACCGTGGCAGCCATACACAAAGCAAGAGAAGAGGTGGGGGCTGGAGAGATGGCTTAGCGGTTAAGCGCTTGCCTGTGAAGCCTAAGGATCCTGGTTCAAGGCGCGATTCCCCAGGTCCCATGTTAGCCAGATGCACAAGAGGGCGCATGCGTCTGGAGTTCGTTTGCAGTGGCTGGAGGCCCTGACATGCCCATTCTCTCTCTTCTCTCCCTATCTGCCTCTTTTTCTCTCTGTCACTATCAAATAAATAAAAATAAACAAAAAAAAAATTTAAAAAAAAGAGAAGAGGTGGGAGGGAGGGAAGGACAGAATGAAGGAAGACTGTTTTAGTCATCTTCCCAGTTAGTGGTATTCACCCTTCACGTAAGACTCGTTAATCTGGAACGCAGTGCCTGTAGACAACCTGGAGGCTGGGGCGCTGGGCTTGAGAACAGTTACGGAGCAGTGTTAGCAGACCAGTGACGGGGTGAGCCACTGTGCAGAAGCTGGGCTTGAGGCAGGGATGGGCACAGCTAAGTGGTAAGTGGAGAGCTACGGAGAGAAGGGAGAGAACTTCACTTTAGAGAAGGCTGCATTTTGGGGTCCTCCCAAAAGAGGAAAGGAAGTATGGGGCCCAGCCAGGGAAACGAGGGGCCTAAGCCGAAGAGCCACTCGGGCTGTGACTCAGGCGGGGAAGGCACCAGTGAGCAAAGCTGAAGTAGGCAGCCCGAGGAAGTTCTGTCCTCGCCTTTTAAAGCGGTGGTGGACTTCGCACTGGGTGTTGGAAGTTGCCGTAGCAGAGGCACATGGGGGAGTTAGACCAGGGAGAGGGGTTGCACAGGGGCCTGGAAGCTTCTACCAGTAATCCACACTTAAGGTAACAAGAGCTGGGGGATAATGGGGACTGAAGGCCTAATCTCCTCAATTTACGTGGAATTTCTGAGTTCCCTGCGATCGTTCCCACGCATTATCAAATTTATCCAGCTAGATCCCCCAGCCTTTTTAGTGGCTGAGGATACAGAAGCACAGGCAGCCACACACCCGGCCCGAGAGCTGCCAGTGACGGAATGTGTCGCAGTCTAGGCCTTCGGCTCCGGGTCAGTGCTGTCCAGTCCTATCAGTGTCTTCGGTTTTTAGTGAAAGTCCTTCTTGCTTTTTTTTTCCATGTTGGCCTATTCAGCTGTGTTTTACAATATTGTCTTTCAGCTGTTTTTTTCTTGACAGCAGCTCAATGCCACTGTTCACAGTTTATAAACACTGAAAACCTCTGAATTGTGAAAAGATGGTCAAGTATCACCACCCTTCACAGAACAGCCTCAAACAAGAGAAAGGCAATATTTCCAACTAAAACAAAGACTGGGTCAGTAGGAAGTTTCTGAAATGCAACAGGGAGATGGCTTAGTTGGTTCAAGGTACTTGCTTGCAAAGCCTGCTGGCCTGGGTTCAGTTTTCCAGTAACTATGTAAAGCCAGATACACAAAGTGGTATATCCATCTGGGGTTCATTTACGGTGGCAGGAGACCCTGGCTCTCCCATTCTCTCCCACTTCTGTCTCTGGCTATGACTCTCTCTACTTGAGAATATATATATTTTTTCTTTTTAAAAAAGAAAGTTTCTGCCGGGCATGGTAGCACATGCCTTTAATCCAAGCACTTGGGAGCCAGAGGTAAGGGGATCACCATGAGTTCAAGGGCACCCTGAGATGACATAGTGAATTCCAGGTCAGCCGCCTGGGCTAGAGAGAGACCCTACCTTAAAAAAACAAAACAAAAGAAAAGTTCTGAAATGCTTTGAATGAACGAGAGTACAGGGACTGCACGAGAACCTTAAAATAGCTTTGCTGAGTGAAGGTGGTAATGTTGCCCTTGGTTCTTGGCTATAGGTAAAATCAGCCTGCAAAGAGCTGGAGGTGCCATCTTACTAACCAGAAGGATAGTGTGATATGCTGCCTTTCATTTAAAATATGAATGAAGCCGGGCATGGTGGCACACTCCTTTAATCCCAGCACTCGGGAGGCAGAGGTAGGAGGATCGTCGTGAGTTCGAGGCCACCCTGAGACCCTAGTGAATTTCAGGTCAGCCTGGGCTAGAGTGAGACTCTACCTCAAACGAAAAAAAAAAGCTATCAAGTCCCAGAGCTCCCGCATTTCCCGAATATGCACCCGTCCCTGTAAACCTCAGCAACAGCATATAAATCCTTCCTCAGCTTCACACACAAACATCCTGCCACTTCTGGGCAGAGGTTTCCCCTGTCCTGTGTCCCTCAGGTCATTCACACTGAGGCTTGAAGCCTGGTGTAGTGGTGCACACCTTTAATCTCAGCACTCGGGAGGCAGAGGTAGGAGGATCGCTATGAGTTTGAGGCCAGTCTGAGACTGCTTAGTGAATTCCAGGTCAGCCTGAGCTGGAGTGAGACCCTACCTAGAACCACCTGCCCCCAAAAACCAATAAATAAAATAAAATATGAATGAACAATTAAGTGGTGAAATGTTGATCTTTTAACTATTTTTCTCCAGGTATACAGCAAACATTTTGAAAGTCATGCTTTACCTGTCCTTTATGGTGGCTTTCTTTCCTTTTCCTTCCTTCCTCCCTTCCTCCCTCCCTCCCTCCCTCCTTTCTTTCTTTCTTTCAGTTTACTTTATTTTTATTTTATTTATTTGAGACAGAAAGAGTGAGAATAAGGTAGATAGAATGGGCACACCAGGGCTTTCAGCCACTGTAAATGAACTCCAGACACACGTGCCACCTTGTGCATCTGGTTTACATGGGTCCTTGGGAATCAGACCTGGGTCCTTTGGCTTCTCAGGCAAATGCCTTAACCACTAAGCCACCTCTCCACCTTTCTTTTTTTTTTTTTTAAGAAAACTTTTAGGGGCAGGAGAGATGGTTAAGGCATTTGCCTTCGAAGTCTAAGAGTCCAGATTCTGCTCCCCAGTACTCACATAAGCCAGATGCACAAGCTGTCGCATGTGTCTGTAGTTCATTTGCAGTGGCTGGAGGCCTTGGCACGCCCATTCTCAATCCACCCTCCCTTCCTCTTTCTCAAATAAATAAAAAAAAGAAAATTTTTAGGGACTTGGGTGTAGCTCAGTGGTAGAGTGCTTGCCTGGCATGCATGAGACACTAGGTCTGGTCCTTAGGACCAAAAGCAAAAAGAAAGAAAAACTTTAGACAAATTAAATAAATTTAATGGAGTTTTATTGAGTCAAGACCAGTTTATGAACCAGGCAGCCCCTAGAACCAGGGCAGGCTCAGTGAGACTCTGGGGCTGACACTTGGTTGGACAACATTTACAGATAGAAAAAGGGAAGTGAGGCCAGAGACAGCTTACTTCATGAAAACTTAGCATTTGCCTTATTTTGAACCTGGTTTGACCAACCCTGTGCTGATGTGATCCACTGAGGCTCATTTGTTTGTTCCCTTTCAGTTTCAGTACTGAGTTAGGTAGGCTGCAGTTCCTTAATAAGGACTGGACCATCTGAACAGAGAAGCTTCACCAGGCCAAACTCAGTATGATTTGACAAGATTAAAATCCCATATTATAAGTTTACCATCTTAACCATTTTTCAGTATACTGTTCAGTAGTGTTAAATATGCTTACATTTTTGTGTAACTAGAACTAGACCTTGCAAATCTAAATTTTGTTTTTGAGGTAGGGTCTCACTTTGGTCCAGGGTGACCTGGAATTCACTGTGTAGTCTCAGGGTGACCTTGAACTCACACTCATCCTCCTACCTGTGCTTCCCGAGTGCTGGGACTAAACGTGTGCACCACCACGCCCAGCTTGCAAGTCTAAAATTTCATCCCCATTAATAAACAATTTCCCTTTCTTCCCTCCCTCCAGCTCTTCATAACTTACATTTTACTTTCGGTTTCTATGGATCTAGGAAGCCATGCATTGTTTTAAGTCTTTTTTTTTTTTTTTTTTGGTTTTTCAAGGTAGGGTCTCACTCTAGCTCAGGCTGTCCTGGAATTCACTATGGAGTCTCAGGGTGGCCTCAAACTCACAGCAATCCTCCTACCTCTGCCTTCCGAGTGCTAGGGTTAAAGGCGTGCGCCACCACGCCCGGCTTTGTTTTAAGTCTTAATTTTAGTTTTGGTGTTGAGGAGATGGTTCAGTCAAGTAAAATGTTTGCCACAAAAGTGTGAGGACCTGAATTCAAATTCCCAGCACCTACATAAATGCTGGGCATGGTGGTGTGTGTGTCTGTAATCTCAGCACTAGGAAGGCAGAGAGGGGATCCCTGGAGCTTGCTGGCTAGCTAGCTAGACTAACCAAATCAGTGAGCTGTGGGTACAAGTGAGAAACCTTGTCTGAAAACACAAAGTGGAGCGAGATAGGAGACACCCACTGTCAACATCTCCCTTCCACATGCACACAGACTCCTGTGATCACACGTGTGCACACAAACATATGCACGCATGCATAACCCACACACGAAAAATAAAATAAATATGAATATAAGAAATAATTGTCATCTTCTGGCTGCTAGGCGTTGTTCTTGGTGCTGACCCTATAGAGAGAAGGAGTAGGCAGTTTTCTAGAGGGTTTGTTTGTTTGTTTGTTTGTTTTTTGAGGTAAAGTCTCCTTTTAGCCCAGGTTGATCTGGAATTCATTATGGAGTCTCAGGCTGGCCTCGAACTCACAGTGATCCTCCTACCCCTGCCTCCCGGGACTAAAGGCAAGCGCCACCATGCCCAGCTACTCTAGAGGGTTTTTATTGCGCTGGATCTGGGGGCATTTTGAGAGTCGGCGTCTCAGTCTCACGTCTGAATTGAGCAAGGCGGCAGGGTTCTCTGGGAGCCGAGCAGTGATCATCATGCTGTGATGCCAAGTTTTGCTTTACATTCCCCGCTGGTCTTGCAGTGCTGGGGCCGGGGGTAAGGGGACCTTGGAGGAAGCGATGTAAGCCACGGGGTTTCATTTGTTAAAAGCCCAGGCTTATTAGTGAGAGAAAAGGATGCTTAGGAGGCAGTTCTGGTAGATTAGCCTGGCTGTGATTTTTGTCTATTTCCAGATTTGGAATACCTAAGTAAGCTCCCTTTGGGAACAGTACCCCGCAGGAAAGGGAAGATCCAAATGGTTCATGCATATGCACTGCTGAGAGCTGGAGCGGGGCAGCGGCCTTTGTGGGTGCCTTCAATGTTCACGTGAGGAAGCACTGTAGAGACGTGGTGCTGGGGACCCCCACATGCCAAAGGGGACCCCACATTCCAAACAGCTGCAGCTAATAGTCAAGGCTGTGTAGAGGATGCGTATCTAAGTATAGTGTTCTCAATGCCTTCTGAGCTCCGTGTAGAAGGCACCAGAACAGGGAACTCCAAAACACAGCTGAACAGCCAGACAGTGAGGACTGAGCCCCACTGCGTGGCACTCCCGGGTCCTGTGTGTCAGTGCACATGTCCCCGCTAGGGGGCGAGGCAGGCTGCCGTGTGTCAAGGCCCTTGTACCTCTTGGTAGAAATCTATGGGTTTTGAACTACAGTGAGTTGAGGATAGGTATTTGGGGTGAACTTCTGCAATGCGGAACCCCAAATGACTGTGCAGATGCCACCTTTCGGATCCTGATGAGCTGTGGCTTCAGATTAAAACCACCAGGGAGCTTTTAAAATTGCAAGGGATCAGGTTCTACCCTTGACTAGCTAAGACTCTCAGAAAATTGGGCTTTTAATTTGTTTTTAAATCTCTCTTAAAAAAAAAATTTTTTTAAAGTTCTCTAAGAAATTCTGAAGCGTAGCCAGGGCTGCAAACCGCTCTAGCTATTTCAGTTCTGTGCAGTAATCTGTGGGGAGTATTTATTAAGATGTATATAAAATACTTGCTAACTGTGTAAAATAAATTGTAAGCTTTCCCTTCCCTCCTATCAAATAGGCAGGGCTGCATTTTTCTTTTTTCTTAGTTATAGGCTCTGACAAAACAAATGTAAAAAAGGTGGAGAAAGATATTTTAGAGAGGTCCCATGGCTGCATTTGGGGAAGGATGGTGTGGGGGGGCGAAGACAGGAAAGCATTGTTTATGTGTATTTCAGGAAGTGGAAAATATGGCATGTTCTCAATCCATCTAAATTATGTAACTTTGCAGGATGTGATCCATTTGTGTCAAAATAATGAGGCCTATAATCCGCCACATTTAACATGTGTGGGAATTCTTTGCAGAGTAATTAGCATTCCTTTCTTCAGCCTGTATTCAGAGGAAACATGCCATTCACACCCTCTGTGTTCACATTTTCCAGCGCGTTGGAGAGCCTTTTTTTTTTTTTTTTTTTCAATAGAAATCTTTGTCCCATTCCTAATCAGACTTGGGTTAGATTTGAAGAGACTTAGCATATCCTTCTTTGTTTCCTGGCAGGAATTGATTTTAAAATCAGGACGATAGAACTTGATGGAAAGAAAATTAAGCTTCAGATATGGTAAGTAAAAATGAAAATACACACTGTCGACTTTAACGGGGAATTGAAAGTGGAGATTAAAATGTGACTTGCGATGTTAGTGACATCTTGTACTCGCTAAAACATCCTTTCTTTCTAAAACCAAAGGGGAGGTGGGCAAGGAGCGATCCTGTGAAGGCATCTGCAACATGAGTGGGAAGGGAAGGAGTGGTCCCCGAGCTCCTGGATCCTGAAGAGACGAGGAACCCTTTCTTCTTAAACTCTAGTTTTCTATAGGAAGAAAACTAAATTCTGCCAAGTGTAAATTACTTCATTGCAGTTGCAGCTGGGTCACCCCTAGTGACTCAGAGAAGGCAGAATGATCATACGTGGTTTAAACCCTGACAAGAGTGCAGGTCTAGGTTCCAGACATAGTGCCTCTAAACTGAGGACTTTGGGCCAGTTACTTCCCTTCTGAGCCAGTCGGCTTCTCCCATCATGGAAACAAAATACCTGCGTTAAGAAAACTGGAAGGAGACGTGGACTATTTGGGCTCACGGTCTGAGGTGGGCTGGCTCATTGGTTGGGCCCCATTGGGGATTCTGGGGGTGATGCGTAGTGTTCAGCAGAACAGACTACTTGCTTCATGAGCCTGGAGACTAGCAAGAGCCAGGAAGGGAGCAAAGTCCCACCATCCTCTTCTAGAACATGTGCCCCATGACCTAAGGACTTCACTAGATCTACTCCCTGACTGTTCCACCGCCTTCCAGGATTGCCACCCCAGGACCAAACCTTTAACAACATAGACGTTGGGGTGAGGCGCACTTAACCAAAGCACAGCGCTGTCTCAGATCCCACTTTCTCTCACCTAGAAATTAGTTGGGATGGCATTGAAGGGCCCCTCTAGCTCTGTCATTTTATAGTTTATCCTTTTCTTCTTTCTGAGTAGAAAAACAGAGCCTATAAAACTGAGAGATAAGGATGGGAACAAGTAGTGCTTTGTCTTCATGCAGGCTACTATATTTTTTTCAAAAAATTTGTTTTTAACACTTCTTACATCAGATGCATGTGAAGCTTCCCATGCACACCAAGGGACACCTGTGAGGGACTCCATCTACCTGGAAATAGCATCAGGCCCCACAGGTTGAGGGCACAGATCCAAAACCTGCCTCCTCCTGGGGCTGCCGGCTGCAGGCAGTGAGGTGTCACGCGCTGCTCCCACACACCCCCTGTGTTCTTCATGACAGAACCCAGAGAAACACACGTAACTTTGCTATATGACAATGAAGCCGGGCGAACAGCCAGGTGGAGGAGACACCCAGAGCAAGCTGTGGGAAGGGGCCCGGTGCCTCCACATCTCACATGTGTGTGACCTTCCCAGCACTCATGAGCTGAGCGTGAGCCCATCAGGTTGGGTTTTCATGGAGGCTTCATCACATAGGCATGATGGATTGCATCAGCGGTTGGTGGTCAGCGCACGTCTAAGCCCCGCTCCCCTCCCGTGGGCTGGGGAGGTGGTTCTGAAGGTTCAAACCCTGTGATCCAAGTGTTTACTGGTGTCCTGGTGACCACGTGTGCCCCCATCCTGAGGCAGTCCCAGAGGCTCAGCCACCAGCCCTCTCATTAGTGTATGGAAAGAAATCACGTTGCCGATTCCAAGGGCTTTAGGAGCCCTGTGCTGAGAACCAGTGGCAGAAACCAAATAGTTGTTTCTTGTTGTATCCCACTACCACAGCGCCTCAAACAGAAACACCACCCGATGGATGTCTTAGAAGTCAACGTTTACGTCTCGTACTCCTGGGGGTTGTGAAGTCCAGGACCGAGGTGCCAGCAGGCGCAGCGTCCAGTGCGGGGGAGCCTCCCGGCTTTCAGGAGGCCTCCCTGCATTCATCCTTACATGGTGCATGGTCGAGAGAGAGAGAGAGAGAGGGAGAGAAGAGAGAGAGAGAGAGAGCTCACATCTCTTCTCATAGGGCACTGGTCCTTTTCATGAGAGTTCTACCCTCCTAACCTAATTTCCTCCAAAGGCCAACCTCTGAGCACCTTCAAGTTGGAGATTACACTTCAAGCTAGAAGTTTTGGAGGAACACAGACATTTAATCTATAGCATGTCTCCTGTCTCATATTGGAATACGCAAAGCACAGATGTCCCTGAGATCATGAGACTGTGGCTTATAAATACCTGAAGAATTTGTCAGACTATAGTGAATAACATGCACTTTCAAAATTTCTAAGGCAAATTTTTCTTTTTTCTTCTTTTGGTTTTGTGAGGAAGGATTTCACTCGATTCCAGGCTGACCTAAAATTCACCCTATGGTCTCAGGTTGGCTTTGAGCTCACAGCATTCCTCCTACCTCTGCCTCCTGAGTGCTGGGATTAAAAGTGTGCACCAGGGTCTCTAATCACTGCAAACAAACTCCAGACGCATGGGCCACCTTGAGCATCTGGTTTCCATGGGTCCTGGGGAATCAAACTAGTGTTCTAGGCTTTGCAGGCAAGTGCCTTAATTGCTGAGCCACCTATCTAGCCCCATTAAAAAATATTTTTATTTACTTATTTATTTGAAAGAAAGAGAGAAATAAAAGGCAGATAGAATGAGGATGGGCATTCCAGGTCTCCTGCCACTGAAAATGAACTCTAGTTGAATGTGCCATCAAGTGCCTTTAACTGCCAAATGATCTTTCAGACCCTGAAAATCATTTTTTTTAAAAATTTTATTTGCAAGTAGAGATAGATAGAAGAGAGACACGCACAGAGAGAATGGGTGCACCAGGACCTCCAGCTACTGCAAACAAACTCCATACTCATGTGCCACTTTGTGCATCTGGCTTTATATGGGTACTGGAGAATTGAACCCACATCATTAGGCTTTGCATGCAAGCACCTTAACTGCTAAGCAATCTCTCCAGCCTCTGAAAATATTTTTTTTGTTGAGATAGGGTCTCATTCTAGCCCAGGCTGACCTGGAATTCACTATGTAATCTCAGGGTGGCCTCAAACTCACAGTGATCCTCTTACATCTGCATCCCGAGTGCTGGGATTAAAGGCGTGCACCACCGCGCCCAGCTTTTTGAAAAAAAGAATTTTTTTTTTTTATTTTTCAAGGTAGGGTCTCACTCTAGCCCAGGCTAACCTAGAATTCACTATGTAATCTCAGAGTGGCCTCGAACTCACAGTGATCCTCTTACCTCTGCCTCCTAAGTGGTGGGATTAAAGGCATGCACCACCACGCCCAATGAAAATAATTTTTTAATAGAAGAGAATTTCTGATTCTTGCTGCACAACCCTGATTGAAGTGATGCGTGTGTTTAGACGCCTGTGGCTAATCAGCTAATTAGAATGCAGCACAGAGTGGCTGTGTCCACATGTGGTCCGACCCCGAGGTCCGTGTGTTAGAAGCTTGTGGCCTCATATGGCAGCAGCAGTTCACAAGGGACCTTTAAGAGTCAGCACACTGGGGGAGGGCGTGGGGGCCATGGGGGGCCATCATCCTGCCGTTTCCAGCCAGCATGGTGGCTCACTCCTGTAATCCCAGCATTTGGGAGGTGGAAGCAGGGCTGCCGCAAGCTTGAGGCCAGCCTGGACTGCATAGTGAGTTCCCAGCCAGCTGGCCCACAGAGTGAAACCTTGTCTCAGAAATGCAAAAGAGGGCTGGAGAGATGGCTTAGTGGTTAAGCGCTTGCCTGTGAAGCCTAGGGACCCCGGTTCAAGGCTTGATTCCCCAAGACCTGTAAGCCAGATGCATAAGGGGGTGCATGCATCTGGAGTTTGTTTGCAGTGGCTGGAGGCCCTGGCGTGTCCCTTCTCTGTCTATCTGCCTCTTTCTTTGTCTGTCTGTTACTCTCAAATAAATAAAAATAAACAAAAATATTTAAAAAAATACAAAAACATGTATGGAGAGATGGCTTAGTGGTTAAGGCACTTGCCTACAAATCCTAAGGATCCATGTTACATCTCTCTCCAAACCTATGTAAGCTAGAGGCTGGAAAGATGAGGCAAGAGCAAGGTCGCACATGTCCACTAGGTGGCGCCAGCATCTAGCATTCAATTGCAGTGGCTGAGGTCCTGGCACACTTAATTTCTCTCTCTCTAAAAAAAAAAATACAAAAAGATATAAAAATAACAGCTTGAGCTGACCTCCTTAGTCACTCTGGTTTCCTATCTTGAGATATGATCACTCCTCCCATATATATGGCCACCACTATCTGCCATGGTAAGATGTAGCCAGAAGGGTCTTCACTGGAGTTGAACTGATGCCAGACCATGCCCTTGGATTTCTGAATCTGTGAGCTAAGTAAACCTCCTTTTCCCTATAAAATAGTCAGCCTCAGGTATTTCATTATTATAGTAATACAAAACAGACTACTGACAGCAGCCAAAACATCGTGCCCATGACTGTCAACTCTGAGCAGTAAATTGTCTTCTCTGAGTCCTCTCAGCCTACATACGTTTGCCAACCGCCTTCTCCATGCCCACTGTGGAGCTGCTGCTAAGCGGAGTGTGGGTGAATCAAGGTAGCATGGCTAACCTGCTCAGAAGGGCTTGCCTTCTGGTTTTTATTATTTTTTTCCTCACTTGTTTGTTGAGCACAGAATAAGAGCCCCAGATTTCTAAATGCTGGTCAGAGAGAAAATGGCCAGATGAGGCTTGGTCCAGTGCCAAACAGCTAAGACCTCAGTGCCTGAGTTTTATTCCTGAGTCTGAGCTGCCTGGTGGCAGAGATGGGACCACAGCCTTCCTGAAGCTGTTTCTTCTGCAGAATCAGGATGGTAGCACTGTTACTCCACCTGACGCTGGCCTGTGGTGGGCGTCATGTGAGCACAGCGTCGGGGTATTTGGAAAGGTAGTCGTGAATGTTAAGGCATTTACTGTTTTCATTTACTACACTTCCTGGGGGCCTTCCTCCCTTGATAGGGTTTAGTGCATATTAGGCTTTTGGTTTTGGTTTTTTGAGGAAGGGTCTCACTCTAGCTCAGGCTGACCTGAATTCACTATGTAGTCTCAGGGTGGCCTTGAACTCACATTGATCCTTCTACCTCTGCCTCCCGAGTGCTGGCATTAAAGACATGTGCCACCACACCTGGCCATATTAGGTTTTTAACATATTCCCACAAATCTCTCTCTCTCTCTCTCTCTCTCTCTCTTGCAATTGAATTGTATAATTTGGTTTGTTTTAATAGCACACAGAGTGAATTAATTCTGGCTATAGGTGGCAAACTTAAAGGTAGTGGTTTTTCCCAACTATTAAGAAAATTTGGGCTGGAGAAATGGCTTAGCAGTTAAGCGCTTGCCTGTGAAGCCTTAGGATACCCGTTTGAGGATCAGTTCCCCAGGACCCACATTAGCCAGATGCACAAGGAGACACATGCGTCTGGAGTTCCGTTTGCAGTGGCTGGAGGCCCTGGTGTGCCCATTCTCTATCTGCCTCTTTCTCTCTCTCTGTTGCTCTCAAATAAATAAATAAAAAGAAATGGAAAAAAAGAAAAAGAAAATTCAGCTTTCAGGCCGGGCGTGGTGGCGCATGCCTTTAATCCCAGCACTCAGGAGGCAGAGGTAGGAGGATCACCATGAGTTTGAGGCCACACTGAGACTACATAGTGAATTCCAGGTCAGCCAAAGCTAGAGTGAGACCCTACTTCGAAAAACCAAAAGAAAATTCAGCTTTCTTACTGGATTGCTTACTATAAATATAAATATAAATATAATTGGCCTCCAGCTCTCAAGGCACATTTTTCTTTTCTTTTTTGTCCAGTTCTCCTTTCCCCTGCCACCGCGGCCCTGTGAATAGATCAGAATTGTGTTTCCTACAGCTTGGGGTCTCTCCTCATTAATGTCAGGGATGACATTTAAAACCATTGAACACACACATATCTAAACATAGGCATCAGTCCCTCTCTTTAGCGCTGGGGATTGAACCCAGGGCCGTAAACTTCCTAGGCAAGTGCCCTACCATTAACTTTGAAGCAAGAAGGTGCAAAAGATTCATGACTTTGAAGTGTTTATGTTTAAAAGTGTTTGGAAAACTCTGAGAATGAGGTGTTGAACCCCAGGCTTCTGTGTAATTGTGGCTTCCACTGGTGACAAAGTTCTAGGGGAGGTCCATTTTATTGTGCTTTGCTGAGCAGAACGGACACAGTAGTGAGTCCATTTCAGTTGTTTGCTTTGTACAGAAATCACACATTCCATCAAGAAAGCAAAATGCCTTAATCATGAAGCACTTACAAAAGAATTATCACTACCACTGGGAGCCCAAGAATTTAGAACTATTCTCTCTCCCCTCCCACGCGCCAGTTCCTAGCAGGACTTTTGTGTGTTCTTATTGCCATTCTTACCAAAAGGTCCAAGTTTTTCTTCCTAGTCATCGTGAGCTGCTGACAGGCTCCGGCGGCCCGCGTGGCCTCCAGCTCTCAAGGCACATTTTTCTTTTCTTTTTTGTCCAGTTCTCCTTTCCCCTGCCACCGCGGCCCTGTGAATAGATCAGAATTGTGTTTCCTACAGCTTGGGGTCTCTCCTCATTAATGTCAGGGATGACATTTAAAACCATTCTCTTCTTTGTTTCAAATTTTAGGGACACAGCAGGCCAAGAAAGATTCCGAACAATCACGACGGCGTACTATAGGGGAGCCATGGTGAGTATGTTGTAGGGTTTTCCAACTCCAGGCAAACAAAATATGGTTATGTACTGCCCTGATTTTAGCATCAAACTATAGTCTAGTACAATAGGAACAAGTAAAATGTTTTAATGTAAAAATGAGATTTTAAAGGTTTTTTTTGGTTATGTTTTATTTTTAGTAACTAAATTTTTGTTATTGAGCATTATGATAAGTAGTCAGGTAATGAGCTTTTAGCTGGTCTAGCACTCTTCCACGCTGTGAGGTATTTTTATAATTTTGTGATTCCCCCCTTTTCTTTTTTCTTTTTTCTTTTTTTTTTTGAAATATATTTTTCAAGGTGAGGTGTCACTCTAGCCCAGGCTGACCTGGAACTTACTCTGTAGTCCCAGTCTGACCTCGATCCGCCTACCTCTGCCTCCCAAGTGCTGGGATTAAAGACGTGCCACCACGCCTGGCTCCTCCCTTTTATTAGTACTTTGTGATGATCTTAGCAAACCACAGACATTTTTTCCCTCTGTCACCCACGACAAAACGCTGATGGGCCCAATATCGTGCAGGTGTTACACAGTTAACAACAGCCACTGTCAAGTCGTGAGTGCATGACCACTTAGGAACAAAAGATTCTTTCTTTCTTTATTTATTTTGCAAGCAAATAGATAAGAGAGAGACAGACAGAAGAGAATGAGTGTATTGCAGTCTCCGACCACTGCAAACAATGTGGGTCCTGGGGAATCAAACTCAGGTTCTTAGGCTCTGAAGACAAGTGTCTTAAGCACTGAGCCATCTCTCCAGCCCAACAGAAGATTCTTGAGGAAATGAGACAACCATACGCTTCACTTGCAGGAGATAGATATGTAATAGCTGATGTCCAGGCCATGACCACTGAGGGATCTGGCCTTGCAGGGCTCATCTTGTGTCCTCTTCTGGTAGATTTGTGTATTCTTGCTGAGTTTTCTTTGATTCAGCCCAGTGGACCATGGCCCTTTCATAACAGATAGTTGTAATTTTTTTTATGACTTAAAAATTTTATTTATTGAGAAAAAGAGGTAGAGAGAGTGAGAGAGAGCGCCAGGGACTTCAGCCACTGTAAATGAACTCCAGATTCATGCGCCACCTTGTGCATCTGACTTACATGTCTCTTGGGGAATTGAACCTGGGTCCTTTGGCCTCACAGCCATGCACCTTAACCACTAAGCCATCTCTCCAGCACAGTTGTAATGTTTTTGCTACGTGGCAGGTAATCCAGGCTTCTCCTCGTCCCCAGTCCCAGCTCCCTCTTGTTCAGGCTAGCTTCCGTCAGTCCTCGTGCCTTGGCCTTACTCAGCTCCTCAGGGAGACTGGCCTGAGTGCTCATGCTCTCCAGCAGATATGACACTGTGCTCCTGGCATGCGAGCCCAGAGCTGCCCATGCTTCCTCCTAGCAGTTGTCACAATTACAAGAAATTAGTGAGTGGTTAAATAGCACAGAGGACTGAGGAAAGGTTTGGGAGGTGGGAGTGCGTTCACACTGCGGCTGGATGTTTGAAGCACTACTTGATGCCTTCTGTCTCCTCTCCCAGGGAATTATGCTGGTCTATGATATCACAAATGAAAAGTCCTTTGACAATATTAAAAACTGGATAAGAAACATTGAAGAGGTATGTATGGAAGGACAGTGATGGTGTTACGGATTTTTAGGTATGGGAGTCCCTCTGGCTTGGGAACTCCAACTTCTAGATTCTTGCCTATTTCAGCAAAGATTAAAGAAATAGACTATGAAACGGGTAAATTATTAATTATGAGGTTTATATAGGGAAAATTAGTATCCAGGGAAAGGCTGGAATTGTCTCGTGCACAAACGTGGAAAGCAGGATTTTAGAGCCCATGCCAAAAGATTTCTCCAGGAGCAGCTAGAAAGATTCAGGCTTGCTGGGCGTGGTGGCGCGCGCCTTTAATCCCAGCACTCGGATGGCAGAGGTAGGAGGATCGCTGTGAATTCGAAGCCACCCTGAGACTCCATAGTGAATTCCAGGTCAGCCTGGGCTAGAGCGAGACCGTACCTCAGAAAGTCAGGCCGAGGGAGATTTCCAGGGCAGGTAGAAAAGGACCAGAACTTAGAGGAGGGACAGTAACAGGGTAGGAGGGAAGAGACTTCTTCCCCATCCCATCCAGGCTCGGGTGGGGAAAGGGCTTACCAGAGCCTGGAGGTTCAGACGTCAGGAAGAAAATGAACAGCCAAGCCCCCCTGCCCACATAGAAAGCTTTGTTATAGCTCATTAGGAGGAGCCTTCTCATCAGATTCAGGTGGGCAAGGGAGAGATTGGTCCGTGGACTCAAGGGGCCAACCCCAGAGAAGCCAGAGACTCAGGTGTGTAGATTGGGGAAGCAGCAGGGGGCGCTGTTGCTGAAGAATTGTTCATAGTCTTCATGAACCAGACTGGGTCAGATGCCAAGCTCCAGCTTTGCCTGGACAAGCGAGATGGCATCTCCTCATCCCCTCTCTTCAGGCCTTTGTCTCTGACTGACTCCTTATGAAACAAACAAACAAACAAAAAAACCCTTGCTCCTGTTTCTCCTTCAGTAGTTCTGGACATCAGTGTACTGGGAACATGTATCAGGCTCCTTCTGTCCCTTGGAGGTGCTTAGGCCAAGAAACAAGGCATGAGGAGCCCAGGCCTGTACCCCATGAAGGGCTGTTTCCCCGGAGCTACCAGTCTCACTGCTGAGGATTGTAGATAGAGGAGCATTTTCACAGTATGCTAAACCAGATCTTGGAAGTAATGTAATCCAAGTCCCCATTTCATACACGAGGAAACTGCGTCCAGAAAGAAAACCACTTGCCAGTGTTCATGCCACTCTAACAAAGGAGAGCCAGCGTGGAGACATCTCATTCCCAGGTTCTGGCATATCATGCTGTGTGGCTAGCAAAAACATGTCTTTACTCTCGCAAGTTTTTGCCCTTCTAGCATTTTATATATCTTAGATATTTGAAATTTGAGTTAATTCAGGAATAGGTGCTATTAGGGTTTCTTTAAAAGGCCTTTAACATTTCAGAAGGGAATTGACAGTGGAAAAACTTCGTACACATTTGAATGAACCCACATGAATTGAATTTTTAAATGGTTCAAAATCCAAATTACTTTTGCCACTGGGTCATTCAGTATTAAGCGTTCTTCTATCTTTGGCCAAAGCTGTTGGGAAGTTTTGCTGCTTGATAAGTATAAGTTTCATTTTATTTTATTATTTTATTTCATGTGCAAAAAAAGAATGATGGCTATGATTCTTGGGAAAAAACAGTTTGCACATGCTCTGAAGGATCCAGGCTGGGGCACATCGTCCTATGTTAAAGCTTTTTCTCAGAACCATCCTTACATTGAATAGAAAATTGTCTGTCTTACTACACAGTACACTGATGTGTCTCTGACAGGTTAGGGTTTTCCTATTGAGCAACTGTGATTGTCCTCAGGCCGTTTTTATAGCATACTGTTTTCTCCCTGCAGCATGCCTCTTCAGATGTTGAGAGAATGATCCTGGGTAACAAATGCGATGTGAATGACAAAAGACAAGTGTCCAAAGAAAGAGGGGAGAAGGTAAATTCGAGCTGAATGACTAGAGGCTAGAATCTACTCACACCAAGCTTCCAGTCACTTAGTATTAATTATTGACTTAAGTTTTTAAAATATCTTTGTCTTAATCCTTTAAAAATTGGATGTCCACAACAAAATGATGTCATCCCTAGTTGAATGGTGGAAATTAGTATTCAGGACCAGAGCCCATGTACTATGCCGCCATGACTCACTCCTCAAGAATTCGCTTATGTTTTCTGGGAGGTACAAGTAAGGCCTTTTAAGATTCCTGCAGCTTTGAGTTCAGGTTATATCTTTCAGATATGTGTGAAAAACCTAATTTTGCAGTTAAAATAATTCATTTTCTGGGAGGGGGAAGTAATAGGATAGGTGAAGTTTCGACAATAATTATTTTCCAACTTATTATTTTCCCTAAGAATAGTTTCCTGTATGTTAGACTTAGGTCATAGAAAATTTATTATTTTTACCAAGAGTGGTTTCCTGTATGTTAGATTTAGGTCATAAACTTCCCATTTAGTCTGTAGATGTGTTACTTACAGGCATCTCTTTGTGTCCTGTAAGGCAAAAGTTGATTTTTTTTTGTGCGCATATTTACTTATGTGCCATTTTCTGAATTGACTTAAAGGCTTTACTTTTTAAATCTTGGACTTTTCCTATGACTCCCCCCACCCCAGTGATAGATGCAAAATGCATCTTGTTTTTCAGTATGACTGCAAACTTTCCTTTAAAAACCCTCACTCAATTTTAGAGGTATAAGTGAAGTGGGGAACTCTGAGAGTAGGTGGAAATATGAAAGAGTTCAAATTCATTTCAGCCAGTGGAAACTGAAGTCATGTGCACTGAGTGTTTTTGTCATGTGACGGAGCAGTTCATCCAAAGTCAATTACAAGTCAGTACAGCCGCTCCCGTGTAGCAGTGGCATGGATGGGAAGCCATCTCATAGTTTTCCTTGCGTGCCCAGCACAGTAGAACCAATGCTCTGTTTTAAGTAGAAACAGTGCCATTTTGGATCAAGTTAAATTATTAAATTTCAAGTGCAGTAGAAGGAAAGAAATACAAAAACCACAGGTGTTCTAACATTTTGGAGCTTTGAAAAGCCTAAAAAAATATAAGTGTTTTATACATTTAAGCCACTTTGAATTTTATTTTTCTCTTTGTCTTTCAGTTAGCAATTGACTATGGCATCAAATTTTTGGAGACAAGCGCAAAATCTAGTACCAATGTGGAAGAGGTAAGGAGGAAACGGGATGCGTGACGAGCTATCAGGTAGCAGCGTGCGTGCACAGGCATCCTGAAAGCCTGCGTGTCTCTGGCCCAGTGAAAGCCTCCCTTTGCGCATTTTGTGCCTTGGACTTCCCTGTGAACTCTAGCTGCGGGGTGTTTGCATCGAGCTTCTACACAGGCTGTCGTGAGCTGAACCTTCACTGAGCAGAGGAGATGCCAGTTCAGTTTAAGTTCAGTGTAGCCCTTTGTTTGGAGAGTTGGAAGTCCTGGACCAGCAGTGTCCCCTGCGTATTGGACATCAGTCATGTCACCCTGCAGCTTATTGAACAGATTCCCTCTGTGTATGCCATTAAAGTAAATGAAGCACAGTACATTGTAGCAGTGTGGCATGTGGAAGAAAAAAAGTGTTTATCAAAATGAGGATTAATAAATTTCATTAAGTTAGCTATTAAGAAAACCAGGTCATCTAAAATCTTCACAGAATAGGTTAAAATTACATTTTTTTCCTGATCACTTTAAACAATTTAACAAATAAAAACTCATCGATTTTTTTTTTTTATTCATTTATTTGCAAGCAGAGAGAGAATGGGCACGCCAGGGCCTCCAGCCACTGCAAATGAACTCCAGACACATGTGCCACCTTGTGCATCTGGCTTATGTGGGTCCAGGGGAATCAAACCTAGGTCCTCTGGCTTCACAGGCAAATGCCTAAGCTGCTAAGCCATGTCTCCAGCCCTCATCAGTATTTCTACCCTTGTGAAGAAAACCTATTCTTAGATATTTGATCTGGTTTTCTCTAACAGATAAGTGATGTGTGTTAATACATGTAATTCACTTAACAATACTGGCAGTGATCTGAATGTTTCATTTCCTAGGTTACTTACTGTTTATCATAACATGAAGGCTAAAAATCAAGACAATTTTATTAGCCACTGGACACTCGTCAGAACCTTTTCTTTGTTTTAATTAGCTAATACTCATTGTTCAGGTTGGCTGATGGGTGTTGGGAAACAGGAAGTATCCACTGATTTATTTTCACAAGCATAAATAAACAAAACCCCCACATCTTTCTGTTTGCCATGAAAGGATTTCCCTCCACTGGAAGGAGAGGAGCTTCTTAAGTTCGTTAATGGTGGAGACAGACAAGGTGCTAATGGTAATGGTCCACAGAGAATCACATCTGCAGAAAGAATGTTATACTCTGGCTAAATGTGGTCAGCTCATTCTCCATAAGTAGACTTCTAGAAACACAGTAAAAGTATTGACAGGTTTAAAAAGTACTTGTTTGGCTCAAGAGATATTCTGCGTAGAATGATACTGACATTAATCAGATTTGCCCTGCTTCTTTTATTTGAAGTGATTTCCATGAAGTCAGCTAAGCTGCAGGAGCTGGGGACTTGGGAATGTTAGGACATGGAAGATTATGCATACTTATCTAGGTCTGGCCTCAGAAGAGGTGAAGAAGTGAAGGGTAGTTATTTTGTGATGATAGAGTTTTCAGCTATAGACATATACAAGCTATACATATACATATACAAGCTATACACATAATCAATCATTCATTCACTCATTAAAAAGACAGTAGCACCATTTAGACCAGGCACCATGTCCTCCTCTGGGGAATGTGGAGTGGGTTTACAAAGAGCCTCTGCCCTGTTCTTGATGTGTTGCAGAAGGTATTCATAGCTCAGTATCTTCCATAATATGAACTTGTGACAGACATTATATGTAGAGAAAAGTTGATGAGAATAACAATATGATAACATTGGAAGTATATAATTGAAAAAGATAAGAGCTTTCACCTTCAAGTATTACATTGCATGGTATATTTACAAATGAATTTTAAAAAATCAACATTTATATGTTGAAATATATTATGAATAATTAATAATTTTTGTTTTACCTTTAGGCATTTTTTACCCTTGCACGAGATATAATGACAAAACTCAACAGAAAAATGGTTTGTATGATTTAGTCTTTATTTCTTTGTACAGCTTTCTTTATATGTCACTTAATAACAAGGATGGGCACTCTTACAGTGTATTCTCATTAACCTGATCTCTCTTTAATTATTGATAGGGTTCAACTCTGGTTCTATTTATGTATTTATTTATTTGAGAGAGACAGAGAGCGAGCAAGAGAGAGAGAATGGGCACTCCATGGTCTCTAGGCACTGCAAATGAATTCCAGACATGTGTGCCACCTCATGCATCTAGCTTTACATGGGTACTAGGGAATCAAACCTAGGTCCTTAGGTTTTTTGCAGGCAAATGCCTTAACAGCTGAACCATCTCTCCAGCCCCTCAACTCTGGTTTTTATTTATGTTCTTTAGGCTTCATATATATATATATATATACATATATATATATATAAAGTTAATTTTTACTTATTTGAGAGTGACAGACAGAGAGAGAAAGAGGCAGAGAGAGAGAATGGGTGTGCCAGAGCCTCCAGCCACTGCAAACAAACTCCAGATGGGTGCGCCTCCTTGTGCATCTCATCTGGCTAATATGGGTCCTGGGGAATCCAGATTTGAACCAGGGTCCTTGGGCTTCACAGGCAAGCGCTTAACCACTAAGCCATCTCTCCAGCCCAGGCTTCTTTTTGCATGGCCATTGTTTTAGCTCTTTCCTGTGGCTCCTTAAGTGGTCATTAACTGAATTTTTATCAGTGTAGACAATAATAGAACAAATTGTTTTGTTTTTTTTTTGCCATGAAATTACCTAATTCGACTTTCATATAACACACATTGATCTCTCTATATTTGTGATCTGAAGTTGATCTGGTTTGCTAGTTTTGAGGCCATCTCCATAACTATTCCTTATGACAACCTTGCAAGTGTATTTCCACCTGATTCCTGGTGATAATTGTACGCCTTACATTACCAACTCATCGAACTCAAGTAGGATTGTTTACTGTCTATGCAACATCATTTCCATCATTGTCCTTGAAACTCTACGTGCCATGGGTGGAACTTTCTTTGAGCTGGACATAGGAGCTTCCTACCTAATATATTATTAACATAGAAGTCCTAGGGCTGGAGAGATGGCTCAGTGGTTGAAGGCACTTGCTTGCAAAGCCTGTAGGCTAGGGTTCGATTCCCCAGGACCCACATAAAGCCAGATGCACAAGATGGCACATGCTTCTAGAGTTTGTTTGCAGCGCAAGAGGCCCTGGAGCACCCATCTCTCATTCTCTCTCCTTCTTTCTATAAATAAATTTAAATTTTTTTAAAAGTCCTAGCCCAAGAACCTCTCTCTGTTTTTAACATTTTTTTCAAAGAAAGAAAGAAGTATTAAAGCTTGTCCCTTTTTCTAATAAAGTACTCCAGTAGGCACACATTTCAGTAGATTGCACACTTCCCATGGCACAGTTTTACTTTTTAGGTCATTGGAGTCAAACTATGAAACCTTATTTTCCTTAGTAACTTTCTCTCCTATTTTCTAGAATGACAGCAATTCATCAGGGGCAGGTGGTCCAGTGAAAATAACAGAAAACCGATCCAAGAAGACCAGTTTCTTCCGTTGTTCGCTGCTTTGATAAACTCTTTCCTCCTGAGAGACTGCGGCACACGCCGAGGGCCCTTCCCTGCTTCTTTGAAAGCACAGGTCACCCAGCCTCAGAGTCCCTGTGCCCGGCTGCTGCGGAGAGCACCACGGAACTGCGACCTCTCGACGCCCAGCACCGAGGGGCTCCAGCCTCGTGGCCTAGCAAACAAACAGGCTCCTTTCTTCCAGCGTGGAAGCAATGAAGTGGAGACACACGCAAGACCTACCTGGTTTTTCTTTGTCTTACTGCCTGCTGCCGAAGCTGCCACCTTTCCTTTCCACTCTGCCCATCAGTGCCAGCCTTTCCCTGGTACAGCACAATCTTAGACTCCCGTTGGTGCACATCCGTGCCATGAAGTTCTCGGCAAACTTATTCATGTTGGGGGACGTTAAGACCACAAAACATTAAGCAGAGGTTGCTATAATGATATAATGAAATTAAAGGGCAGTTGATCTGGTTCATATGACCAATAGTTACTGCGTTCATAGCATTTTTTGAAAGGGCTTTGATTTGTGATGTTCTTAAAGAGTTATTAAATTCTGATCAATTTTATTATTAAGATTCATAAATTCCCCGAATCTATTCATCAGATTTTCCTCATCCCTTCAGACTGTTGATGGCTGTGCTCCATTCCTGATCTTTGGCCACAGAGTATGAGTAAATATCTAACTCACTTTTTAAATTGCTTACCTATGCCTAATTTACAGAAACTGCATTTGGAACCACTCTGCTCTCACTTTTCCTGAGGTTTATATTGGCTATTCTTTCCCATATTTGACTTTCTGTAATTTCTTAAGTATCTGAAACTAATACCATATCCAAACATTGTCTCTATTTGTGAGTTGAAATTTTACATAGGAAGAGAAATGTATCACTTAGGAGTTTATTTCAGCATCTGACTGTGGCTCTGTCATATCAGAATGTATGTTCCCCCTTAGGTTGACCCTTTAGCTTGTAGTTACCAGTTCTTTCCATAATTCCTGTCTGTGAGAGTTAACATAGGTTAGACTTAGAGTTTAGTTTACAGAAAGCATAGCTTTAGGGAAAGATCTTAACTTGTTAATGTAAGATTAAGAGACAGCCCTTAGTAGTGCTGAAAATAATTATTGTTACTTCTACTTTGGGGTTTAGAAAAGTAATCATAATCAGATCCAGCACTCTCTCTAGAAAACCTTGCCTTTTCTTTAGAGAAAACAGGGTCAGGGTTTCAGTTTCACACAGCTGTTGTTGAACGTGAGGCACCCAGCTCCATCTGCTTAGGTTGTTTTTACAGAACTTGGTTCAGTCATTCAGGCCAACCAAAAGCTGAGTTGCCTTTCTCACCAAACACCGGTACTAACACTTCTTTTTGTGGACACAACCATCATGTAAGGAAAAAAGGTATTAATAACATACGTGCCAAACTCAGATTATAATGTCATGGTTCTGATTTTAGCCTTCAGTGAGTATCCTAACACAGAGGGCACCGTGGTGACTAGGAAGTGAGTTCTGTAATAAGTACTTTTCCTGTTGTGCCTACCAAGTCTGTGTCATGCTACGTAGTTGAAAGCTGGAGCTGGGAATGGGAACCAGCTTCACAGTTAGCTGTAGGCTCACTGTTTGGACCTGTCAGGCCTTACTTCTTATTTAAAAACTCAAAAACCAATTTAATGGCTGCAAATATGCCAGAGCTATTTTTGGTGAGTACACTGAACTTCGTTGATAAATTTCAGCCCGCTTTATTTTTCTTAATAGTTACCTGTAGACTTAAAAGTCATCTACTCTTCTCCTGGTGTAATCAATAGCTCCATGACTGAGAGCTGATTGGACGCCTACCGTCTTCAATTATATCCACTTTTGAAAGGAAAAATCAATTCTTAGGAATGTCTTAAAGCCACCACTTTTGTGGACAAAAAGTTCAAGCAGTCGAGCTTTCTGGGCGATAACAAAGTGCTGTCCAGAAGGCCAGGGCTGCAGCGTCACATGTGAATGTAACTCTTAGCATTTTACCTCTGTTTGGTGTCTTAACACTTCGGTTTCTATCTCAGGGGTTGTCTGCAGACCAAAACTGACATATTCTGTGGTTAGCTGTTTTTGTTTGTTGTTTTAACAGAATGCTTGACTTTCATTGTTTTTCTTCCCTCTTCCGCCTCCAGTAGGTTAATAGCTCGTCTCCATGACCTTCCCTTTGATGAGCCTGTGCAAGTTAGATGAATTTGAAGTGCTCTTTGAAGTAGCAGCAAACTGGGCATGTGTGCTCTGCCGTCCAGAAAGAGACTGTCCTTGTTATTTTCTTACATTTAGCTTTGCTAAATTGTATATAATTTCAGCTAAAACCATAGGAAATTCACTTTCTGCATGGTAAAATGACCCAGTACATAATGTACTTTGCTTCAAAATGTACATAGAGTGCATTATTTTTTTTCCTATTTGTAGATGAATTTAGCGACAGATAATTGTCTGTTCCCTGCTGAAACTGAATAAATCTAGGTGTTGTTTTTTTTTTTTTTCTTTTTAGGAACATTTTTGTGGTCTTATGCATAAGGTACATAGAGACTTTTGCAGCAGTATTAGTGGCTCAACAGCTGCACTTTATTAGCATTATGCTAATTTTTAACATTGATTGACTGGGCTAGATTGTCAAAGAAGAGTCTGAGGGTATCAGACAGTGGAGATGTGCTGTAACTAAGTAGCGTGTCAATCAGCTGGTTGGCAGGTGTTTTGCTGGGAACTTACTTGAGCTGTATTTTCCTGTGGATGGAGGATGATGAGGTAGGTGATCCCCCTGAGCCTCGGCGAGTGGGTGGGTGCCGCAGGGTTTACCACTTACATAGACATTTGTACAGTCTTTGTTATCAATTTCCAGAAGACTATACTCTACTTCGAAGGACTATTTTTTAATTATACCTCATTTAGCTAACTAGTATTCTAATACCTGGTAGGAAAAAAAAAAACAAAACAGTGAGCCAGCCTTTAAACATCCAACAGAATATAGACTATATGTTTTGTTTTGTCTTGTCTTGAACAGAAGGCATCCTAGGAAAAGATAATAGACTAGAACATACATGTTTTATCTAATAGCATACAAAAGTATTACTGCCCTATCTCCATTAATGAATTTAGTTGTGCAATATAGATTTGTGCAGGAGTTGCTGAGTGAGAGATTATAGCTCCATTTTACAGGTTCTGAAGGCTGAAAGCATGTATTAAGACTTATAAAGTTTTTTTTTTCCTGTGATCAGTAAAGTGATACATTTAAGCAGACCTCCTTTTCAAGTTTATGACTTAGATTCCTTTATAAATATAGTTCGTAATCTTTAAAGATAAGCTTCTAAACTTAAATTTTTAAATTGCATTTCATTATGTTGGCTTACTTCTCAGATTTTAAACATTCCTTTTCTGCAATCAAACTTTTGATATTTTTTAGAGTTTTCTTTTAAATATAAGTGGCCTTCCTTTCCTTTCTTGTTACATTTGGGGGCAGAGAGGAATGTCTAAAAATGAAATCCCTAGACTTAGAAAGACAAACAAGGTCAGGATATACTGATAAAATTTCATTTCAGCAAAATTTTACAATAGAATTTATTTTAGACTAATACAATATATGGGTTTCATGTTCACTATAAAATAAACTAAATGAAATGTAAAGAAATGAAAATAGTAAACCATTATTTTAGAGACTTTTCATGTTTTGCCTCATTTCTTGAAATGTGTGCCATATGCAGTGAAATTTCTTGTTGCCAAGAACTGATAGGACTTCATATCTCATCTCCATACTTTTTAAAACATGTGAACTTATGATCGTTCATTCCTATGGCCTTAGAGATGGGTTTTATTTTGTTTGCTTGCAGATGACACTGCAGTTTCCTTCATGCAAGATTCTGTAAACTGTTTGACTAAAATCATGCCCCTGATGGGAACTCTCTAGTTTTTCCATAGAATTATCCTACTTGTGTGTTGAAACATATTTTATTTTCTCTCTAATGGCTTAATGTGAGAAGCTCCTGCGGATAACTTGGACTGTCATTTGGTTAATCTTGTTTCAGCCAATTCATTAACTGTACTGAGACTGATGCTGTTTTTTAAAAAATGGATTTTACTCCAGGTGAAATTTTTTTTTACAATAATACTCATCTAAAATAAAAAAAAAACTACATAATGAAAATGTTCATGACTCTCAAGTGGATTGCACATCTTAAATATATATAAATAGATTATTAGTAAGTTTTTAATTGGCGTATAGTCATTGTAAATGGTACTTCCTAAGGACTCATAAATACCTTGAACATGTACTCCTACCCTTCCATCTCTTTCCTCCCCACTGCTGTTAGTTTCCTTTGTTCCCCTAGACATATTTGTTGCTTTCACATCATATATACATACATGTTTTACGTATCTATATAAAACCTTGCTCTACAAACGAGAGAAAACATGCAGTGTGTGTCTTTGTGAGACTGACTTCATTTTCTCACGATGATCTCCAGTTGCATCCATTTTATTACAGAGGACATAATTTCACTCTTTTTTATGGGTGTGAAAAACTCCATTGTGAAATACTGCACACTTTCTGTATCTACTCCTCTGTGAGTTGACACCTGGGTTGTCTCCATAACATAGCTATTCCGAATAGTGCTGCAATAAGCATTGATGTAAAAGGACCTCTGCGATTATTGACTTACGCAGTTGCTCAGGTAAAAACTGAGGAATGGTACACCTGGGCCACGTGGTGGATCTATGTTGTTGGTTTTTTTTTAATTTTTAAATTTTTATTAACATTTTCCAAGATTATAAAAAAAAAAATCCCATGGTAATTCCCTCCCTCCCCCCACAACACTTTCCCCTTTGAAATTCCATTCTCCATCATATTACCTCCCCATCTCAATCATTGTACTTACATATATACAATATCAACCTATTAAGTACCCTCCTCCCTGTCTTTCTCTTCTATGTTAAGTTTTTTGAGTGACCTCCACACGGATTTCCATGGTGGCTAAACTACTTCGCATTCCCACTGGTAGTGGGTAAAAGCCTTCCTTTTGTCTACTTTCTGGCCAGCATATATTGTTTTCTTCATGACTCCCATTCTAAATGGGATGAGATGGAATCTCAGTATAGTTTTAATTTGCATGGTTTTGATGATTACTGATGTTAAACATTTTTTCATATACTCATTGGCCATTTGTACATCATTCATTGAGAAATGTCTTTTGATTTCATTAGCCCATTTATTGACTAGGTTGCTTGATTTCTTGTAATTTAGTTGTGTTCTTGGTCTGAATATTACTCCTCTGTTAGATGTATAGCTAGCAAAGATTTTATCCCATTCTGTCAGCTGTATCTTCATTAAACTAATTGATTCCTTTGCTGGAATTGCATTTTTGTTTGTTTGTTTGTTTGTTTTCAAGGTAGGGTCTTGCTCAGGGTGACCTATAATTCACTATGGAGTCTCAGGCTGGCCTCAAACTCACAGTGATCCTCCTACCTCAGCCTCCTGAGTGCTGGGATTAAAGGCATGTAGCACCACACCTGGCTCTGGAACATTTTTAAAATGTTTCTTTTGGGCTGGAGGGATGGCTTAGCAGTTAAGGCGTTTGCCTGCAAAGCCAAAGGACTTTGGTTCGATTCACCAGGACCCTCATTATTCAGATGCACCAGGGGGCTCGTGTGTCTGGAATTCATTTGCAGTGGCTGGAGGCCCTGGCACGCCCATTCCCATTCCCTCCCTCTCCCTCTCTCTCCTCTTTCTGTCAAATAAGTAAATAAAAATAAATAAATAAAATGCTTTGTTTATGATTTAAACTATGGTAGACTTGTGATGTTTTAGCAGACTTTTCACTTTGAGGTATTTAAAGACTTGGACTAATGTTTGGACCTCCTCCTGTGCTTAATTCAAAATACGCTTCGCTACTCTGTTGTAGAACTTCAGCCTCATAGGGTTCATTCTGCCCTTCAGTCCTTGCTTAACTCCTGTTTTGTTTTCACCAGCAAGTAACAACTGGATGACACCAGCCCTGTGTATATCTTGCCCTTTTGCCTGTGCATGTTTCAGATGTGTGTCTTTCTCAGTCTTGTCTTGGTCATTTGGTTACTCTGTCAGGCTTCTACCTGTGCTCCTCTCCCCTCTGGCCTCAGAGAGCAAAGCAGCTGTCTCAAGGTGCTCAGGCCCTCCCTGACCTGTACCCCTTCATGGCCATCCTTCCACTTGGTAGAGGCATCCTTTTCACTGTGCTCTCTTCTTTGACTCAGCTCCATGTTCATCTTTTTTTAAATGTATATATTTTTTGTTCATTTTTATTTATTTGAGAGTGACAGAGAGAGAGAGAGAATGGGCGCGCCAGGGCCTCCAGCCACTGCAAATGAACTCCAGACGCATGCGCCCCCCTGTGCATCTGGCTAACGTGGGTCCTGGGGAACCGAGCCTCGAACCGGGGTCCTTAGGCTTTACAGGCAAGTGCTTACCCGCTAAGCCACCTCTCCAGCCCCCACGTTCATCGTTGCACCCTCTCTTGCATCCAGGGAACTCACGGCGGTTGTCTGTATGCCTTCACACTCTCACGCTGTCCTAGCTCTTGCCCCTCGGCGCCTCGGCGTCCTTAGCCTTCTGACCTCACCCGCTCATGTCGCACCCTTACCTGCTCCTTCCTTCGTGCATGATTCAGCTTTTTCAAAGGGCTGCCTGGAGCCCATGCAGTGGCACACAACTATAGAATCTCAGCATGCAGGAGGATCGTTAACTTTGATGCCAGTCTGAGACACATAACGAGATCCTGTCTCAGAAAAAAAGGGGGGGGAGCACTGGGGGGGATGGCTTAGTTGGGCCTGGGTTTTAGGTCACCAGCATGCACATAACCACTGGGCGTGGCAGTGGGCACCTGTAATTCAAGTGCTGGACAGTCAAGAGACAGGAGTCCTTGGCTTTTCTGGCTAGCTTGTCTAGCCAAGTCAGTGAGCTCTAGCTTCACTGTTTCACAAAATAAGGTGGAAAGCGACTGAGGAAGACATCTGGTGTCAACTCTGGCCTCTGCATGCACACAGACACATGAGCATCCGTACACATACGGTCATTCATACGCGCACACCTCACACACACACCTGCAAAAAGAAAACAAAGCAACGTCAGGGATGACAATGTAGCTCAGCAGTATCGTGTTTGCATGGCATGCGTCCCTGGGTTTTAAAAAAGTCTACTGGAAGCCAGGCATGGTGGTGCACGCCTTTAATCCCAGCACTCGGGAGGCAGAGGTAGGAGGATCGCCGTGAGTTCAAGGCTACCCTGAGACTACATAGTGAATTCCAGGTTAGCCTGGGCTAGAGCGAGGCCCTACCTCAAAAAACAAACAAGCAAAAAGTATATGTGAGAGAAAAAAGAGAATGGGCATGCCAAGGCCGCCTACCTGCCTTTGCAAACAAGCTCCACACACATGCACCACTTTGTGTGTCTGGCTTTACATGGGTATTGGAGATTTGAACCCCAGCTGTCATGCTTTGCAAAGAAGTGCCTCTAACTGTTGAGCCATCTCTCCAGCCCCAAGACTTGGGTTGGATACTCAGTAGTAAAAAAGTAAAGAAGAAAAAAAAAAAAAACTGATGGTGATCTATTCAAAGTAAGTTTTAGGTTTTAGCTTAAATATTACAATGACATTTCAGGAAAAATAATCTCATATTTGTAGCTACAGTAGTCAGCAAGAAACTGTCTCGGGTCTCAGTAGAAACAGCTTGATCTACTGTAGACAGGCTTTTCTATAAAGGCTTCCAGGGACTGGGGATATGGCCCAGTGGTATAGTGCTTGCCTCGCATTTGCAAGGACCTGGTTCATTCCTTAGTGTCCTACACACACACAGAAACACACATACACACACACCCGCATACACACAGTTCTGTTATTAGCTATGAGGTTCCAGGCTGGTTCTGTTATTAACTATTAAGGTGCATCTTACCTTTTTGTGTGCATGCACACGCACGCACGCACGCACATGATGATTGCCCAAGTTCTTTCTCAGCTCTAAATATATATCTATGATATTTGATATATATATATTCCCCAAGTCTTACCCAGCTCTCTCTCTCTGCACACACACACATATAATATACATTTGATATATGCATATGTATGTGATGATTCCTCAAGTCCTTTCCCAGCTCTAAAATCTGTGAGGCACCAGTCATTTCTCCAAAGCACACTACTTCCCCTTCCACCATCACCGCAATTTGTCTCTCCAACGTCTAAATGAAGCTATTTCTTTTTGTGGTTTATAAATTTGGTATAGAAATTAAATCAATTTGATCAACTTGATTTATGTCTGATTGCACAGTTTTTGTCTTTTTGTCATTTCTTTTGCATTGCCTTTAGTAAAACTCAGTAGTCAGTATTGTGGATTTGCTATGAGTGTGGTTATTCTTTTCGTCTCCAGTTTTCTAAGTGTTGCTTCCTGTAAAATCAGTGCTGAATAAGACCTAGGTCTCAGATTGATTCCTGCACAGCCTCTTGTTCTAGGGACCTTCCCCATCCTGCCTGCCAAGGGGAAACTGCATCGCTTGTTTCTAAGGAAACTGAATGGATTCGTCCTCCATCCCATGTCCTCCTCTAGGTGGTATCTTTTTTGCCAAAACCCAGTTTCTCTTCCTCTTTCTTTCCTCACAGAGTAACTCCAGACACTTGTGCCACTTAGTGGGCATGTGTGACCTTGAACTTGCCTCACCTTTGTGTGTCTGGCTAACAGGAGAGTAGAACATGGGTCCTTAGGCTTCACAGGCAAGTGCCTTAGCTGCTAAGCCATCGCTCCAGCCCTGCAGATGGTCTTTTATTCCTAGCTCTGTTATATTCACTCGTGACCTGCTGATAGCTCTACTCAGTGAACACTATATCTTACTTAACCCCTCAGCACTTCTGAAGTGGTTTTCCCCTGGGTTCATACAGCAGCACACACTCCCGTTTTCCTCACTGCCTTCTCGATTGCTCTTTTTCATCTTCCTCTGTTCATTTCCTAAGATTGGTTTCTGGTGTAAGCTCCTGCCCTTGTTTACTGACTCTAGGTCAGATTCTAACCACTCACTCTGTGTTCTGAAGAGTCCCAATTCTGGATTTTCAGTTCATATCTCCCCATCCTGTAAATTCGGTTGCATATGCCTAACACAGAGTCCTGCAAGCATCTAAATTTCAAGGTATCCCAAATGATAGCCCTGATTGCCCCAACTCTTCTATGTCCTCCTATCTCTGTAACAACCATGTAAGCCAGAAATCTCTGGAAGCCATCATCCTGACCTTCTCATTACTTGTAGCTCATGAGTCACTAAATTCTGTTTGCAAATTCCTCAATCTCTCCTAAACTTAGACTCCTGATACATCTTGATTCACCTCACTGTGAGCTCATGTCTGTATCATGCCAAGAACTTCTATCTAAAATTCCTTTTCCATATCTTTACAAAGCATATGTGATCACATCATTCCCCTGGTTAAAACCTGTGATTTTAGGTAAACTCAAAAATCCACAAAACTCTTTTAAAAGGCCCTTGTGATTTGACCCTTGCTGCTCTTTCTAGTGTTTTCTTTTTGCTCTCATAGGCCTAGGCTATCCCCTGATACTCTCAAGATTTTCTCAAAAATGCCCTGCATTTGGGCTGGAGAGAGATGACTCAGTGACTAAGATGCTTGCTTGCAAAGCCTGATGGTCTGATTCCCCAGTATCCACATAAAACCATATGGACAAAGTGGCCCATGCATCTGGAGTTTATTTGCAGCAACAAGAGGTCCTGGTGCGCCCATTTGCTCTCTTTCTCCCCATTCTCTTCTTGCAAATAAGTAAAAATAGGGTTTTGTTTGTTTAATGCTTTGCTTTCTTTTACTTTGAGCATGTTGCACCGGTCCTTCTATCTTTTCTTTACATCTTGCTTGCCATCTTCAGCTATGACCCAAAGTGTGCATAGGCCGCGTGCAGGGGCTTGCACCTTTAACCCCAGAATCTGGGAGGCTCAGTTAGGAGGATCACTGTGAATTTGAGGCTTGTCTTGAGAGTAGTGAATTCCAGGTCAGCCTGGGCTACAGCAAAACCCTACCTCAAAAATATATAAACAAACAAATAAATAAAATAAAATCCAAAGTATGAATAGCTGTTATCCTTTTTATTAAATGTCAGAAGCTTGGTCTGAATGGCCTTCCTCCGTCTGTATAATCTCATAGCTTCCTCTGCATGCCTGCCTGAACTTTCCACTAGCTACAAGCCCCATGGGAACAGGAGTATATCTGTTTCATTGGTTTATTTCTAACACCTAGCATTATGCCTAATCCCAGTAGGCATTCACCCTGTATTTTGAAGAAAGAACTGGTTAAATGAAATTTACCAGCATTACCACAACACGAAGAGAGAAACTGCATTCATTAGCATGTGCTCAGTCTGGAAGAACTCTCAGCAGTGTGTGACCATGCCCGCAGTAAGCACCTGCCCCACCTTTCAATCATCTTCTTAGAATTATTTAGCACCTTGTGTTTCCAAGACTTTGGAAGAAACTAATGAGAGTAAGTTAGAGTCAATAGTCTCGAGTTCCTCACTGTAAACAAATCATTAGTATCAGTGGAAAGATGCTTTAAAATTTGTGTATGTGTGTGTGTGCACCTATGCATGTGTGCCATCAGAGGACAACCTTGGAGTGTTTGTCTTCTCCTCCTACCTTCTTTTCAAGACAGGGTCTCCTGTGTGACCCCACCCCTGGCCCCAAACACACACATGTAGTCCAGTCTAGCTGGCTTCTGGATTCTCCCACTGGCGTAGGTGCATAGGGATCACAGATCCACGTGCCATTTTGTGAAAAGCTTTGTGTGGGTTCTGGGAAATGGAACTCGGGCCAGAAGGCTTGTAAACAAGTGCCTTTAACTACTGAGCCATCTCCTCAGCCCCTGGAATGTGCTTTTTAATTTTATCTTTTTACTTTTTCCAGTTTCCTTTATTAATTAGCCACTTAAGCCAGACATTTTTTTTTAATTTTTTATTTATTTATTTGAGAGCGACAGACACAGAGAGAAAGACAGATAGGAGAGAGAGAGAATGGGTGCGCCAGGGCTTCCAGCCTCTGCAAACGAACTCCAGACGCGTGCACCCCCTTGTGCATCTGGCTAACGTGGGACCTGGGGAACCGAGCCTCGAACCGGGGTCCTTAGGCTTCACAGGCAAGCGCTTAACTGCTAAGCCATCTCTCCAGCCCAAGCCAGACATTTTTAATTAGCAACAGTGAACTCAGTAGTCCTCAGCTTACTGAAGCTCTTCCAACTTTGTAATGTACAAAGGACAGAAGTTCTTGGGTTTTGTTTATATATACACATGCAAATATATATGCATGATGTAGGTATATGTATAAAACCAAGAAATTACTTATATTTTCAAGATCTTTTTTAATGTTTATTTTTATTTATTTATTTGACAGAAAGAGGGAGAGAGAGAGAGAATGGGTGCGCCAGGGCCTCCAGCCACTGCAAACAAACTCCAGACGCGTGCGCCCACTTGTGCATCTGGCTAACGTGGGTCCTGGGGAATCAAACCTGGGTCCTTTGGCTTTGTAGGCAAATGCCTTAACCGCTAAGCCATCCCTCCAGCCCTATTGTTCAAGATCTTTATCATTTCAGCTGTATTAGTGCCCACAGTTCTGGCCATCTACCATATCTGAGCATTTAACCACCCTCAAGAGGAAGAGGAAAGTTGCATATCCAAAAGGGAAACTAAATGTTTTCACATTACTTCCAGATTCTCCTTTTTTTTTTTTTTTTTTGGTTTTTCGAGGTAGGGTCTTACTCCAGCCCAGGCTGACCTGGAATTCACTATGGAGTCTCAGGGTGGCCTCGAACTCACGGCAATCCTCCTACCTCTGCCTCCCCAAGTGCTGGGATTAAAGGTGTGTGCCACCATGCCTGGCTCCTTTTTTTTAATCTTATTTTATTTTTTCTCAATTTTTAAAACATTTTCCATGATTGTAAAAAGTATACCATGGTAATACCCTCTCTTCCCCCCTTTTCCCCTTTGAAATTCCATGGAATGTGCTTTTTAAGTACTGGTGTATGAATGTAAAATAGTATTATCATGATCCCTAGAAAGCTTGAAACAAGCTTTTGTTGTCAGTGAATGCCGAGGACAGCTATGTTATTTGTGACCTTGCATCCTTTCCTCGATTCCAACAGACACCACTTAAAGATGTTGTCACAGATGAGGAATACCTGTCGTGTTTTTTAATTTCCTTCTCATTTTTGCAGCTGAACTTAAGGTCTAAAATTAAGCTGAAATAGTCAAAATACAATGAATTCAAATTTCCCCAAGTCAGTTCTGAACATTGAGGGTGGGATGGCATTGTCACAGGTGACTTTATCATTCCCACCCTCCGCCCCTTTCCTTCCCTTTTCCCTTCCTCCTCCTTTCCCTCCCTTCTCTCCCTCTTTTGCCCTTCCTCTCGCCTTTCTCTCCTTCTCCCTAACCTCCTCTTTTTTATTTTTTATTTTTTTTGAGGTAGGGTCTTGCTCTAGCCCAGGCTATCTGGAATTCATTCAGTAGTCTCAAGGTGGCCTTGAACTCACAGCTATCCTCCTACCTCTGCCTCCCAAGTGCTGGGATTAAAGGTGTGTGCCACCACACCCAGCTGTAACCTCCCTTCTTATTTGGTCTCCCTCTCCCTCTCTCTCTTATTCTCTCTTTCTGGCAGGATCTTATCACATAGCCCAGGCTGGCTTCAAATTTATAAGCCTCCTGCCTCTACCTCCCAAGTACTGGGATTAAAGATGTGTACTTACCATGCCTGGCTTTATATGACTTACTTCTAAAATGTTTGAAGTGGGCTGGGGCGATGACTTAGCAGTTAAAGGCATTTGCTTGTAAAGCCTGACAGCCAGGGTTTGATTCCCCAGGAACCCAGAGCACATAGTGGCACATACATCTGGAGATCATTTGCAGCAGGAGGTGGACCTGGTGTGCCCATAATCGCTCTGTATGTTTCTTGAATTTATTTAAAAATAAATAAAGGGCTGGAAAGCTGGCTTAGCGGTTAAGGCACTTGCCTGCAAAGCCTTAGGACCCATGTTCGACTCTCCAGATCCCACGTAAGCCAGAGGCACAAAGGTGAGGCAAGGGCAAGGTTGCACATATCCACTAGGTGGTGCAAGTGTCTGGAGTTCTATTACAGTGGCTGAGGCTCTAGTGCACCAATTCTTTCTCTCTCTCTAAAATAAAAATATATTAAAAATTTTAAAAATAAGATGTTTGAAGCATCTTTAATCAAGAAAAATACATATTGGTTAAAATACAGGTAATGAGAGCTGGAGAAATGGCTTAGCAGTTAAGCACTTGCCTGTGAAGCCTAAGGACCCCAGTTCAAGGCTCAATTCCCTAGGACCCACGTTAGCCAGATGCACAAGGGGGCACATGCGTCTGGAGTTCATTCGCAGGGGCTGGAGGCCCTGGTGCACCTATTCTCTTTCTCTCTGTCTGCCTCTTTCTCTGACGCTTTCAAATAAATAAATAAAAATAAAAACATTTTTAAAAATACGGGTAATGAAATCATTAAAATAGGGTAAAAGAATCCCATTTTGAAGTCGGGGCAGTAATTTTTTTTTTTAACAACAACAACAAAAAACAACCCAGAATAGCTGCTGAGTATGAAATTTAGCTCTGAATCTACACATATGAATCTGTCAAAGACAGAGATCTATTGGAATACTGAACAGCAGTTAGGTTTGTATTGCTGGGTAGGCTGGCTCATGCCTTTACTTCCAACAGTAGGAAGGCGGGTACAGGAGGACTGCAGGTGCCCTGTGCTTTTATGAAAGTATTCCTGCATGGAGCTGAAGCACTGGGATTATACTGGATGACTATGACTCAGGGTAGAACCAAGGGAGTCTTTTTTAATGGCAAATCACTCTATCACTGTGAATTTATTGTCCATCAGTTTTAACAGGTGCCAGGTAAGACAGCTCAAAAGTTATTGTTTACAGTATTCTGTGTAATAAAGCGAATGTACATGCAACTGTTTTTAAGATATGCCAAGATGATATTTTTCCATAAGGAATACAAATAGGCTGGAGAGATGGCTTAGTGGTAAAGATACTTGCCTGCAAAGCCAAAGGACCCAGTTTCGATTCCCCAGGACCCACGTAAATATACAAGGGGCACATGTACTTGGAGTTCATTTGCAGCAGCTGGATGCCCCAGTGCTCTCTGTGTCTGTCTCTCTGCCTCTTTCTCTCTCTACAAATAAAGATGAGGGAATAATAGAGGCTAATAAAGGAATGAATACAATTAAAAATACAAAAAAGTATTTGAGGGGCCCTTTTCAGAGGCAAAGTACCTTCAGTCAGTTTTCAACTTTTGACTACCAGTCCGTGTTGTCAATGAGGCTTTTCAAGAGTCCTGGTGCACATTTCAGATGTGTGGGAGTGCCAGTGCACCCCTCAAGATAACTTGTGAAATATTCTCACTTAATAGAGGGAAAGATGTATCTTTGAAGTGAAGAACCAGGGAATGTTTCAGTCTTTAAATTTCTCAGAAATGGTTCAATTGTTAGAAGGTTGCGGAAGCTTAAGATTCACTTCTAAAATTATTCCATTTATTGTAAAGGTATTTAATGAGCTCCTTCTCAGCAAAGTCCCTGCCCTCCAGACGGCTACATTTACTGGGGAGCTGAAGGAGCAAGCAAAGGGGGCGTCTGTCAGAGCGCAGGGCGGGGAGATGTTACTCTAGCTATGGGGTTGTTGACTCCAGACAGTTCCTCCTCAGTGAGAACAGAAGATACTTTATTCTGGAGCCAAATATGATTGGATACGGCCTAGGAACATGGATTTTTGCTTCAACTATGTTCCAACATAGAAATGCTTTCATGAAAATTTTAGAGTAACAGTACAAAAGAAAACCAAGACACTCTTCAAGTACAGTGGTGAGAAGCTGGGAAGTTTCTGCTATAGGCTTGTTTCAGTTGCTTCCTGGGGACATTCTGAGCTTTTGGGGATGAGGGGTTAATTCATCCCAAAACGTTTTGTGTGATAGTCATAAGGATGTTCGGTTAAACAATGACCTATGAGCAAATGAATGAATGGCTTAGGGACAAAATAGTCTCAGAAAATGAGGCTCCAGATCTCCCACGTTCCATCTCTCCACAATCCCCAAGTCTAATCAGTGGACCAGCTTGTAGACTTTCTTTTTACGTAGGTGTAGTTTCTTTCTGGGAACTTCACAGGATGGTTCAGAGAACGCTTCCAAAGCAGGATTTTGTCTTTTATTTATTTATTTATTTATTTATTTTTTTGGTTTTTCAAGGCAGGGTCTCACTATGGCTCAGGCTGACCTGGAATTAACTCTGTAATCTCAGGGTGGCCTCGAACTCACGGCGATCCTCCTACCTCTGCCTCCCGAGCGCTGGGATTAAAGGCGTGCGCCACCACGCCCGGCCCCAAAGCAGGATTTTGGATACAGGGTGCTGAGATGAAAACCAGCTTGCCACAACGGCTTCTTCTGTCACCATTTCATACATTTGCCATCTGGAGTTACTGGCCTGGGTCACTGCTAACCCAGCCTGGATTAAAAATATGATGGATCACAGCGTTCCTGCAACTATGCAGATGGAAAAAAAATGTGCTTTTAATAAGAATCATTTATTTTAAAAGAAGCCTTGCCTCTGTCCTGTTATATTTTCTTTAGTTGGTCTGCGGCACTAAAGGGGGCTGGTGACCTCCCCTTAGCTACCTAACGGCTGGCACATAGTGCCTCTCATCAATGTGTGCTTGAGGTGGAGGGAGCTACGCTTGCACACGAGTCGCCAGCCTGCCTCACCTTGAGATGAGCACCTGCGGCGAGCCAGCGTGGTCTGGAAGGCTTGACGTGCAGAATGCCCCGGCGCCGCCACCCGGCCTCTGGCCTCCGCTCCCTGCCCACAGCTTTGACAGCGTCGGGCATACGCTGCCCCGGGCCTGGCCCTGACTGCTCCCGCCCTGGAGGCCTGCCCGCCCAGTCCCGCCCCGGGCCAGCACCTCGAGGCCCGCCTGGCCTCCCTGTGTGTACCCGGAGCTGCTCCAGGCCCACTGAAGATCTTCGCGCCTCCCTGGCTGCCGCGCTCCAGAAGCCGCCTCTCCTGCACTCTCGTCCCGCCCTGTCCTGCTCCCTGCCCCGCTCGGAGCTGAGACGACCAGGTTCTTCGCTCGCCTCCGCCCGCTGGTCCTACCCCACCTGTCGCCCGCTAACGCTCCATGCCCAGCTCGAGCCCCGCCCAGCTCTGCCAGTGCTGGCACCTCGGGCCCCGCCCCGCCCCAGCCCCGCCCCGCCCCGCCCCGTCCCCTCTGCCCGTGCCGTTATCGAGCCCCGCCCCAGCTGCCCGTGCCCGTCATCTAGCTTCGTCCCCGAGTTCCGCCCCGCCCCCTCCGCCCGTGCCCGTCATCGACCCCGCCCCGAGCTTCGCCACGCCCCCTCTGCCCGTGCCCGTCATCGACCCCGCCCCGATCTTCGCCACGCCCCCTCTGCCCGTGCCCGTCATCGACCCCGCCCCGCCCCGCCCCCTCCGCCAGTGTCCTTCATCGAGCTCCGCCCCTCCCCCTCCGCCCCGCCCCTTCCGCCCCGAGCTCCGCCCCTCCCCCTCTGCCCGTGCCGTCATCGACCCCGCCTCCCTACGCCCCGCCCCCTACGCCCCGAGCTTCGCCCCGCCCCCTCTGCCCGTGCCCGTCATCGACCCCGCCCAGAGCTTCGCCCCGCCCCCTCTGCCCGTGCCCGTCATCGACCCCGCCCAGAGCTTCGCCCCGCCCCCTCTGCCCGTGCCCGTCATCGAGCCCCGCCCCGCCCCGCCCCCTCCGCCAGTGTCCTTCATCGAGCTCCGCCCCGCCCCCTCCGCCCGTCCGCGGCACCTCGAGCCCCGCCCGCGGCCACCCCGCGTCCCGCCGCGCGCGTCTCTTCCCTCCGCCTCCTGCGCTCTCCCGCGCCGACCGGCTCCGGGCCCCGCGGCCCGGGCTTCCGCGGTCGCCATGACGGCGGCCGTGTTCTTCGGTTGCGCCTTCATTGCCTTCGGACCCGCGCTCGCTCTCTACGTCTTCACCATCGCCACGGACCCGCTGCGCGTCATCTTCCTCATCGCCGGGTGAGGCGGTTGCGCCGGAAGCGCGGGCCCCGGGGCTCCCGGGGGTGCGGGATGTGGGCCGCAGGAGTCCGGGCAGAGAGGAGGAGAGCGGGCCCCGGCCTCTCCGAGGACCGCAGGGAGAACAGCCGCAGACCCCGCGGAGCGTCCTGCCGAGAGCCTCCCCTTCGTGGGTCTCCATCCGCTCGTGCCCGGCAGGCCCGTGGGGTGGGCGGTGCACCTAAGAGTGAGAAAAACGTGTGGATGCGTTCTTGTGCTCTAGATGTTTCTGTAGACGGGAACCTCTTAAAAGTTCCCGCCGTTCTCCACGGCGTCTGTAATCCCAACGGGCCGAGAGCCATTTGTAAGAGTCCAGAGTAGCCAGGGGTCACTGGGGACCAGATGTCCACCCCACCCCCACCGAGAATCCGAACGTCCAGGTGGGATTCGGGCTCAGATTCCTTCCAGACCCACGGGTGGTGGCTCAGGCGTGCATCCGAGGCGGCGGAATCCCGGCGGGACGCAGCAGCCGCTGACCCCTCTCCCCTGGGAGCTTGGTGAAGCCCCAAGTCGAGTTCTTCCTAAGACACGCCCCCTCGCCCCCTCGCTGGCGAAGCCAAGTGGTGTCCCGTTTCCTGGGCTTGCCTCCCCTCCCGCGACTGTACCGAAAGGGCTACAACGCTTGCATGGGCTGTGGGCTGGAGGGATGGCTTAGCGGGTAACGGGCTTGCTGGTGAAGCCCAAGGACCCACGTTCAGTTCCCCAGTATCCACATAATGCAGATGTACAAGGTAGCACGTGCGTCTGAAGTGCGTTTGCAGTGGCTGGAGGCCCTGGCGTGCCCATTCTCACTATCTCAAAGAAAATATTTTTTAAAAAAATAGAGGTTGGATGGGCTGGAGAGATGGCTTAGCGGTTAAGCACTAAGCACTTGCCTGTGAAGCCTAAGGACCCCCCCCCCCCCCCCCGTTCAAGGCTCGGTTCCCCGGGACCCACGTTAGCCAGATGCGCAAGGGGGCGCACGTGTCTGGAGTACGTTTGCAGTGGCTGAAGGCCCTGGTGCACCCATTCTTTCTCTTTCTCTCTCTGCCTTTTTCTTGGTCTGTTGCTCTGAAATAAATAAATAATAAAAAAAATTATTTAAAAAAATAGAGATTGGAGCTAATGGCTTGTAAAGCTTGCTATAATTGTAAAAAGTCACCGACAGGGCCTGGAAGACTCATCTACACCAGAGCACAGGTTTTTAACCTCTGACTTTTATATGGCACATTCTATTAATAGAGATTTAAGCATTCTTGTTTTTCCTGTATGGAAAAGGTACTTGTCTATGCTGACCATTAAATCCATAAATTCTGGTGGGTTTTAAGTATAGGAAAGTTGCTATAGTCACCACTTATGTACTGTGTTAACACATCAATGGACAAAGCATCCGTTATGAAGAAAAGCAAACAATTATTTCCAGCCAACCAGTCCCTTGGCCGGCAGTCTGCATGTGCATGTAACAGGGTCACTAGAAGCAAGTAATGGTTGGGCAAATGTCACATACTTCTTGGACTAGATGTATATCTCTTATTAAGGACAATGCACCATTTATTAAAAACGATTTAGATCACTTTATGAAGATTTTTAAAATATTTATTTGAGAAAGAGAGAGAATGGATGCACTGAGGCCTCCAGCAAACAAACTCCAGATGCATGCACCACCTTGTGCAGGTGGCTTTATGTGGGTACTGGGGAACTGAACCTGGGTCCTTTGGCTTTGCTAGCATATGCGTTAACTGCTAAGCCATCTCTGCAACCTCAGGAATTGTTTTTTCCTTATTAAAAAGTTAGGAAATCTATTCCTTCTCTGGCAGAGTTTGATCGGAAGTCATTATTGATTCTGTACTTATGCTCACTGGGAACTTGTTTTCCTACTTTTCAGAGCTTTCTTCTGGCTGGTGTCTTTACTGCTTTCATCCATCATTTGGTTCATAGCAAGACTCACTACAGACAGCAGAGACGGACCCATACAGAAACACCTGCTGATCTTTGGAGTGTTGCTCTCAGTCTGTATCCAGGAAATGTTCCGGTTTGCATATTACAGACTTTTAAAGTAAGCTAAATGTTTGCTTTATCCTTTTTTTTTCCCCAGTTAGACTTGAATTATAATTTTGATGATTTTAAACCATAAACCTATGATATTTGAGGTACATATTTTCTTAGGTAAATCTACATGAAGGGATTGGCACATTTCTAGACTGAAAAAATTGAGTGTTTTAACTTAGGATTGATCCTTCCTCTCTTCCCCCCTTCCCTTCCACTCTAAAATATTTATTGAGAATTTACTGAACACTAACTCCCTAGACATTGGAGATAGCAACAGTGATTAAGAGCCAGAAGCTTTGGCCTCATGGATCATATAGTAGGAGGAAACAGGCCAGAAATGAATCAACAAGAAAATACATAGTGGTATAGTGGTAGCTGGGTGTGGTGGCACACGCCTTTAATCCTAGCACTCAGGAGGTGGAGGTAGAAGGATCACTGTGAGTTCAAGGCCATCCTGAGACTACATAGTGAATTCCAGGTCAGCCTGGGCTAGAGAAAAACCCTATCTCAAAAAAAAAAAAAAAAAAAAAAGCTTGTTTGCAAAGCCTGCAGGCCCAGGTTCAGACCCCAGAGCCCACGTAAAGTCATAGAACAAACTAGCACATGCGCCTGGAGTCCATTTGCCGTGGGGCAAGATGTGTGCCATTATACACGTTCCCCTGAAATCAGTCAATCAATAAAATACTTTTTTAAAAAAATTTTTGTTCATTATTTATTTATTTGAGAGCTATAGACACAGAGAGAAAGATACATAGAGGGAGAGAGAGAGAATGGGCACACCAGGGCTTCCAGCCACTGCAAACAAATTCCAGCGTGCGCCCCCTTGTGCATCTGGCTAATGTGGGACCTGGGGAACCACGCCTCGAACCGGGGTCCTTAGGATTCACAGGCAAGCGCTTAACCGCTAAGCCATCTCTCCAGCCCCAATAAAATACTTTTTAAAAATGAAAGTACACTATATATTAGAAGGCAGGTACATTGGAAAAAAAAATAACCTAGGGAAATAGTTAATAAAACAACAAAAATCCTCCTAGTTTAGACTTTATTTTTCCCCAGCCCCTGAAATAAACTATTCTTACAGAGATTATGCCTTCCATTATTTTAACTGTTATGGGAAAACGGGTTCATTTAGTAATATTTCCTATAGTTTTCAAAAGAAAAAATACATTAAAAAAATCCCCATGACGTGAGCTTGCTTTTGGGACCAGAAAGCAGGTCATCTTTGAGACCCGTCATGAGGTTCTCACATGAAACCACTGATGTGAAACATAGCTTGAACTTGGAACCGTATTTTCTTCCAGAAAGTTATGAAATTGGCTTTGGTTATGTAGCAGGACTTAGTGTGATAATGTTTCATTTCTGCAAATGAAATGATAACAGCTCTCCAAGAATTTCGTAAATACAGCCTTAAGTGAACCTCAGAGACTTTACCTGGAATTGGTATTTTGTTCTTGCTAATATGTTAGACCTTCCAGATTTTTACTTTTTACTTTCAGTAGTAGACACTGTATTACCTTTTCATATTGAAGTAACTTAAATTACACATTGAAAACTAGGAAGCCATTGCTTAGAAGCAAAAGTCATATCTGTTTTTTTGTTTGTTTTGTTTTTTTCCAGGGTAGGGTCTCACTCTAGCCCAGGCTGACCTGGAATTCACTATGGAGTCTCAGGCTGGCCTCAAACTCACAGCACTCCTCCCGAGTGCTGGTATCAAAGGCATGCACTACCACACCCGGCTTAAAAGTCATATCTTAAAAAAAAAAAAGTGTGTGTGTGCGCGCGCGTGTGTGTGTCATATGTGGTGCACGCACGTGTTTGTGCAGATGCACGTGCCCTGTGTACACATACGCAGAGGCAGAGGAGGACCGCAGATGCTTTGTTGCTCTTCTACCTTACTTTCCTTGAGATGGTCTCTCCCTAGAGCCGTCGGCACCGTCTTTCTGTCAGGCTGGCTAACCACTGAACCGCAGTGATCTCCTGTCTCCACCCTCCTCCGTGCTGAGGTTACAGGCATGCAAAACCACACCTACTTTCTACATGGTGCTTGGAAATACACTCAGGTCTTCATGCTTGCACAGCAAGCACTCTTGTTGAGCCGTCTCTCCAGTCCTAAGTTATAGCTTTGAAAAAGGTTTAAGAATGAAATTGCCAATTCCTGGATACAGTATAAGGAGTAACAAGTAAATATTGAAAGTAGTGGTTAGGGCGGGGGAATGTAGCTCACTTGGGAGAGTGTGTATCAGCATGCTGAAAGCCCTGGCTTTGTCCACAGCATGGTTTAGAAAGAAATTGTGGGGCTGGAGAGGTGGCTCGATGGTTAAGGCCTGCTGAGCCTAAGGACCTGAGTTTGATTGCCCAGTACCCACATAAAGCCGAATGAATAAAGTGGCACATGCATCTGGAGTTTGTTTGCAATGGCTAGAGGCCCTGGCATGCCTATTTTCTCTTTCTTTCTATCTGCTTCTTTTGTTCTCTCTCTCTTTCGTAAATAAAATAAATATTAAAAAAATTCAAGCTGGACTTTGTGACTCATGCCTTTAATTCCAGCACTTGGGAGGACAGACCCCGCCTCACATGAGGCGAAGGCAGGAGCATGCCTGAGGTTGTCCTCTGACCTTCACACTTGTGTCATGGCACATGCATGCTCATGGTCACACATACAGACATGCATACACACCAGTTTTGTCTGTTATATTGCCTAAAAATAACTGCATATTACCTAGATCAGTTTAGGTAAGTCCTCTGTTGCCTAAAACTGCTGTATATTGTCTGAATTTTTTTCTGCTTGGATTGAAAGTTTTGTAGCTTAATTCAGTTTCTTATAATAATAATGCAATAAATATTTGGCAATTTTAGAACATTTTTTACATGCAGAAAACAAAGCTATGAAAGCAACTGCCAGCTTTCTTTGCACATGTCAGGCAAGTGCTGGGCTACCGACTTCCACCCCAGCCCTCCTACGGTGCTGGGAAGAGGTGCCAGTAAGCTATTCTGAAACGTTTCTAAAGTGGTGTATTTAATTTGTGTACAGATCCTTTAATACCCTCATATATGCACATGAAAAGGAATAAATGAGAAAGGCTATGATATTTTAGTATTTTGCAGGGCTTACATTTTAAAATTGTAATTTTTTCTTTTTGTGGTCTTGGAAATACATTAGTAATGCAAACAGAATTTCCATTTTGGTCAGATCGTCAGCTTGGAAACAGTGGTGCTTGCATCTTCAGTCAGTATTCTGTCGTACTTCCTCACTTCCTCATGCTAGCCAAGAGAACTGTCAGTGCCCCGACACTTCCTCTCTCAAACCCCCATCCCATAGAATAAGGAAGCTCACTAAACTTTTGAATTCATATATTTAATATATTTGGTGGGTTTTGTTTATTTGGCTGGCTGGTTGGTTGATTTTTTGTGATGATCTCATATAGCCCTAGGCTGGCCTCAAATTCAGTATATATCCAAGGATGATCTTGAACAACAGCCTCCTGTTTCTATCTTCTGAATACAGAAATTAAGAGTATACATCACACCTATTAATTCCATATATTTGTTATAGTAGTATCACACTCTGTTATGAGCAAAAATCTTTTATTCCTGAAAAATTTATATAGATCAAAAAATCCATATGAATTGGCTTATATTATGTTGGTACATTTGTTGATGGAGGTTATTACTATTATATGTGCCTCATAAGATTTTAATATTTCGGGGCTGGGGAGATAGGCACTTGCTTGCAGACCTGATAGCCCAGGTTCAGTTCCCCAGCCACCTATGTAAAGCCAACACATCCATTTGCAGCAGCAAGAGGCCCTGGCATGCCCATACATATGCACACACACACACACAAATATTCTCAAAAAGATAAAAATTGGTCAGGTGTGGTGACACACGTCTTTAATCCCATTACTCAGGAGGCAGAAATAGGAGGATCACTGAGAGTTTGAGGCCAGCCTGAGACCACTTAGTGAGTTTCAGGCCAGCCTGGGCTAGAGTGAAACCCTACCTCAGAAAAAAAACCCAAGGCAGCGTGTTTGGGGCCTGTGAGCTCCAGCAGCAAGAACCAAGGACAACCGAATCTATCAACAAGACAGGAAGAGAAAGCTGACTCCCGGTCAGCAGATGAGCCACACCTCGCACATCGCGGCCCAGGTGGAACTACAGAGGCTCTGCGAGATGGGCAAGAGCGCTGCTCCCATGGCAAGCCTGACACCCTGTGCCAGGGTGACGGACACTGAAGATACACCAGAGCAGAAATCCAGAAGCTGCTGAGAGCTCACTGCTAACGTAGACTTAAAGCACGCCCACCATGGCTTAGGGAGTTGTGTGGAAAAGGAAGCAGCAAGAATGTAAGAGCCACAGGGTGGGAGGAAACGTCCAAGGCATTGCCCCCCGTGGCTAATTGCCGCACTCATAACTAAGAGCCCATAACCCACGGTGACCGCCAGCAATCCCCCTGAGAAGGGCCCTCAGCGGTGTGGGCCAGCGAGGAGGGAAATGTTGGTATGGACACATGATATATCCATACAGAGTTTCTACTTAATAAAAATAAAATAAAAATTGGACAGTTTAATTGGTTACTGCTTGAGGGAGATGTGAAGGCATTCCCTTAAAGTTCCTGTCTCATGTTCTTGCCATCTCATAGATTGCAGTGAGAATCAAGTTGTTACTTAGACATAGAAAAGCAAAGAACAAACAACTCTTCCATCCTGCGATGTTACTACTGTTTTGGTTGAATTCTATGTCAACATAATGTAATCATTGATTTTTTTTGTTTATGTAAAGAGTAGACCCAGGCTGGAGGGATGGCTTAGTGGTTAAGGTACTTGCCTGCAGAGTCAAAGAACCCAGGATCAATTCCCCAGGACCCACATCAGCCAGATGCACAAGGTGATGCATGTGTCTGGACTTCGTTTGCAGTGGCTGAAGGCCCTGGTGTGCTCATTCTCTCTATCTGCCTCTTCTTCACTCTCAAATAAATAAATAAGTATATGTTTTAAAACTTTTAAAAAAAAGCCAGGCATGGTGGCACATGCCTTTAATCCCAGCACTTGGGAGGCAGAGATAGGAGGATGGCTGTGAGTTCGAGGCCACCCTGAGACCACATAGTGAATTCCAGGTCAGCCTGAGCGAGAGTAAGACCCTACCTCAAAAAAAAAAAAAAAAAAAAAACTTTTAAAAAAGAACAGGACCAACAAAAATGAATGCACATTCCTTAAATTTATTTATGTATTTTAATTCTAAGTTGGCTTTTTGAGTCACAGTCTTATCTGTGCAGCCCAGGTTGGCCTTGAACTTACAGCAGATCTCCTGCCTCAGCCTCTCAAGTGCTGAAATTATAGGCATGTGCCAGCACACCTGGCTTCCTTGAAATTTAAATTAATATAATGCCTAGGAAATAAGTATGTTTCAGTTAACTTGCCTGTTTTTATTTGAGTTTATATAACTTGTTTTAACTTCTTTTGTTAGAGCACCTACTGATAAATCATGCTAAAATAAAATGATTTGGTTCTTTTATTACTATAGTAAATGCACTTTATAGTAAGTGTAATTTAAATACTCTGAGTCAGGATTTTAACTGTTGCAGTTTCTGGCCAGCAAAGATTAGTAATAGTAACAGTAATGGCATTCCACATTTATTTTTCTTTTTTTGGTTTTTCGAGGTAGGGTCTCTAGCCCAGGCTGACCTAGAATTCACTATGTAGTCTCAGGGTGGCCTTGATCTCATGGCAGTCCTCCTACCTCTGCCTTCAGAATGCTGGGATTAAAAGCACATGCCACCACGCCCAGCTTCTTCTTCTCCCCCCCCCCCCCCCCGAGGTAGGGTGTCACTCCAGCCCAGGCTGACCTGGAATTCACTATGGAGTCTCAGGGTGGCCTCAAACTCCCAACCATCCTCCTACCTCTACCTCCTGAGTGCTGGGATTAAAGGTGTGCGCCGCCACGCCCAGCTCTTCCTTCTTTCCTTCCTTCCTTCTTTCTTTCTTTTAATTTATCTTATTTGAGAGAGAGGGAATGGCATACCAGGTCTTTCAGCTACTGCAAACAAACTCCAGATGCATTCACCACCATGTACATCTGGCTTATGTGGGTCCTGGGGAATCGAACATGAGTCCTTTGGCTTTGTTTGCAAATGCCTTAACTACTAAACCCACATCCCCACATCCAGCAGTCTTAAGATCTGCATGTGTAGTATTGAGGAACTGGCTGTAACAGAGTATGGCTGTGATCCTTCCAAAGATCATTTCTTACTGAGAAATACCTTGTTTTCATGCAAAAATTTATCTCTATTGTGAGGGTAGTATTTTAGTCAGTAAGATACCTTGAAAGTGTCAGACTGCTTTCTGATGCCTAATTAGGAATATGAAACATATGTAAACTATCTTAGCGTCCAGAGACCTCAGACTGAGTACCAACATGAGAATTCAAGTCACCAGTACCTTTAAGAAATTGCTACCTGAGGGCTGGGATGTCAACCACTTCTAGAATATGTGCTTAGTATGTGTGAGTTCATGAGTTCAATTCCAGTACCAAAAGTAAAAGAAAAAAAAAAAATGTTGCCTAAACAAGACTTTGAAGAGTGAAAACAGCTTAGGTTCTGCAGCGGGCTGGAGAGCAGGGAGGGGGAACACGTGTCGCCACGGTGGACGCAGTGACGTTCCAGTGAGGTGGACACGAAGACGCGGAGCTTCAGGAAGAGGAGCATGAGTGGTAGACCCACAGGATAGCGACACAAACATTCATTGACCTCAGAAATTACGCAAGTACTACTACCATGCTTAAGCCCTGATGGCTTGCTCACTGATATTTTTAATTTTTTCTTTTATGTGACTATCAGAGAAAAGAGGTTAGTAGAAATTTCAGTCATTTTATTTTAGTTCACTGGATATGTGCTACCTTTTGTTTAAATGGATTCTAAAGTATAAACAAGTCAGAAGCCCCAGTAAGTAGTTAATTTTGAAGAATCTTTCCTGATACATGACTTCTTTAAAAAAAAAATGTATGGTTTTATTTTAGAAAAGCCAGTGAGGGTTTGAAAACCATAAACCCAGATGAGACGGCGCCGTCTATGCGACTGCTGGCCTATGGTAAGTCAAAATTGAGTGACGCCACAAAGAAAATAAGACTCGGCATAAAACCATTTTTCTCTTTGTAGAGTTCAAACAGTATTTCATTCCTCCCTTGTCCTGTTGGAATACATCATTGTTTATTTCTATAGTTTTCTGGGTTCTTTGTGGAAAAATGATTGCTAGTGAAGCTTGCCTGTATGTATGTCCATTAAATATTAACCAAGTGTGAAAGTTATTAATATATACACTCACGTTAACTAACGATTTTTAAGTGATATAACTGTAACTTTGGGTGTTTACTGTGACTTAATTTACTAGGAAGACTGTATATTGATACAGTCAATATCTCTGCATACTATTCTTTCAGAATTATGTTTAAAGATTGTGTCTAGGTCTCTTAACATGAGGCACCTCAGTCTGGTCCAGAGCTCACGCCTTACAGTGCATTTACTCCCCCGGCTGGATCCCAGTTCTCCACGGTCAGCCTCTGTAGACTCCCGTAGAACCCAGAGCCAGAGACGTAACGGCATACCTGCCTCCTGTTAGCCCACACCAGCTGCTTCTCGGCTTAGCTAGGTGATTTTCTTCCCGTTGCTCGTTTCTCTGCTTTATCCTGTTGTTCATTTCCTTTTCTCTTCCCCTCTTCTCACTGATCATGTAGCTCTTCATAACCAACTGCCCTGTGATTCCACAACAAAACATGTGCCCTTTCTTCCCCCTTGGACAACATGTCTCTCTCAGTCCTCGCGACTTTGATTTGAAGAGAAATCATACTAGGAAAAGGACTTCACAGTGTTTTTCTTCTTCTTTAGTGTCTGGTTTGGGCTTTGGAATCATGAGCGGAGTATTTTCCTTTGTGAATACCTTGTCTGATTCCTTGGGACCGGGCACAGTGGGCATTCATGGAGATTCTCCTCAGTTCTTCATTAACTCAGGTATGTGTCTTGTCACTGTCGTGTTCAGGGTTCTACTCTAAATAAATGGAAATTTATGATATGTCTTTTAAAGGCAAAATACTCTTAAGGCATTTCACAGTGAAGAACCTAGGGGAAGATTTTCATTAGATTGCTGTATTAAGCTTGCATAAAATTTATTTTTCTTTTGCTGTCTAACAGTGTTACAGTATAGTTGAAAAATTATAAGTGAATTTTTTGGTTCTTATTGTTTTTTAAATTATTTTTGTTTATTTTTATTTATTTAAAAGCAACAGAGAGAGAGAGAAAGAGGCAGAGAGAATGGGCACACCTGGGTCTCCAGCCACTGCAAACAAACTCCAGATGCATGCCGCCACCTTGTGTATCTGGCTTACATGGGTCCTAGAGAATCGAGCCTTGAATCAGGGTCCTTAGGCTTCACAAGCAAGTGCTTAACTGATAGGCCATCTCTCCAGCCCTGGTACTTATTGATTTTACACTTATTTTCAATATAAGCTTACAATTCCCTTTCCTATCACCCCATCCAGAGCTGGATATTAAACCTGGACCCTTAGCCTTAAAGCCCTGCACTTTAATTAATTTATATCTCTGTGTCTTAGAGATGAACAACATAATTTAATTTAATTAGTGGGAAAAATAATAAATGAGTTCATCTTTTTATCCAAAGATATAAAAGGACCAACTTAAATTGTTATCATAATACAATGATCACAAATTTTAATTAGAAACATGTATAATTGACCTAGTATTTTTTTATTAAAGTCCACAAGAAGGCCGTTTTTTAAAATCCACTGTTTGTATTTGTTTCCACAGTGATTATACCATTGACACCACACGCATTCTTTCATCTTCACATCCAGGCTGACACCCCTAGGGAGCTCATCCTCTAGTGGGGAAATACCCACCCCTCAAAGAATGAACAGCCTTTCCGCAGATGCTTTCATTCAGGTTGCAAGCTAGAGGAAAGTGTGTTAATAAGTCATGCTTCCTAATGATGCCTCCAGCATAGCAAATTACCTTTCTTGTAAATATTCCTAAACGGGATTATGCCTGGTAATTTTAAATTGCCGTGTGTGTGTGAATGCTGGCTCACGTGTGGAGGTGGTTGTCTGTTGGGTGGTCCTCACCTTGCCCCTCCACCTGAGGCAGGGGTTCTCTTTGACTTCTCTCCGCTGCTGCAGTTCTCTGCTGAATTTGCCATGAATTTGTGGGAAATTCTCCTGACCGTGTCCCCCACTTCTATCAGGTGGATCTCTGTCAACGTGTTGGGATTACAGAAGCCCACTGTAGGGAATTACTTGCGTATTCTGTGTGGCTTGAGCAGCGAATACTGCATCTACTGAGCCATCTCCCTAGCCCCTTTGGAAAAAAGTTAAAATGATATTGTTAGGTTTTAAAAACAAATAGAATATTAATAAAGTCTTTTAGATTCAAATATAAGTTAATAACATATATTCCTGGTTTTAGTGCTACAGTTTCCTGAACTTTCTTACATTTTTGTATTGCTATAAAAGCTATTTTATTTTCATCCTCATGTTTCGCCAGCTTTTCACTAGATGGTGCTAATTCCCTTTAGTGAACTATGCTGTTTTCAGAAGACTGGTTCAAAATGACTCCTTTGTAAACCTAAAAAAAAAGCTTTGCTAGTACTTTTGGGATTATATTTGTGATTTCTTTCATGAATTTGAGTAAAAAATTCGTGTTCAGTAATACATCTTACATCTTTAGCCAAGTTAGGATGGCAGACTGGCCGGGCTGTGACTATGTACCAGTAGATGAAGAACAGCTATTATTTTATTAAATGGAAGCTTCTTGTTATAACACCATTCTTCGAAGCATAAACTTTGAATTGTGCATTAAGGAAATTAATTTTTCGGCACCAAATTTATAGAATATATATGCGCAGATTTGTATCTATGTTATATATTATTTCGAGTCATTGTTATTACTGTTTAAACACAAATTCACTCTTAATGATGCAGCCATGTTTATTAGTGTATATGTTTAACATAGGCCATTGCAAATGCTTAAATAATAATCTGAATAAAGAATATAGGTCACACTGGCACACCGGGCATGGTGGCGCACGCCTTTAACCCCAGCACTCGGGAGGCAGAGGTAGGAGGATCACTATGAGTTTGAGGCCACCCTGAGACTCCATAGTGAATTAGAGTGAGACCCTACTTCAAAAAAACAAAACAAAACAAAAAAAAGAATATAGGTCACCAATTAATATATATCTGTGATAGAGAGTGTTAGTAAGATGTACTTTATATGATATATGTATATACATAGGTATTTAATGTTATAGGTAGGCATCATTTATAACTTATACAGGTATGTATAAGTTAATTCTTTGTTATTTGTAGTTGTGTAGAATCATTGCCATTTCTGGAAAGGGCTGTATAAAAATGAAAGTATGAAGGCTGGAGAGATGGCTCAGCAGTTAAGCACTTGCTTGTGAAGCCTAAGGACCCAGTTCGATTCCCCAAGACCCACGTTAGCCAGATGCACAAGGGGGCGCATGTGTCTGGAGTTCATTTGTAGTGTCTGAATCTTCCCCTAGGCAGGCAGTACTGGTGAGAACACGTGGGGCCTGTTGCATTCAGTTCTGAGCACTGTAATTTCGTAGGGATTCTAGAGAACTGCTGATCACAAGACAAGGTTAGTGTGGTAAAATGCCAAAAGCTGTGTCCTATTAGTACAATTGTAAAAGGGAAAGATTGAGCAAAACATAAGAGGAATAGAAAGAGAAACATTGAAGAAAAGTAAAAGCTAGGAGGAACGTTGGCAGCTCGGCCTTTGCATTGTTTGTGTCCACAGTATGGTCAAGTATCGACCATTTGCTTGGCCTCAAATGTACATGTCTGTCTCTTGACTCTGAGTTCACTCTGAGGACTTGAACTGATCAGTTACTGGGTGTGCTGGTTTGATCCAGCTGTCCCCCATAAACTCAGGTGTTCTGAATGCTAGGTTCCCAGCTGATGGAGATTTGGGAATTAACACCTCCAGCATTGTTGGGCGGGCTTATGGGTGTTATAGCCGGGGGTGATGTCCACCCTCTGCTCATGCCATCATTTTCCCTGTCAACGTGCAGCTTCTCCCTCAAGCCTGTAAACCAAAATGGACCTCTTTTTCCCCCCCCCCCCCACAAGTTGCTTTTGGTTGGGTAATTTCTACCAGCAATGTAATCCTAACTGCAATACTTAGTATAACTCAAGAGGCTTAAAAAAGTACATGCGGGCTGGAGAGATGGCTTGGTGGTTAAGGCACTTGCCTAAGAAGCCTAAGGACCTAGGTTTGACACCCCAGAACCCACATAAGCCAGATGTACATGGTGACACATGGGTCTGGAGTTCATTTGCAGTGGTGAGAGGGCCTGGCGTGCCCATTCTCTCTCTTCCCCTGTGCCTCTTTGTCTCTATCTAAAATTAAATAAATAAATAAGATAAATTTTTTTTTTTTTAAAGTACTTGCATGCCCAGCAGTCTAGAGACAGAGATAGGAGAAGTGCAGTGAATTTGTGGTCAGCCTGAACTACAGAGTTCTAGGCCAGCTGGGACTATAGAGTGAGGCTTGTCTCAAAAAACACTTAACATTCTTAGCCCCGGGGGCACCTTCCATGAGATCATGCCATGGATAGTTAATACCCACTTAGCCTGGGCAGCTCAACACCCACACCTGAGCCCAGCCTCGGCCCCCAAAGAACAGATAGTGTGAGAACCAACCCTTACTATTAAGAAACTCAGGTAATTTCTTTATTCGTTCATTTCTTTTATTCACAATGTTTTTGTTGTTGTTGTTTGTTTTCGAGATGTTTCTTCTTGTCTATTCACAATAGTTTAACAATAGTCATCTCCCCAGTATAATTTGTTGGTTTAGACTTTTTTTTTCCTTTGGTTTTTCAAGGTAGGGTCTTACTCTGGCCCAGGCTAACCTGGAATTCTCTATGTAGTCTTAGGGTGGCCTCGAACTCACAGCAATCCTTCGATCTGCCTTCCAAGTGCTGGGATTAAAGGCATGCACCACCACGCCCGGCTAGACTTTTTTTTTTTAAAATATTTTTATTTATTTGCAAAGAGAGAGAGAGAATAAGAATACAGGTGTGCCAAGGCCTCTCCACTGCAAGCAAAATATAGATGCAAGCACCACTTTGCAACTAGCTTTACATGGGTGCTGGGTAATCAAACCCGGGTCATTAGGCATTTCAGGCAAGCACTTTAACCGTTGAGCTATATCTCCAGCCCTAGACTGTTTGTGTGCTTATTTTTGAGAGAAGGTCTCCTTGTAGCCAAGGTTACTCTAGTCTAGACCTAGACCTCTCCTGGCTTTAACCTGGCAACCCTCCTACTTTGCCTTCAGAGCACTGGGATTCCAAGAGTAAGCCATAATGCCCAGCAAGCTATGGACTTTTAAATTAATCTGTTTATAAGCAGGGTTATCAAAATATTTCCACTACCAAATTCCAAAGTGATAGAGAAAAAAAATACAACATTTCTTGATGATACAAAGAAAATAACAGTAGTGCTTAATCTGCAGTTATCCTTTTCTGGATTCATTTAGAATTGTAACTTCTGTAATAAGTTATCACAACTGACTACCACTGTTTATAAAACAGTGACGCTCCCTGTGCCATCAAATACTTTTTTTCCTATTCTCACTATTACCAATAGTGTAGTAAGTTGTTCCTTCACACTGCCCAAATAACTTTCATTAATCTTTGGGCTATTGCAAACTCTGGTTATCTGTGACACATTAGCATATGCATATCACAGATCTCAGCGGACATGTAGTGTGGACATAGGGAGCTTGGAGTGTTGCTTTACCAGCTTTGGATGAGAGAATGTCTTGGGCTGTGGTTCTGAGACCTACTGGCTCCTCTACATATAGTCCAGGTCACCTTCCAAGTCACTGATGTCTCCCCTCACAGGGGTGAGTGGCTGGCCCCTGCTCTCTTTGGAGTCAGTCAGATGACTTTTATTTTTCCATTCTCTGTAGGCTTTATTTCTTCTATGTGTATATAATAACCTTATTTTCTTCATATATTGATACCATTAATTTTTGTGTTTTTTCCTTTTAAAATTAAAAAATGAATTTATTTATTAGAAGCAGATAGAGAATGGGCACCCTAGGGCCTCCAGCCACTGCATACGAACTCCAGATGCATATGCCACCTTGTGCAGCTGGCTACATGGATACTGAGGAATTAAACCTGGATCCTGAGGCTTTTCAGGCAAGCGCTTTAACCACTAACCATTTCTCCAGCTCCCCATTTTCTTTTTTTAGTGAATGTCAGAGATTTTTCTCCCCATTTTCCATGATGAGCTGACTATTCTGAAAAGATGACTTGCTTTGGGCAGAAGTCATGCCTTGTGAAGATCATGTGTGTGCTGCTCTCCTCAGCCTCATAGAAATAGACTTTTGTCTGCTAACTTCAGTGCTTTAGAAATTTGCCAGGAGCAAGCCCTCCCTTTTCTTCAGCTTCGTTAGCTGGCCGTTCTCAGCACCCTCAGCTGACCTCGTGCACGTTGACGACGGTGTTGGACAGGTGCGCCGGCCGGCCGTCCTGGCACTTGGTGAACTGCTCGTGTCCACTCCCGTCCTCCACGACGGGCCTGCTGCACCAGCTCACTCGTCCCCTCTCCACGCTCCGCCCGCTGGGGCGTTCGGGTCAGCGCAGCTGTACTGCGCAACGCCCGAGGGAATGTTGACAGTGTCACTTGTTTATGGGGCACTCTGAAGCATTCCAAAGCTATTCCTCAAACAGTTTTAGCCTAAACTTCCAGAACTACACTTTTTATATATGTTTACATGTTTGGAGATCTTGGTGACTCAATCTTGAGGTTGACTTTAAGGGGTAGAATTATTGAAGCTTACCATTTTCTGATTTTGTATACATACATACATACATGCATACATATATATATATGTTCCAGTGCCTCTAGCCATCACAAATGAACTCCAGATGCATGTGCCACCTTGTGCATCTGGGTTTATGTGGGTACTGGGGAATCGAACTTGGGTCCTTCGGCTTTGCAGGCAAGTGCCTTAACTGCTGAGCCATCTCTCCAACCCTTTATCTCCTTTTTAAAAAATTTAAAAATTTTTTTGTTTATTTTTACTTGAGAGTGACAGAGAGAGAGAGAAAGGCAGAGAGAGAGAGAGAGAGAGAGAATGGGCACGCCAGGGCTTCCAGCCACTGCAAACGAACTCCAGACGCGTGCGCTCCCTTGTGCATCTGGCTAACGTGGGACCTGGGGAACCGAGCCTCAAACCAGGGTCCTTAGGCTTCACAGGCAAGCACTTAACCGCTAAGCCATCTCTCCAGCCCACCTTTTTAAAATTTTCATTGTCACCAAAGACTTACCTTGACTATTTGTCTCGAGGCTGCAGCCTGCTGTTTGAGGTCGGGTGCTGCATCCCCTTCTCCGCCAGGACTTTGTCCCTGCAGTGAGTGGGGCGATGCTGACACACTGCTGACTTCTCATGAGACATTCTGAAGGACAGAAGACAAAACAGCTTCACTGTGGTGTACCCCTGAAATCTCTAGGGTCATCAAGCCAGAGTTAGAACAGGGTTTCTCAACCACAGCACAACTGACATTTGGTACAGAGAATTCTTAGTTGGGAGCTGTCTTGTATCCCCAGCTTCTATCAGCTAGATGCCAATATCGTCCCATCCCCAGTCGTGACAAGAAGTGTTTTCAGAGGCTGTCTGTGGAGGTCCGGGTCACGCGCTGTCTGTGGAGGTCTGGGTCAGATGCTCCTCTTACGGGAGCTCCTTATACTCGTGCATTTTGAATGCTCGGTCGTCAGCGAGTGGCAGTTTGAGAGGTGGATCCTTGCCGGAGGTCGTCTGTTGTTGGGGTCGGGCTTTGGGGTCAATTTTCCCCTTCAAGAGTTTGACTCACTCTCTTGCTGCTGTTTCCACCTGCTATGGCAGAGGTGATGTCCGGCCTCTGCTCGTGCCACGCTTTCCCTGCTATGTGACTATAAGCCAAAATAAACTTGTCTCCCATCAGCTGCTGCTTTGGGTCAGGTACTTTACCCCAGCAATGAGAGGGTAACTAACTATAACCTTGACAAATATCCACTGGGAGCAAAAATCACCCCAGTTGAGAATTACTGACTTAGAGGAAGGCAGATTTGGGTTGGGTTTGAGAAGTTAGTTTCCTATAGTGGCTGTTTTAATGACTAGACTGAAGCTATTCAAAGTGTAGCTTGTGGGGTTAGGTGTTTGTTTTTCAAACAGCTTCTAATGGGCCTTCTAGGCCTGACTCTCCACATTGATGAGCTAATTGGAGGAGAGCATTTCATTGTTCAACATTTGCTGGGAGTGAAGAGACTTTATAAAGTCATAGTCTTGGCAGTTGATTCAGCTCACAAACATGCTTTAAGAACGTTTTAGTAAATCTGACATGGAAAGTGCCATTTAAACACTTGAAGTCATCTAAGTTGCTTCTGGGAAATCTCTTTCATAATCATGTCATATTAAAGGAAAATCATACCTTTCTTACTGCCATGTAATGTAAGATGACTTTGAAATTCCTTTTGTAAAATTCAAAGAGATTGACAGAAATCCAGAGATTGGGACTGGAGAGATGGCTTAGCAGTTAAAGTGCTTGTCTGCAAAGCCTAAGAACGCAAGTTGGAATCTCTAGGTACCATGTAGCCAGGTGCATCGTGATGCAAGCGTGCAATATTGCAATGTGCCACAGGGGCACATGTGTCTGGCATTTGTTCACAGTGGCTGGAAGGTCCTGGCATGCCCATTCTCTCCCCTTCTCTTTTCCTCTTTTTCTCCCAGTCTGTCTCTCAAAAATAAAATAAGATAGAGATGGGGAGGTAATATGATGGAGAATGGAATTTCAAAGGGGAAAGTGCCGGGGGGGGGGGCCGAGGGAGGGCATTACCATGGGATGTTTTTTATAATCATGGAAAATGTTAATAAAAATTGTGAAAAGAAAAATAAATAAATAAATAAAATAAATCCAGAGATCATATTTAGCTAGTCTGTACATCTGTGTTACACCAAGTCAGGTCAGAGAATTGTGTTGCTGCTTTTCTTCATGTGTGTAGTGTGAACTGGCACTATGTGTAGAGGTGCATTTGTGTTTAGGTTCATATGTGCAGGTGTGCTCAACATTGGCTGTCTTCCTCAATAACTCTCCACCTTGTTCTCTTTTGTAATTTTACTTACTTTATTTTTATTGTTCGAGAGAGAGAATGGGCACAGCAGGGCCTCCAGCCACTGCAGATGAACCCCAGATGCGTGTGTCCCTTGTGCATCTGGCTTATTACATGGGTACTGGAGAATCAAACCTGGGTCCTTAGGCTTCACAGGATAATGCCTTAACTGCTAAGCCATCTCTCCAGCTCTCTTTTTTTTTTTCTTTTCTCTTTCTTTCTTTTTTTCTTTTCTTTTTCTTTTTCTTTTTTTTTTTTTTTTGAGTCCATTTCTCACCGCACCTGGAACGTCCTGGTTAGCCACCAAATCCTGGGCTCTTGGTGTCTCCTCCTCCCCAGTGCTGGAGTCACAGGCGCTCATCTCCTTGTCCAGCTTGCATGTCAGTGCTGCCGCATGGACTTCTGTCCTCCTGCTCGTGCCCACTGAGCCATCATCCCAGCCCTCTCTCTTACATTTTTAAAGCCAAAAAATGAAAAGGTAAATCGCTTCCTAGGAGAAGACATTTTCAAAAGCATTAATTTAGTTCCAGAGCCTGAGTTCTGCTTGTGCTGAGTGGCAGTTTCTCAAGAAACCAGAGTCTCTTCAACCCTTTGCTTAGAAACCAGGAACCCAAAGTCCCATTGGTTTCACAGCCTGCTGCCAGGCAGCTAAAGCCGGGCGCAGCGTCGAGAGGCCGCCTGCTGCTGCTGCCAATCTCAGATGCCCATGGCTCTCTCTGCTGTTGTCAGGGAAGGCCAGGTTACAAGTGCCCGTACTCTCTGGAGTTACTATGGGCAGTAATTGCTGTCCTAGCCCATTGCTTTTGCCAGACCAGAAGGCTAGCTATCAGAGGTGGAAATTTGAGAGTACTGGAAGGGATCTTTGCACCAGAGCACTTGGGTCTAGTCAAGAAGTTGATAAAAAAAGCAAAAAGGCAAATGCTGCTTTCTGAATATTGAAGCATTTTGCCTAAGCTAGATTGAAATATTGTCTACTGAGATAATTTTGTTTTAATATTTTATTTCTTTATTTAAGAGAAAGAGGCAGAGATATATATAGAGAGAGAATGGGTGCACAGGGCCTTGAGCCCCTGCAAACAAACTCCAGATGTATGTGCTACCCCCTACATCTGGCTTTACGTGGGTCCTGGGGAATTGAACTCCAGGCCTTAGGCTTTGCAGGCAAGTAAGTGCCTTAACGACTGAGCTATCTCTCCAGCCCCTACTGAGATAATTTGATTCAGATTATTAAAAGAGGAAATCCATTAAGCTAAACAGTTACAGTTATCATAAACAGATATATAGTAATTCAGCTTTCTGAATGTTCCAAAGCATTGGAAATTGTGGACACTTCTTTTATTTATCAGGGTTATAAGCTAGTTTTGTTAATTTTATGGTTAGCTTGGGTGGTTTCTGTATTTTTAAGAAAAATGCTAGAAAAAAACTGAATTTTAATTTTTTTTTGTTCATTTTTATTTATTTGAGAGTGACAGAAAGGGGGGGAGAGAGAGAGAATGGGCACACCAGGGCCTCCAGCCACTGCAAACGAACCCCAGATGTGTGCGCCCCCTTGTGCATCTGGCGCGCATGGGTCCTGGGGAATCAAGCCTCGAACCGGGGTCCTTAGACTTCACAGGCAAGCGTTTAACCGCTAAGCCATCTCTCCAGCCCCAAACTGAATTTTAGAGTGACAGTCATTGAAGGACTCGGAAGACTTTTTGTGTGGTAATGTGCCTTGACGAGTTTAGCAATGCAAAGGGGCTCTAAAGATATTGCTGTTGGCAAGTCTTTATTTCTAGTTGGAATCAATTTCATTTGTTAATGAGAAGTGTCAAAATAGTACGCATGTAGCTGTAACTATGTGGTGGTGGTGGTGGGTGGGTGTGTTCAAGTGAATCAGCTTTCCTGAGGGTATTCTGTTAGCCAGGTGAGTAACAGACTCAGTTGGATTAACTCTTTAATTTAAAAATTTTTTAGGGCTGGAGAGATGGCTTAGTGGTTAAGCGCTTGCCTGTGAAGCCTAAGGCCCCTGGTTTGAGGCTCAATTTCCCAGGATCCACATTAGCCAGATGCACAAGGGGGTGCATGTGTCTGGAGTTGGTTTGCAGTGGCTAAAGGCCTTGTCTCGCCCATTCTCTCTCTTTCTTTCTCTTATTTGTCTGCATATCTCTCTCTCTCTCTCTCTCTCTCTCTCTCTCTCTCTCTCTCTCTCTGTCACTCTCAAACAAATAAAAATGAACAAAAGTAAAAATAATTTATTTATTTGCACATGTGCATTGTGTGCAATGCATGTGCACAGTAGGGGCTTTTGCCCTTTAAATGAATGCTCATCCAGCTTTATTGCGTGGCTGGGGGAGAACCTTTGAAAGTAAGAGCCTTTAAATGCTGCGCCATCCCACCAGCCCCAGCTGGAGTAACTCTTAAGTGAGAGGACCATAATATGTTTTTGAAATCCTATGTTTTAGGTAGCTTAGAATGTCATACCTCTACCCAGAGTCAGAGGTAGAACTCAGATGCTGTTCTTTTAACTAGAAGGAGCTTTCCCTCAAGGGGCCTCAACAAAGCTCTAATACCTCTGCTGTAACTGTTGGTATGTGGCAGACTTGATTAGATACCCTTGCTTCAGTTCTGGTGGCTCTCTTATCTGTCACAGAGGGGTTCAAACAAGTCCCACTGTCCCATCGTGGTAAAGGCTCAGGATTGTAATTGGTATTTTAGGACCAAAGCCAGCTCACAAGAGTCCCAGAAAGTCAGGCTCAGCCACCTGTCTGCAGTGCACCGAAGAGCGGAGTAATGGTGGAGAGCAGAGAAAGATAGACATGGTGCACTTGGGAAGGACAGATAAAGAAGGACAGAGGAGTCTGGGGCTGACTTTGGGGTACTGACATGAATTTTGGGCAGAAATTGAGGAATTGGGGCATAAGAGCAAAAAGTATGCATAGTTGAACAATTGTGGCCAATGTGTGGCTTTGGAATTATCTCAATTCTGGCTCTGCCAAGTGACTGGAAGTTCTTGTGCTTGAGGGAACAAGCCAGTTCTCAGGAAGACGACTCCTGCTCCAGGCGCAGCCTCTCCCTGGGCATTGTCCCCTTATGGGGAGTGCTCTGTCTTGCTGGCTCTGCTGTTCCCAGAATGCAGTGTGACCGCAAGGTTCAGGCATCTAGAATAGGGCAGTTAAAAGCTGGCAGAAGATGCTTGTTACCTTTATATCACCACGCCTTCAGCCTTGAAGGGGAACGAGGTGGGTCAGGCGTCACAGTGGTTAGGTTCTTTTTGAGTGCGGTGGAAGGCATGCGGCCCACAGCGCGGATGAAGCCAGGTCAGGCTGCACCCTGCTTGTAGTGACCTTGTAAGGCCAAGCGAGGAGTCGGTGCTGTTCTAAGTGCCTGTTATGTGGTGACATCAAAGCCAACTAGAAACTGGTGCTGACTCTGTAAACAGGCAAGTAGGAATGAACATTATTTTAGTGTTCAGACCATCACTGAGATATTATATTAATAAAACCCCAAATGGAAAGTGGAGCAAGTGTCCATGAGACTGTTTTGTGTGCTGTGATAACTTCAGTGCCTCCAACAGTGCCTGGGCTATACTGTATGCTGAACAAACACCTGGTGTGAAACAGAAAAGGAAGAATATAAATGAGATGAACATAAAATCAGAGCCAAGAGGAATGGCTTCGTTTTCTGGTTTTGTTTGTTTTGGTACCCGGGAAGCTTGGGTAAATGGAGTAATTGCTTGTTGCTCTGATTCACTTCTCCACTGGTAGCACAGCTCATGAAGGACCTGCCCTGCTCGCCTTGGCATCTTGGACCACAGTGGCTGCTGTGCGTTGAAAAGCCCTGGCTCCCCAAGTGGTATTCTGCCTTGTAGTGACCTGTGCGGAGTTACCCTGATTCTACAAATGAGAAACAGAAGAATAGACCTGCAGTTCTAATTCAGGACTGACTAAGATCTACACATAAGATTTTTATAGCAGGCTGTCTAGGTGCTCAGGAAATGAGTGCTGGGTGCGAACAGAACGATAGCATCTGGGTGTGATGGCTCCTACCCGTAACGCCGGTACTCAGGAGGCTAGATCAGGAGGGCCGCCGTGACTTTGAGGCCAGCCTAGTCCACAGAGTCACTCTGTTTCAAAAATAAATAAGAAAATTGAGCTAAACAGATAGCTTAGCAGTTAAGGCACTTGCCTGTGAAGGCTAAGGACCCAGGTTTGATTCCCCACTACCCATGTAAAGCCAGCAAGATGGTGCATGCATCTGGAGTTCATTTGCAATGGCTAGAGGCCCTGGCACATCCTGTTTTCCCTCCTTCCTCCTCCCTCTCTCTCTCAACTTACTAACTGAATGAGGAAAAGTGCACAATGTATGGAACTTATTATGTTCAATAACGAATGTTATTCAGGACACAGGATGGACACACACACACGTACCACACACACACGTACGTGTGTGCACACGACACTATAGGTGATGACCAAACTCAATATCAATTGCTTAAGGAGAATCTTAGATAATTACAATGTTATAACGGCCTTTTGTTGTTATTTATTTGTTTTTGTTTTCCGAGATGGGGTCTTGCTGTAGCCCAGGCTGACCTGGAATTTACTATGTAGTCTCAAGGTGGCATCGAACTTACAGCAGTCCTCCTACCTTGGCCTCCCAAGTGCTGGAATTAAAGACGTGTGCCACCATGCCTGGCTTTATAATGATATTTAATGCTATTTGGTTCTTTTTTTAAAGTTCTGAAGAGAAATCCCCTTCACTTGTTTCAACAGAAACTCCTTTTAATTGAGAAAATTCTCTTAAGTAAGGCCAAACGGTAATTGGGGGGTGGGGGAAGCTGTTTAGATTTCACAGTGATCTTACTGCATTCCTCAGGAACTGAGGAAATGAATGGGAAAGTTGAATCTTACTGACTTTTGGTTGAATGGGCTCACATTCTAGAAGGAAAAGCTGCCTAAAGGCTGACCCTCCCTCAGAAATGCCTCTTCCTAGTTATCACTAGAGCATGATCAGGGCTCTTACATCACATGGAGTTCAGGCTCTCTCGTTGCAGCAAGGCACGCCAAGAGCCTGTGGCCGGGTGTGCAGCGAGAGGGTGCTCGGCCAGCTTCTTCCCCGCTGTCTGTACGTGCGCACTAACTGTTGACTGTTTTTCAGCTTTCATGACGCTGGTTATCATAATGCTGCATGTGTTCTGGGGCATTGTGTTTTTTGATGGCTGTGAGAAGAAAAAGTGGTATATCCTTCTAATAGTTCTCCTGACCCACCTGCTGGTGTCCATTCAGGTGAGTGTTGTTGCTGGGCTCAGTTTTGGAGCTCAAGTCCATGGATGTAAAATGGCTGTGTCCACTTGAGACGAGGTGCCTGCTTGTGGGAAAATAGCCAGTGTGAAAACCTTGTGATGAGTGAGTAATGCATCATCCAGTTTTTGCTGCAGGATGACAGTCACTATGAATTTTGGTCCATCTACTGAAGATGTCTCCACATGTTTTTCTTTGATGAATATGTCTGTGTCGTGAGCATGTCTGGAGTAGCTAGCTCCTCTTACTGTGGATTCCTCAGTGTGCAATTTTAATGATGTTGTGTCATTACAGGAAATCATTTTAAATGGTTAATCACTTTTTTGGTTATTATGAGGATGCCTTAACCATATGAGACTTTCTCAGATGTTTAAATTTAGAGGCATGGTATTATGAAGTCAAATGAGGTAAATGTTGCCACACAGATTGCTAAACTACTCTGCATAGGAGTTGTAACATTTTTACATATTCTGATCAATGACAAAAATACGGATTTCACTCCCTTAGTGACATTTTAATAGTGCTACTTTTCAAAGCAAAGTTTTAAAAACTTGACTATGTTTTTTAAGGTACTATGTGATTTTTAGGTTTGACTTTGCCTTGTGTCTAACAGAATGACCCTGCTACTACCGGGTCTAAACCCTTCTTCTTGTCACCTGAAATATTCAAAACGTTTGTCCCAATAGTGCCTGCCTCCTGCTTCTTGCTCTCGCTCTATGTAGTTCACATCAGGTTTTCTTCTGCTGGGCTTGCACCTCTAATCAACCTGTAATGCAGTCTTACTTCCCTGCACATCTAAAGCCTTGCAGTGCTGCAAAATGTTGAAGTTACCCTTATATGACCCATCTTTATAAAGCCAGACAAGTGTTGTGGGGAAAAAGAGGAGAATGTATGACAATAATGACAAAAACCTCTCTGGGTGTTGGAAATATATATTCCTTTTCATTTATAAGGCTGGCTTTAAACTAATGATCCTTTTATCTCCCAAGTGTTGAGACTGCAGATGGGCTACCACCATGCCTGGATTTTTATTTTTCTAGTTTTTGTCATGTTCCAATAATTCTATAATTAGAAAGGAATTTATGTGATAAAGCAAATGCCCTATAATGTCATGAGGAGATAGAAACGATAGACATAACAAGAATCTTAAAGTATGTTAGAAGGTGATGGGTGCTGTGGAAAAAAGGAAAAGTGGAGCAGAGTAAAGGGATCCAGAGTGTGTCTGGGGAAGTGGCAAGAGGATGTCACTTTGTTTTACATGGGTACTGGGGAATGGAACCTGCGCCATTAGGCTTTGCGGGCCTTAATTACTGAGCCATCTCTCCAGCCCACATTGCTTTTTTTTAATTACTAAAAACTTTGTTGTATGAACATATTGCACATTGGTCACACTCCCATTGGGTTACACATTGCTTAATTACTATGAAGGGTATTGCTATAAACATTTGAATGTGTGTCAATTGGTAAACAAGTGAACACATTTCTTTTGGCTGTATACCTCTTGGAGTAGACTTTCTGGGGCCAGGGGTATACATGTGTCAGATGCTCATATGAACTGACTTTTTAGAATGGCTTACATACTAGCCATTAATTTATGAGTTCCGTTCCTCTACTTTGTAATATTTGTGTCCTAGGGATGTAGTGGAATCACATTAAACTTTTAATTTTTATTTCTTTGATGTTAACAAAGTAAGCTTATCTTCATATATTATTAGCTACTTGGATAATTCTTTTTGAAATGACCGTTCAGATAGATATTTTGCCTACCTACTACTCTCAGTTTTTATTTTTAGGAGTTCTTTGCATTATTATTTTGTGTGTGTGTGTGTGTTTGTGTATGTCATGTGCATGTGTGTGAGTTCGTTCATAGGCATTTAAGCATGCCCTGGTCTCTTGCCATTGTAAACAAAATGCCAAATGCTTGCACTACTGTTGTGTTTGATTGTACATGGGTGGCTGGGGAATTGAACCCTGGACATCAGGCTTTGCAAGCGAGCACCTCTAACTGCTGAGCCATCTTCCCTGCCCTTTTAAGAATTCTCTATGTTTTCAGCAGAAGAGCCCCTCGTCAGGCATATGTGTTGCAAATAGCTTCTATGGCATGATTTGCCTTGACATTTTTCTTTGTTGGGCATTTTTTGTTGTTTTTTTGAGGTAGGGTTTCACTCTAGCCCACACTGACCAGGAATTCACTATGTAATCTCAGGGTGGCCTCGAACTCATGGTGATCCTCCTACCTCTGCCGCCTCCTGAGTGCTGGGATTAAAGGCATGCACCACCATGCATGGCTGTTTGTTTTTTTTTTTTAATTTGTTTGTTTATTTGTTTTTGGTTTTTCAACGTAGGGTTTCACTCTGGTCCAGGCTGACCTGGAATTAATTATGTAGTCTCAAGATGGCCTCGAACTCATGGTGATCTTCCTTCCTCTGCCTCCCAAGTGCTGGGATTAAAGGCATGCACCACCATGCCTGGCTTCTGTTTTTTTTTTTTTTTTTTAATTTATTAATACATATTAACCTAGCTGAATTTCAAGTTTTAAAACGTATTTTTTATTTGTGTATTCTCATTTTCTGTAATGATGATGTATTGCTTTTGTAATTGCTTAAAAATCAAAATGCTTTTAAAGAAATAAACTGATGAAAATGCAAAAGATCTTAGCAGCCTGAGATACAAATTTATATTTAGTGGACTTGAGCCTAGCATCAGTTTGGAGAAGAATCCAAAAGCTCGATCGCTGCCATGCCCATGGATGCTTCTTGAACAGAGTCCTTCCAGCAGAAGTCGCTGCCTGCAGAACCAGCCATTTCCATAGCCAGAGCTGGCAGGTCAAGTGCAGTGCCTTAGCCAGGAGTCTGTACAGGTGGGCGAAGGCTAGGACAGAGAGACATTTGGACATTTGGAGATACTTTAGAACCTTTGTTTTAAAAGTATGTGAGAGATGGCTGGAGAAATGGCTTCGCGGTTAAGGCATTTGCCTGCAAAGTCAAAGGACCCAGGTTCGATTTCCCAAGACCCACGTGAGACAGATGCACAAGGGGCACATGCGTCTGGAGTTTGTTTACAGTTGCTGAGGGCCCTGCCATGATTTCTCTCTTCTCTCTATCTCTCTCTGCTTGCAAATAAATAAATAATTTTTTTAAGCATGTGATAACAACTGACCTAGCCAAATCTCTATTTTTTAATGATAGTGGCAAGGCTAGCTAGGATCCCTTGTCCCCACCTTAGCCTTGGTCCAGCAGAGGAAATGTATCGCATCTGGGCTAAGATTTTCATCCCAATCAGGCTTCTGCTCAAGCCATTCTTTTAAAACCTCACCTATAGAGGCTCAGAAGACCACCTTTTCCATATTTGGTGGATATTGAGGGTTGTTTTTATCGTGACATGGAAAGGGGCCATCCTCACTCCACTCTTCCTTGACCTCGGCCGCACCACACTATTCTGACGTCCTCTGCCTATTTCCACTCCTCCTCTGGCTCTTAGTCTTAAAAAAAAAAAAATAGACATGTTGAGATTTTCAGGATTAGTCTTCTGTCTGGGAAGTCACCTTCATGGACTGGTTTTAAGTTCCATGTGTAAAGGTGCTCTCCTCTCCTGGCCCAGGCCTCTGCTGCTGATTTGACTTCTGCTGTTTCCAACCTCATGGCGTGTTACCCTTTCTGTGTAAACTTTTTAATTGACTATTTTCACATACATGCATCATGTGTTTTGATCATAATCCTCCCTCAATACCTTCTTTTTCTCCTCCTTTTCACTGGACCCCTTCTTTCTAAGTTCTATTTTGATGCACTTTTCCCTCTGTCACCCATGGTGGCGTGTTGATGGGCCCACTATGTGCAGGTAGCATCAGCCCAGTGTAAGGTCATGGGTGCAGTGGCTACTCGTGTCTGGAGCACGGCGCCCACAGCGCCCTCTGCTTCCTCCAGCTCTCACATCGTTCTGCCCCTCTTCCCTCATGGCACGATGACCTCTTTTGACCTGATTCTTACCCATCATTCTAGCTTATCTTACTCCCATCCTTTTCCAAGCTTATTTTTCCCCAACTCTTTGTACCTCATTAAAATGGCCCCAACCGTTTACCTAAAGCCGTCAGTGTGGGAGCCAGTCTCGGCGTGCCACTCACCTTTAATGCGCCAGCGGCCGTCCCTCTCCATGTCCAGCACCACTGCCAGGCCACTGTCCTGTGCTCTGCGCGCTCGGTGCACCCTCGTGCTCACCAGCTGGCTCTCACCACAACCTCTTTCAATCCACCTCCGCAGTACTAACACTAACGGAATAGGGACATGCCTTGCTTTCCTGCAAATTCTGAGAGCCAATGAAATTAACACAAAAACGAATATAAATCACAGCTAGGTTCTGTGCATGTTTTCTGTTACATCATGTTCTAGCTCGCAGCTGGGTTACCATTGAAATCCAGCAAAGCACAGGACCACAGGCCAGTGTCTGTTGACTGTTAGCTCTCTGTGCCTTTGTGGGTTCGTAACCTGTGACATCAAATTTTATGGTGAGACAAAGTCCTGCTGGTGCGAGTATTATATATTTCCTCTATCCTTGGTTATTCCATAGGCTAATAAGCTTGTTATTACCCAAGCTGATTTATTCTTCCTTTGCAGACTTTCCTAAGTCCTAATTATGGAATGAATCTGGCATCAGCATATATAATCATGGTGCTCATGGCCATCTGGGCATTTTTTGTTGCTGGAGGCAGCTGCCGAAGCCTGAAACTCTGCCTGCTCTGCCAAGACAAGGACTTCCTTCTTCACAACCAGCGCTCCAGATAACCTCCGACAGCCGGCACCCCGTCCCCCAGCAGCAGGCTCTGTCAGGAGAAGAAGCACACCTGTGCCTTTTTCTTTTAAAAAAAAAAAAAATTCTTTCTCTCATGGAATTTAGAACGACACTATGTAGACAGGAATCCTCGTCCCGTGGCTGTCAGGCAGCAGGCCTCTGAAGGGGTGCAGAAGTGGGCGGTAGCCTGGCTGCATATTAGTCACCCGGGGAAACAGAGACTGCTGCTGGCCCTCCAGATTTAATGGGCCGGGCCTGTGGAGTCTTCTGACAGCTTCAGGTGAGGTAGGTGGGTGGGAAATTCTGGAGAACACTCAAAGTGAAGGAGTTTCTAGTGTTTATCTCCTATTCAGCTTCTGCTAAGCAAGTAAGTTTCTCAATGGTAAGTCCTGGTTAACCTTGGTGGCTTTATGTTCTGAGGTCACCGAAGGCTAAACTGTTGGCCGTTTTCACGCGCGTCACTGGTCGTCTTGGAAAACGTGGCAGCTTGTGCCGCTCAGGCAGTGGCTTCCGCTAGCAGGCGGTGCTGACGTAGCCGCGGCCAGATTTGCAGCGCAAGCCGCGTGTCCCGACATGCTTCCGCTGTGCATTTTCTTCTTCAGGCACTGCAGTATTTTTAGTGTATGCTCATTTTCTTAAGGTTGACTATATCCTGACCTCCTTGGGGAAGTACAGAACTGCGTGCATGTCTGTGACTCCTCAGTTCAAAGCTGCAGCGTTCACCATCTGAAAGCTGCAGGTGGGCTGGCTCGGGTGAAGTTTGTTTCTCCTGAGCAGCTGTGTAGGGAGCCTAATAATGGTCTGCACTGGACCTGGGAGAAGTGTGGCCAAAAGCCCAAGGACAGCAAGGGTAATGTTGACACCTCTTTTACTTGCTCCTGTGACACTGACCAGTACTTTCACCCGGGTGGTATAGTGTAAAATTGGAGATAGATCTTAAGCTTCCAAATTTCACACTATTACACAGTGTTTTGGTCCCAATGAGGCAACATACTCTTTATAAGAATACTCAAGGTGTTTGTTCATCTTCTAAACAACCTCTCTGATTTCCTTTAAAAGAAGAAATGCCAGTGAATTATGACTTTACTATCTGGAAATTGTTCCTACTTGATGTCTTTGAGTTGCTTATAGTATAAAATGGAAATTATCTGTACATGGAAGTGATACCTCACTGAAACTGACATGTGCAGTAGAATATCAGAAACAAACAAACAAAAAAAGCCATTAGCAGCAGTGAGAGGGCTCAGCAGTGACATGACAGTGAATTTGACATTTGTGGCAAAGAAGAGGAATGAACACATTTGAAATGAAGATGTAACCACACATCAAGACCTTCCACATGAAGTAGACTTTGATCAGTGAACTCTTCCCCCGTGCTTAAAATATTTGAGTGCCTCAGTGTAGAAAGTCAAAAGGAATAGGGCTTCCGGCAGGGCTGGAATCAACCTGATATGAACAGCTGTAGTTATTCCCTGAGGTGAATTGACGTTAATACAAGTGCTGCTGGAGTGCATGCTTTGCCAGATGGATGCCAGAGTTTTCTTGGACTAAAAGAGTCAAAAAAAAAAAAAAGAAAGAAAGAAAGAAAGAAAAGAAACGTAGAGAACTGTGCTGCACCAAGAGGAATAAGATGCCCATAGAACTGGGAATATGGTATCCTTTGTTATGATGGAGGTGAAAAGCATATTAGTGGTTATTACTAGTGACTTACAAATCTTTCTGTTGGTTGTAGCCAGAGCTGGCCTCCCAACTCCTGATCCTCCTGCCTCCCCCTCTTCAGCAGTTACTTGCTGGAATGTGCCACAACAGCTGGCCTGACTTGTCAGTGGATAGTCTGTAAAATATTTGTTGACCTATGAAGTGTAAAAACTCTGAGAATTTTAATATTAATCATATTTGAGCTCTGAGCAAGTTCTCGAAGTACTAATAACATAATATTAAGATTCTGGAGTATTATAGAATTCCATTTAACAAAAACTCAGATGAGAAGGAAAATTTCCTTGGTGAAACTATTGTCTTAGTTCAGAAAATTATTTAGTAATCCTGAGTTACCTATAGATAAGGGAGCTCTGTAACCCTGGTTTCTCTTGTTACTGTGAGTAATAAATAGTCTGCTTTGCCTCCTGTTGTGGAACCCCAGGGAGGATGGGGTCATAAATATACATTGAAATGCTGTTTTTTTCTCTTGCATTTGTTATCTATAATAAGTTTTCTGAGCCCTGGTAATAATTGATGACTGGGGGTGATGTTTGCTGTCCTCCACAGGGTTTCCTCTTTAGAGAAATGTGTACATAAAGTTGACCTTGGAATTGTATTGTTTCAGTGCTTGCATATATTGCCATGTAAATAATAGAGACTGTTTCTATTGCTAAGATAATCTGTATTTATTTTTAACTCATTTTAAACCAGTGCTTACAACTGGAGATGTTTGTTCCCTGGGGACTTGCTTGCCTGACTGTCCATGCAGTAAGCAGCAGCCCCTTCAGAGCATCTCGAGAAAATGTGGTTGAAACAAAGTAATGATGGTATCCACAGACTGTACAGAAAGTGGCTTTCCCCACTGTAAGTATGAGTAGCTGTGACAGAAGAGCTCATATACTTGGATTTCTTCTCTGTAGTGTTATCCCTGTCCCCAAAGAGGCCTCGGCAAGCCCTGGAGTGTCACTGAAATCTTGCTAACCAGCCAGCTGGGGAGGCAGCCTCCAAGGCCTACTTCCTAGGAGAAACACCTTGAGAGGGGTTTTTGTGTTAGGTTTGCATTTTTCTAGGCCTGTCTCGACTTCAGGCTGACAAAGTTGGTATCATACGGTGGTTTCAAAGTGCTTTGCTTAGAAAGTTTTATTTTTGTCTACTTTGTTTTGTAACAGAAACTTTCTGTGTAGCATAAATTGGCCTCAAACTCAAAAAATTCTCTTGCCTCAGCTTCCCAAATGCTAGGATTATAGACCTGTGCCACCATGCCCATCTAGGACATTGTATTTATGATTACAGTGTTTTTATTTTTTATTGAGTAAGAAGCTTTTCTTCAGCGTGTTTTTTAGTGTTTAAGAGGAAATGAGCACTGTCTCTTTATAGAATACATACCATTTTTATATGTTATACCATTACGTCCTATATGCTCAAGTACCAGACTTTGCCATCTATGTGCAATGCAGTCGACTGTCCAGGCCTGTGATTTTTAGTAAAGAATAAAAGACCGCTTGGCACTATTTATTTTCTGTGTCTCCCTTCTTTGGAGTAGCATACCCTTCTGTACCTGTTACTATAGTTATTGCCTCATTTAAAACTTGGCTGTACATTCTGTTGTTTATGACTGGGACACTTTTTTTTTCCCCCAAAAAAAACATTTGGTTAGCTAACTAAAAACCCATGATGGTTTGTTTCCTATCTAAGGGTTCAGAACAATTTGGTGGAAAGAAGTTTCTTGAAGCAGAGAAAAGCCTCAAAGATCTTGGAGCCCCACTTCAAGAAACCTGAGTGATTGTAAAATAGTGAAGTTACGAAACGTCACATGACGGTGACAGAAGACCAACGTTGGGCAAAGAAGAGAGTACAATTAGCCTTTCATCTGGTGACCCTAAATAGTCAAGGCTTTTGGCTTTCTGCCCCTTGGTTAGGAAATTGTGCAGTCCTCAGACAGAATGTGTGTATAGACAAGGAATTGTGATGACCTATAACTCAAAGCCAAATGATGGCAGTTCAGTCTGGTTTAAACTGGGCTGTTGAATTGTTATCAGCCATCTCACTGGACAGTACAACCTCAAGGACAAGGGCTGTGTGCTTCTAAGTTGTAAGCTAGGCGGAGAGGTATCAGTTATCAGCCGGGATTGTGCATTGAGGCCTTGGTTCTCACTAATTGCTGTTTGGCGTTTAGTTAGAGTCCAGCTTCAGCAAGTGAAGAGCCTGCAGGGGAAAGAAGTGTGCATTCTGTTTCCACTGTAAGTGCTGAGCCGCACTACCCCGGCTGGCTAGCTGTGATCTCACGTAAGTGCCAAGCACGACTACCCGGCTAGCTGTGATCTCATGTAAACAGAAAGTTCAGGGGCTCAGCAGATTCCTAGATGAGTGTTGTAAATTGAGTCCCAAGCAGGTTCTGGCTTTAAGCTCCATTATCTGTAGGTAATCCCTGTAAATCTTCTCTATGCTAATAAAAGTACATTTTTTGGATGCTTCTGTAAAATCAGAGAGGGCGTTTATACTGCTTGCTTGGTGCTTGCTGCGCACAGAACGCTGTTGAGATAGAAGCCAGGATCTCGAGCTCTTTGACCCTGGGAAATATGTAATTAACCACAGAGGTTTAAAGTTACATTAAGGCAACAATAAAATGCACTGCCAATTACAGATGGTACAGAATAACTTAAACACATAAAATGACGCTTCAGATTTTAGGAATGAATGAAAGGAAAGACACCTGGATAGTTTATAAAGACAGTAAGAAGTGGTAGCTGAACTTAGCCTAGGGCTCCTCACGAGAGACCAAGGGAAGGAACAGTTGATAAGGAAGGCAAGAACACCAGGGGAGACGGCTCAGCTTAGCGGCAGAGTGCTTTGTAGGCAAGCACAGGGTCTGGTCCCCAGGAAGGGAAGGGAAATACACACACACCAAACAACAACAACAACAAAAACAGTAAAGGGAAATAAGGGCTGGGAGCCAGGAGCAGGAGCAAAAGATGTCCATTGCCAAATGCTGCTGTTGCACGTGGAGAGATGAGACCTTATGGTGATGCCAATAAAAGCAATTTCCTGTCTAGAGGGAATGGCAGAGCCGTTGTGTAGGCGTCATGGGGGGGCTGGGGTGACAGCCTGAGGAGGATTTTGGAGCTAAGACCAGAACAGTGTGTTTGGGACAGTGTTGCGATGGGAATGATTCAGAAGGGGTGGACTGATACAGAGAGGCAGAAAATAAGTTACTGAAGCAAGTCTCTAGGAGTGAATGGACAGTGAAATTTTTAGTGTTAAATGCTTATATTAGGTTAAAAAAAATGTTCAATGCTAATGACTTGCACTTAAGAAATTAGAAAAAAAAAAAGGGGGGGCTGGAGAGATGGCTTAGTGGTTAAGATGCTTGCCTGCACAGCCTATGGACCCAGGTTCAATTCCCAGTACCCATGTAAGCCAGATGCACAAGGTGGCTCATGTGTTAGGAATTAGTTTGCAGTGGCTGGAGGCCCTGTCATGCCTATTCTGTCTATATAGCTGCCCCTCTCTTTTTCTCTCTCAAATAAGTAAAATTTTTTAAAATTAGGAAAAAAAATGCCAAGCATGGTGGTGCACATCTTTAATCCCAGCACTTGGGAGGCAGAGGTAGGAGGATCACCATGAGTTTGAGGCCACCCTGAGACTACATAGTGAGTTCTAGGTCAGCCTGAGTTAGAGTGAGACCCTACCTCAAAAAACAAAAGAAAAAAAATTAGAAAAAAGAGAAGACTAGAGGAGAAAGGATAATATAGATAAGAACCAAAATTCTAAAATTAGCAATAAAACAATGGAGAAAATGAAACAAATATCTGGTTCTTGAGAGAAATCAGTAACAATAAAATCAGATTGATAAGAAGAAAACAAGGCACCCGACGTTAGGAATGGCACTACTAGAATTCTGCATTGTTAAATAACAAAGGAACGTTACGAACTTAATGACAGTAAATTTTAACTTTAAATCAAGTGGACAAATACCTTTAGAAAAAAAATCTACAAAGACAGCTAAAGAAGTGGAAAATCAGAATATCCCTATATTTCTTTGGACTTTGCTTTTCCTTGCCTCTTATTGCCTTGCAATTATTTGTTGAAAGCCAGCCATCAGCTATGTATTAGGAAGTGACTGGAGCAAACTGCTCGGGTAAGTTTCATGGTCAGTTGGCAGGATTAGGCTACATTTAATGCCACAGCTACTTGTGCCAGTGGCTTCAGGTTCCTGTGTGGCTCTTATTAGTTATGTTTTTAGTGTCTTATTTATGTGTTTTGCAGGGAGAGATAATGAATATGTGTACCACTTTGCGCATCTGGCTTTATGTGGATGTTGAGGAATTGTACCCAGGCCATTAGACTGTGTAGGCAGGTGCCTTAACCACTGAGCCATCTCTCTAACCTGCAACTCTTGTTTTTATTGTCCCTCAACTTTGGGCTTAAAATTAAATTTTTTTTTCAAAGAAAGTTTTGCCTTGCAGCAGTTTCTGCTACAGTCCACTAGGACATACAGGATGGGGGCCGGGGTGCAGGAGAAACCCTATAGTCTTAAAATTAAATCTGCTTTTCAGTGACCACATTCATCCAGGTGTCCCAGCTTTTCCAGAGCAGACAGGAAGCCTTGGGAGGGCAGGGGTGGAATGGGAGAAACACCTTGGACCCAGGCGACATGAGGCTCTGCAGAGGTCTTCTTCCTCGCAGAGCAGGCTTTTCTTAGAACATGCTGGGTCTATTTTACAGCAATTGCCCTTCCTCATACCTAGGCTAGTCTGCTCTCAGACGCCAGCAGTTTGTCAGAATTAGTATTTAAGTCTCCTTATTAGTTGAAGGCTCCAGCAGCTTTTGTTTCAGGTAAGCACATCTCAGCTGTGGCTCTAGATTCCCATCTGTTCAGGGTGATGGTTTGTCCTAAGACAAAGTACTCTCCTGGGAAGCATCTCAGAGCTAGAGAAATGGCTTAGTGGTTAAGGCACTTGCCTGCAAAGCCTAAGGACCCAGGTTTGATTCCCCAGAGCCCACGCAAGCCAGCTGCACAAGGTGGCGCACGTGTCTGGAGGCATTTGCAGTGCCTAAGATCCTGGCGTGCCAATTCTCTCTATCTCATAAATAAAAGAAAAAAATCTTGGGTAAAACTAAATCATAGATAAAAGGAACTTAACATACATCTATAGATGATTTCCATCATCAGCTATAGAAGATACTACTTAGAAGTCTATGGAACTTTCTTAAAATGGTCACATTTTAGGTCAAAATTCCAATGACATTCTTCATAGCAATAGAAAAAAATACTAAAATTCAAATAGAAGTACACTCCAAACATCCAGAGCCGCCCTCGGTGGGGAAAGCCGTGTAGGTACCTCAGTGCTGATTTCAAGTTATACGGCATTGCTGTGGCACCAAAACCAGCATAACTGGCATATAAAAAGACATGGATAACAATGGGATAGAACAGTGGATCCAGAAGTGAACCCACAGAGCTACAAGCCATCTATTTATTTATTCATTTATTCATTTATTTTTGAGGTAGGGTTTCACTCTAGCCCAGGCCGACCTGGAATTCACTATGTAGTCTCAGGGTGGCCTCCAACTCCTGGCGATCCTCTTACCTTTACCTCCCAAGTGCTGGGGTTAAAGGCATGTGCCACCACGCCCGGCTTAAGCCATCTAATTTTTGACAAAGGTCTTTAAAACATACATTGGAGGGTTGGAGAGATGGTTCAGTAGTTAAGGCACTTGCCTCTATGGCCTTCTGACCCAGGTTTGATTCCTCATTACCCACATAAAACCAGATGCATAAAGTGGCATATGCATCTGGACTTCATTTGCAGTGGTTAAAGGCCCTGGCATGCCCATTCTATCTCTGTTTGCAAATGAATGAATAAATAAAAAATACATTGGAGACAAGTATAGTCTCTTCAACAGATTGTGCTGAGAAAACTGGATATCCACATATAGAATAATGAAGCTAGAACCCTATATTTCACCTTGTATGAAAATCAAGGGTTGACAGCCTAGATGTCCCTCAACTGATGACTGGATAGTGAAGATATGACACATTTATACAATGGAGTTCTATTCAGCAGTAAAGAAAAATGAAGTTATGAAATTTGCAGGAAAATTGATGGATTTGGAAAGGATTATACTAAGTGAGGTAACCCAGGCCCAGAAAGCCAAGCATCGCATGTTCTCTCTTATATGTGGATCCTAGCTACAGATGAGTGGGCTTCTATGTGAGAAGGAAAAAACTCAGTAGCAGAGGCCAGTAAGCTAGAAAAGAGATAGAAAGGGAAGAGAAAGGGAGGAAGGTACTTAATAGGATGGTATTGTATATATGTAAGTAGAAGAATAGATTAATGGGGGTGAAAAGGCCCAAAATGAGGTCTGGGGAAGAGATTGAGTAAAGGAAAGGTGGAGGGACAGCTAATCAAAATCTAAGAGGATATAAATAAATCATATGTAATCCTACTTTTTTGGACAGTGGAACACTTAGGAGCTGTAGATTGTTGCTAGAAAATTTTCAGTGCCAGGAATGGGATATCTTCCATTGAGTTGTTGGCCAGTGAGGTCCCTGATGGCCACAAAACATTGGCCATTCAACCAGGAATAGATAGTAAGACCCTATTGCTGAAGACTCCATATACTGGGGCTGCAAGGCCACTGAGAAATCCTGCTGGATCTGAGCTGATAACCTCCTCCATGTAGACCAGCTGACAGAAAGCTGGAAGAAGCCATTCTGCATGCAGTTCGTTGGGAGAAAGAGAAACACCAGTGAAGATACTCATCAGTGGACACTGCAAGCCTTGTAATTGGCCCGCTAGGCCAAATGAGCCAATGGGTACAATAGTGGCACGTCTGTTATGGGGGAAACCAACTGCCCTCTAATTGGACTGGAGGCCCGCTCCATGGGAGGGAATACATCCCTGATACTGAAAACTTAAAACAGGGTTAGTCATGAGCCCGAGGGGCGTAACATCTGCTGTTGTCTGGCTAAATGTGTATACTATGCTTATCAAACTGCTCAGTAAACACTTCTGTTAATGTTGACACCCTTATATTAATGCTACTCACTTTTGGTAGAGAATCTTCTCTTTTCAGATGGCAGTGACCTTGGGACAACTCAGAAGGTATCATGGTGATGGAAAGAAACGACCACAGTGCTCAGTACTGCAATATTTCTATCACACCTTCCAAGGCTCAGGATCTAATGCGGAAGAGGTGGTAGAAAGAATGTAAGAGCCAAAGGAAGGGCAGGACTCCATACAACATGCTCCCTCCAGACACAAAATGGCCTGGATATCCATGGCCTCACAGTGCCTGACACTACCTGCATAAGACCATCATAAGAGGAGGAAACAATCATGACATCAAAAGTAAAAGAGAGACTGATTGAGATGGGGAGGGGGTATGATGGAGAATGGAGTTTCAAAGGGGAAAGTGGGGGGAGAGAGGGTATTACCATGGGGTACTTTTTCTAATCATGGAAGTTGTTAACAAATATAAGTATATATATGTATATATATATGAAATCAAGGGTTGAAAAAAACCAGGCATGGTGGCACACGCCTTTAATCCCAGCACTCAGGAGGCAGATGGAGGATCGCCGTGAGTTCAAGGCCACCCTGAGACTACATAGTGAATTCCAGGTCAGCCTGGGCTAGAGTCAAACCCTACTTCAAAAAACCAAAAAAATAAAATAAAAATCAAGGGTTAGGAAGATGGCTCAGCAGTTGAAGTTGCTTTCTTACAAAGCCTGCTGGCCTGGTTTCAAATCCCCAGCACCCATATAAAACCAGACCCAAAAAGTGGTGCAGACATCAGCATATGAAGCAACAAGAGACCCTTGTGCACATGCACACACAAAAATATTTAAAATCAAATAGCAGTTTATCATGCTTGCTGTGTGAGTTATAGGTAAGAAATTTGACTTAAAATGCATTAAAGGTCCTCCTCCATGGACATTTTTCAAACACTTTTGAGGCCTCTAGATGTGCCATGGAATCTCTTACTGGTATTGTTTTATTCTTTTGTTATTTTTAGCTTCAACCAGGAAACATCCCCTTTCTTTCCTTTTCTCTATTTCTTTCCTTTCTTCCTTTCTCTTTCTCTCTCTTCTTTCATTCTGTATGTGTGTGGGGGGTGGGAGAGAGAAAGACAGGATGGGTGTGCCAGGACCTCCAGCCACTGCATCTGGCTTTACGTGGGTCCTGGGGAATCAAACCTAGGTCCTTAGGCTTCACAGGCAAATGCCTTAACCGCTAAGCCATCTCTCCAGCCCAGAAAAAAAATTTTTTTAAATGGGTGTTGGAGAGATGGCTTAGCGGTTAAGGCATTTGTATGCAAAGCCAAAGGATCCCAGTTTGACTCTCCAGGACCCACCTAAGACAGGTGCACAAGGGGGCACATGCATCTGGAGTTTATTTGTAGTGCACACCCATTCTCTCCCCCCTACCTCTTTCTCTCAAATAAATAAAATATATTTAAATTTTCTTCTATTATTTATTTGCACACGTATGGAGGGGTGTGGGTGTGCCAGGGTCTCTTGGCACTGCAAACAAATGCTGTTTAGCTTTACGTGCATGGCTGGGAAGTTGAACCCTGGCTGACAGACTTTGCAAGCAAGCACCTTTAAGCGTCGGGCCATGTCTTCAGCTCCTTGGCTGCCTTTTCAAGATCCTTCTTTTTTTAAATTTTATTTATAAGTCTATTTATTTATTTATGAATGAGAGAGAGAGAATGGGCACACCAGGGCCTCTAACCACTGCAAACAAATTCCAGACACATGTGCCACCTTGTGCATCTGGCTTAAATGGGTACTGGGGAATCAAACCTGGGTCCTTAGGCTTGGCAGGCAAGTGCCTTAACCTCTAAGCCATCTCTCCAGCCCCCATGACCCTTCTTTTTTTTCAATTTTATTTATTTGAGCTAGAGAGAGAGGGAGAGAGAATGGATGTGCCAAGGCCTTCAGCTGCAGCAAACTCCAGAAAATGTAAATTGTTTGTGTCTAACTTCTTTCATTTAACATACTCTCCCGAGATTCATTTGGTTTGATGTATATTGATAATTTGCAACTTTTTTTCTGAATAGAATTTGGTTTTGTCCTATACCACATTTGTTTAGCGGTTCTTTTGTTGATGGTCCTGTACCATTTTGTAATGTTACTATGTGTTTTTATTGCTGTGGTGGTGTTATTGTTATGATTTTTAGTGGTTTCTGTTTGTCTTCCCAAATGAGACTATGAGCTCATCAAATACAGGGAAGCTGTCTACATCATACTGGAGTCCCCACCACCTACTCCGCACTGAGAAGGGGTAGTTTCTCATTGAATCTTTGCTTTTGAATGGAAAAGTCAGTAGGAAATTACTGTGAATGGTTAGGAGGGAGGTAATGCAGGTTTTCACCCGTGGTGAAGCGGGGGTGATGAGCTCCCTAGCCGCGCTGGATAATGGCCGCATGGTCCTCTGAGGAAAGGATATGCTGTATTCAGGAAAACTTTTTAAACAGTTGCTCATGTGTGCTTGGGAAGGAGAAGCCCTCAGGTGCACGAGGCCGGTTGTTGGATATCTGGTTGCAGCAGACAGACTGGCCACATCAGGTACTTGATGAGGAGAATCTGCTGCTTCCAGGGAACACTGATTGGCTGGATCAGTGCCAACACAGAGCTGCTCCAGAGGTGCCAGTCTACCCTTGACCCCAGGGGCTCTGTGTGCGTGTGCGCGCGTGCGCTCATTGCTGGTCATTAAAAGTTAATGTTTGACAGGAGTGTGAACTCAAGTGGAAATGATGACTTTGACTTACAATACTGAGAAGTCGTATCTGACCACAGGAGCAGAGGTCGTCCTCTCTCTCGGCTCCTAACAGGACAAGTCCCAGAGAGGGTCACGTCGGCCCGCTCCAAGCTTTTCTTTCTTGTGGCCAGCAGGAAATAAGCTGTGCATAGACTAGGTGTGATTTGACTGGGGTTTGTGTGTGTTTGTTCTTCTTGCCTTTTAAAAAATTATTTTATTTACTTTGCAAGGCGAGGGAGAGAGAGAATATGAATGGGCGTGCCATGTCCTCTAGCCACTGCAAATGAACTCCAGAATATTTATTTATATATGTGTGCCATCTTGTGCATCTGGCTTTATGGGGGCACTGGGGAAGCAAACCCAGGTTCTTGGGTTTTGCGTGCAAGCCCTTTAACCACTGAGCCATCTTTCCAGACCTCTTTTGCCTTTTTTGTATTTACATACTTATTGAGGGGCTAATATAAGACATGTATTTAAAGCATAAACCTTGACAGATATGGAGAAGCTGATATAATGAACACACCCACCACCGCGGCCATTGTTCATGCACTGCTGTGACCCTCCATCCCCTGTTCTCTCTCTCTCTCTCTCCAGGTATCCATTGACTTGCTTCCTGTCACTGTAGCTTAGTTTATAGCCTTTAGACCTTTTTCTGTGTGAAATGATGGCAACACACTGTGTGTGTGTACATGCACGTGTACGCGTGTGTGTGTATGTTTGATGCTCTCTCCAAATCAGCTTTAGGATAAGAGAAAACACAGTAAGCATGTCCTTAGAAATTTGTTTTGTGAATCGAGAGACAAGGCAGACATTTGAAGAGCTCAGATGACTCCTGCCCAGTTGAAGTAGATGGTCCTGGGTCAGACTTTGAGTAGAGGTCAAGGCCTTAATGTCACCAAGCAGGCAGGAGGTTATTCTCATTCTTTTTTTTTTTTTTTGTAACTTTGTTTGTTCATTATTTACTTACTATTTATTTGAGAGTGACAGAGACAGAAAGAAGTGGATAGAGAGAGAGAATGGGCGCGCCAGGGCTTTCATCCACCACAAACAAACTCCAGACACGTGTGCCCCCTTGTGCATCTGGCTAAAGTGGGTCCTGGAGAATCGAGCCTCAAACCGGGGTCCTTAGGCTTCACAGGCAAGCACTTAACCGCTAAGCCATCTCTCCAGCCCTGTTCTCATTCTTGACTGCCTGGAAATGACAGGCACAAATATGTTCAGTGCCTTTAGCCTACGGGGTCATTGCATGTTTGGGGTATGGGTGACAAGGTCTGTGACAAGATGGCTTCCATGGGGCCAGGGCTGTGGAGGGGCCATAGCACCATCATGAAGATCTGGTGTTACAGGAGCCAAGGGTGACCAGCTTAGCTAGCCAGACCCCTGCTTCCCACTTAGGAGATGGGGCAGTGCCCCACCTTTCCCTGGGTGGTTGCACGGTGGAGTGAAGAAGGAATATTAAACAGTCAAAGTTTTACAAATGAGAGGTACTACCAAATTTCTGCTGGTTTACTACAGTCCTAATGATATGCTTACTTGGCTGCAAACAATTTTTTATGGCAGAATATTTAGTACAGCAAAGTACTTTGATCCTTATCTCTGCCAGGTCATTCTGTAGCAAAGGGGCACAGGTGGGACAAGGGAACGTCTCCCATGCCCTGCAGCAGTGAAAGCTGGATCAGAACCCACTGTGATCCCTGCTGGGTGACCTTCAAAGTGGGTGGCAACTCAAGATTGCCCCCTCGGCCCTGCTGGTGCTGCCTGCGGGGGACGCCCTGCAGAGTCGCCTCTTCTCGCCGAGGTGGGCGTCAGGTGTTCTTTCTAACATGAGAAGTGCGGAGCGCACGGTCCTGTCAGAACCCAGCTCCTTCACCCGGCAAAACTTGTAAATAAGGGACCTTAGATCTTTGAGGCAATCCGAGGTAGAGGTAGAAGGGCGCGTGCGTGCGTGCGTGCGGCGGCAGTCCAGGTCAGGCGGGCAGGGAAGCTGCTGCGAGGACAGGGACGAGGCGGAGGACGGGGAAGCAAGGCCAACAGCTCACACCCATCTCTTCAGTTTGGCTTCATGTTCTTCTTCCTTCTCGTTTCCCTCCTCCTCAGGTGTCCCCCACCCCCTATCCCACCCATCCTTCAACTGTGAAAGTAGTCTTCCTGTGTGAAGTCCCCTGGCTGTAACCCTCCGGTGTAAACTACAGTTTACAATGGGAATGGCCACTCCTGAGCTCTTGGAATGTGGGTAGTGAAATGGAGAAACCATTTTATTTTAATAAATTTAAATTTTAAAGCTGCTAACTAGGGGCTGGAGAGGTGGCTTAGCAGTTAAAGCGCTTGCCTGAGAAGACTCTGGTACGATTCTCCAGGTCCCAGTAAGCCAGATGCACAAGGGGGCCGCACACGTCTGGAGTTCGTTTGCAGTGGCTGGAAGCCCTGGCGTGCCCATTCTCTCTCTCTTCCTGTCTCTAATAAATAAATTAAAATATAAAATCTTTAAAAATAGCTAATTGGGTCTGGAGAGATTTCTCAGTGGTTAAGATGCTTGCCTGCAAAGCCTAAGAACTGGGGTTCAAGCCCCTAGTGCCCACATAAAGCCACATGCAGAAGGTAATGCATGCATCTGGAATGTGTCTGCAGTGGCTACACAGGTCCTGGCTGCCATGTTCTCCCTCTCTCTCTCTCTGCCTCTTCACCTTTCAAATAAATAAACATTTTTGGGAAAATAGCCCATGCTGATTAGATAGTAATTTGTAAAAAAATTTAAATGTGTTTGGAACAACTCATGTTTTCCCCTAACTATAAATCTTGTGAAATCTAAGCACGAATCAAATATTTATGAAGAAAATACAGAATCTGAAACAAAAATGTGTTATAAGTGTAAAATACACAACAGATTTTGAAGATAAACCATGGGAAAATTGAAGTATCTCCTAAAATGCTGATTGCATATTGAAATTACAATATTTTTGGCCAGTTGGGTTACATAAAATGTATTATTAAAATTGTCAGGCTGGAGAGATGGCTTAGCGGTTAAGCGCTTGCCTGTGAAGCCTATGGACCCCGGTTCGAGGCTCGGTTCCCCAGGTCCCACGTTAGCCAGATGCACAAGGGGGCACACGCGTCTGGAGTTCGTTTGCAATGGCTGGACGCCCTGGCGCTCCCGTTCTCAATCTCTCTCTTTCTGTCTGTCACTCTCAAATAAATAAATAAAAAATAAAAAGTTTTAAAAAATAAAATTGTCACTGGCTTCTTTATCCCCCCTTTGTAGTATAGCTACGAGAAGGTTAAAATGTTGCACGTCTGACACTGCATTTCCCTCTCTTCGGGATGCTCTAGGTGGTTCTAGCTATGTGGGATGAGGGAGTGGCACCCTGAGTAAGGGCTGGCATTCCTTCTGTCATCCTGGGGTTCTCACTGCATGCCCTTCTGACCCAGCCCAGGTGAGTCTTTTAAGTTCAGGGAATGGAAAGTGGGGGGAGGGGAGAGAGAAAGGGGAGGGTCCACTGCCTGCTCTAGGAAGTGCCTTCCCAGCCCCGCCCAGGGGGAGGGGCAAGTCCAAGGCCTGAGCACTTAGGGGGACTCTGCCTCTTGCTGGTCTTGCTCGCTGCAGGTGGTCATGACACCTAAAAGGAGAGAACTGAAGAATGCTTGCGTTCCAGCCAGAGAGCCCATCAGAACCTGGGGGAGGGCCGTGGCAGTGTTTCGCCTCCGAAGCTGCCCTGTGACCTGGCTCCTCTGTGACCTCCAGGAGTGTGTTACTCCTGAGTTGACTGTTCAACTGAAAGCTGGAGGCTTCTCTAACTAACTCACACCAACAATGATGGCACCTATTTGTAACCTGGACAGCACTGCCCCTCTTAGCAAACCAGAGCATGACATCGGGTTTTATATTTTAGACGACGGTTACACAAAGGTGATAGCATGGTTTGCAAAGGTATCCAAAATAAGGTGACAGGCAGCCAAGAGAAGCCATCCGCCATCCACACCATGCTCTCAGGAAAGAAGAGACAAGGGAACCTGTTCTCTATATCCCCATCTCTTTGGTTTGGAAAACTTCAATCTTTCCCACCCATCTGTTCACATCTCCCCCCCCCCTTTACTATGTAGCCCAAGCTGGCTTTGAACTCTGAATCCTTCCGCCACAGCCTTCAGAATGCTGGCAATGCAGGCATCCTGTGACTTGGTTCTTTCTTCAAAACCCAGTTAATACCCACCTCCTACACCCTAAGGTTTGCTCTAACTGCTCCCCGTCTCCCAGCCTCTGCGAGCAGCTCCATGAGCCAGGGCTGTACACACCGTCCGTCTCAGTCTTCCTCCATCCTCAGTGTTAAGTCCATCTGTGTATTTCCTTTGGAGCCTAAGACCTGGATGCAAGTGACAACGCTGTATGTTCTCATTAGTTTTCCATCACTAACAGGGAGCCACACCATGCTTTTAGTGACAGTAAAACAGTCATGTGTCAAGCTTACTCTGAAAGAGTCTGATGTGAAAAACATTTAATTTTCTACATTTTCAGTGTACGTCTTCATTACAATCATTGGTACAATAAATATGGATGTGTGAAACAATCAATCATCACAGTGGCCTATGGTCTCAGGCACAGACCCGGTCCTGCCACCCCCAGTGCGTCTTCAGGGCCTTCGGAGAGTGTTGAAAGGGAGAGGACTTGAACCATGATTAAGAGGGTAGGCACAGCGAATTCTAGGGTCTTATTAAAGCCACAGATACCGGTGTCGCTACACTAGGCCACACTAAAGAACAAAGAGACCTCGAGCTCCCTGGGAAGGACAAAGGAAAGCCTACAGAAGCCAGGAGGGGCCCCACCCACCTGTGCCTTACTTTGGTCACCTCTACCTGCCACGTGCCCAGCCCAGCGGTGCCCAGGCTCTCCTGGACCCCCACCTCGCACACTGCATGGCAAAGCTGAGGGGTGCAGGGCTGGGCTTCACACACCACCGCACTGGACTCCCGGGGCGACGGCGGCCGAGTATCCAAGGAACGACTGAGCCTCTGCCGAGGAGCAGGGTCCTCGGGAGTTAAAAGGCGACAGCGACAGTGCTGGTGTTCGGAGCATTCTTCCCGCCGCCCCGGCTCTGTTTCAGCTCAGCCGTGAGTGCTGACCGAGGGCTGAATGCCTGGGCCGCGCTGAAGAGGAAGAGGGAAGGAGAAACGCCGCTGTTCTCAGCGCCCGGCACATCTGTCTCCTGTCGCGGCCGGTCCTCATGGCAGGTGCCATGTGCCAGCACGTTCCCTCCTCTCCTCTCCGCTGTCACGGCCACGTGCGGGACCAAGGCCGAGAAACGGCCGAGCTCACGTTGCTTGGCCGTGAGGGTTGTCTTTGTTTCTTGTGCTGGTGCCAGTGGCAAGGCTGGGGTGCCGCCCTAGGCTCAGAGGCTCACAGGTCTCACACGCACACCTGAGCCCGTGAGCTCACCTGTAACTTCACCTGGGCAATTAGGCTACAAAGACATAGGGGCTTGCCATCACGAAAAGCTGTGGCAATGGCAAAGAGATTTTTATCGAGTCAGAGGGAAGAGTGAAAGGAAAGGTTATCATGAAGAAACTCAGGCTGCCCGAGGACATCCCATGCTGTCAAAATGAGACGGAATCAAACTGCAAGGAGCTAGTGGTGAGGGGCTGCATGAGGCTTCTCCCGCTCAGCCAGGAACTGCCTGCTCCCCACAAGGTTCTCGCCTCTACCGGAGGAAGACGGAGAAGGGGCTATGCCCCAGAAGCTGTCTTTTTGACCAAGGGAGAAGAAAAGGGGTGCCTTCCCAACAGGCCACTGATTCTGGTCCTGGAATACCAAGGCCTGCTTCCAGCGCTTGGATGCCTGCTTTAATAGTGTGTGGATACATTGTAACTTAACCATGGTCAGAGCTCCCCAAAGTCAGAGGCGCAGACAAGCCCCAGCTCCAGACTGGCAGTGGGGTTGCCAGACGGGGCAGAAATGACCTCTGGGCGAATGAGACAACACTCTACGGTTTGCTTCCGCCGTTTCCCACGACTTCAAAGCAGACTTGAGTTTGAATCATTCTAGAACCCACAGCTACTCTAAAGGCAGAGAGCAAACCCACTTTCAAGGAGCAGGCAGCTGTTTATAAACCTGTGGACTACAGGACCCTGACACGAGAGTGTGCAGAGAACGTCTCCCGTGGAGGCTTGACTCCAGTTCCGACTCTGGACTGAGACCCCCCGCACACTGCCTGTCTTCCCACTCTGTCTCCCCCTTTCTCTGCCTCTCCCTTTCCCTGCAAAGACTGAAAATGTCCCAGTATATTATAAAACATAGCTCTTTTTTTTTTTTCATTTTTTTGATGGCAGACTCTCCCTGTAGCCCTGGATGGCCTTGAACTCAAATTAATCCTTTCTCAGCTGCACAAGTGCTAAGATTAAAGGTGTGAGCCGCCGCCCGGCTCTTGTGGTCACTTTCTTTCTGACAATAAGACGCTTCTGGTCAGATAAAAGGTTCTGTCAAAATACAAGGAAATCCATGGAAGAGAGCTGGGTTTCAAAAGTATCGCCTGAGCAGAGGGTGTGTGTTCTAGTCTGGAAGGCTGGAGAAGAACTAGAACACGGACACTGGAAAGCACACCCAGAGAAGCCCTGGATGGAAGTACTTTCCAGACCACAACAGCCCACCTGCAGGCTGGGTCTGTGACCCAGAATCCAAAATCCTTAGCCATCTCACCCAGGTGGAGCTCCTGCCCTCTGGCCCAAGAGCTTACTTTCACCCACAGATCACCCTGGGGTGGCTGTGACACCAGGTCAAGGGGAGGCCCAAGGGCCTGGGGGTGGTTAGAGTTGAGCTCCAGAGAACATCTTGAATGTCAAGTGTCCAGAGAGCCAAAGTATGCAATGTCCAAAGCAAGGTCCTTCCTTGGATGTCTGGGAGGGCGGGGACCTCAGGCGTGGGCCCCGGCCTCCTTCTTGATGGCAGGCTTATAAATGACGCCCTTGCTGTCGCCTCTTTTGCTACAGGAACAAGAACACACAGTCTTGTTAGTCAAAGAGGAGAGGTGGGTAGCCAGAGAGCAGCCCAACTCAGATTTGGAGTAAGGGTGTCTCAAAGTCCCATTCCCCTCGGGGAGCCTTTCCCGGTTCCGATGGTCTTGGGAAGGAACGCCCCCACATAAGACATTAAACAACTCCGAACCTGTTTATTTCCTACTGTTACTTGTCTTTAAGTCCTGACAGCAGTAGATCTGCACTTACTATCCCCGCTTCAAACTTCTGATCCCATGAGACCTAGAAACCTCTATTTTTCACACCAAGAAAAACACATTATGTCTTAGAAAAAGCCAAACATGGCAATAAAACTGTGGGTAAAGGACAGTCACAGCTCCTGTGAGTGAGAGATGGAGTTTTTCTTCTCATTTCTTTTTGGATTCGCAGAAGAAAAATCAGATGTAAAGACCTTCTGGTAAGAAGACAAGCGCTAAGGGCCCACGGCCAGTCAGCAGACAGCGAGCTGGTGCACACCCCCAGATCTGAGCGCGGCGGCCCTTAAATGACCCGGGTCTCTGCAAGGAGCTAAGGCTCAGGGCCTAGGGAAGTGTTGGGTCACATGACAGGCTCTGTCCCTTTTACAAGGCTGCCCTCCCAGGTAGGCCAAGCATCAATGAGGCAGAGGCAAACATTCCCATTCAGAACCCAAACCAGCTCACCTCTTCTTCCTTCTGAAGAGCCAAATGGACACGGCAGCAACAATGGAGATGCCCAGCACGCCAGCCAGGGCCACTGAGAGGATGACGCCTGGCGAAGAGGCAAGGAACACGTCACACTCCCCGCCCCCCTCCCCCCAGCCATGGCCTAGCTCTTCGGCCTCCTCCGCATTGAATTTCCCCACCTCGGCTTTCAGGTGCTGGCCTCTAGCTTAGTGGGGCTGGCTGGAGAATCTGGAGGGGCCATTTGCAAATCATAAGCTTCCACCAGGGTTTCTCACAGGAGCACAAGGACATCTGAAGAGCTTGGGCCAAATGCAGACTTTCTTTTCAAACCTGACTCCCCCCCACCCCCCATCAGATTAAGCCTGTTTGACCAGGAACTGGGAATTTGCCTTTTATTAGCAAGCATCTCCAGCTGATGCATGACCACATCTTGAGAAACCCTAGGCTCCTTTCTTGCTCACTAGGTTTAAGGCCCACTGGGATGTCACTATTAATATTGCCCCCAATTTCCACTGCAGTCCCAAACAAGCAAGGCCAAGGCCACGTTGGGTATTTTCAGGAAATGCCCTCCCTCTCCCCTTGACCAACAGAAAGTATTAAATGTGACCTTGGATTGTGCACAGGCCATAGAGTGATTAGGTCTTTCGTTAGAGGAACATTTGATTGGCAATTCATTGTTTAATTAGACAGAATGACTTGAGAGTGAGAGTCATGGTGAGGAGGCGCCAGGAGCCAAAGCAACAGCACAGAGCAGCTGAGAGGATGGGCTGAAAGTATCACAGGGCCAGATCACACGGCTAATCACAGGATCACCCAGCTGTAGCATGCACGGCCCGCAGGCCACGTACCCATACTCAGTCCTGTGTCGGTAAGGTTTCCCACTTAAAGGGGGGGAAGGAAAAGATTGGAAATTAATCTAGAGTGTCAAAGCATGCTGGATCTGCCCAGTGTGTTGCAAAACCAAACAAACACACACCCTTTATTTGGTGGGCAGTATGGGGCTTATGCAGAGCTGGTGAGTCCTCCCTTGGCTCAGGTGACTGTCTGATACAACAGGGACAGGGATCTCCACCCAGGGACTCATACTGCGGCCCCTCCTTCCCAAGCCATCACCACAGCAGGGTCTTTGCCAGGGTAGGACATCAGTTTCTAATCTTAGTGGCCAAAGAGGCAAGTGAAGATGGATAAGAATCAGCCCACCTAGGCAGGACACTGTCTGCGTCTCTGTCTGTCCACTGCCCTCAGTGAGGAGTCTGGCTCCACCCACTCTGTTCTCACGGGTTGGTTTTATCACTTAACTAGACAAGCTCCTGCACGATGCCAGCCTCCCTTCCCCGCTACATGGAACTGAGGGATTGCAGCTTCTCCCAGAAAGGCACTCCTGGAGATAAGTGGGTTGAACCGAGTCCACAGTGGGGCTGAACTAGTGCCCGTCCATTGCTGGTGAAACCCCACAGCCTCCTGAGGACCCCCAGGAGCACGGTGTGTCAGCTGGGCTGAGCAGAGAGGCCCCTGGTGACATCTCCCTTGAGCCACCCGGCCACAGCCCCGCTCTCCAGTCCTCAGCTCCGCCCTTGCTCCCAGTTGGGTTCTCCATCTAAAGGCAGTGTCTGTGCATACACACCCTCCTCTGGTGGTTTTCTGAAACTTCTAGTGTGTGTGTGTGTGGGGGGGGGGGTCCTAACACTGGAAGCCTGAGTTGTACAGACAGCGAGAACCCAGTCTGGCATACAAAACAGCCTGTACCCGTACAAGCCCACCACTTGTGCAGTGCCCAGGAGGGCAAGGACTCAGCACACCTGACTGCGAGGTGAGGTTTCACTCACCTGCCTTCTTCCATCCCGTGTCGAGTCTGGCTGGTTCCCCAAGAACCATCAGCACTGCGTCCCTCCCCTGCCGCTCCGAAATCTCCAAGCTTGCCAAGACTCCCTGAGGCAAAGCTGGCCATGGGCTGTTGTGCGGGCGCGCAGAGCGGGCACACAGTGTCCCCAAGGTCAGGATGGCCTATCCCTGCGCTTGCGATCATCAACAGCTCACGGGCCACAAGTAGCTCCCCTGGGCCAGACACCCTGCCCCAGGCCTCTGCTGGTAACCTAAGCGTAAGGAGCAGCAGGTGGCTTGGGGCTGCACGCAGGACGGGCGTCTGTGCCCAGGGGGAGCTCTGTACATGTGCGCACCACGTGCTTTGTGCCTCTCCCTGCCTGGCGCCTTCTCGCAGCGCAACTTCTATGGAGTTTGGGGGTGGGGGTTATTTGTTTGTTTTAAGGTCCCCAGAGACCTTGTTCCTGGGTTCTTAAGCAAGCAAACAAGCAAAACTGTGGCTTCTTCCCCAGTCCTCCGATGGAGGACGCTTTTGTTCTTTCTTCCTTGAGCTCCAGAGGCCTGCGGTGCCAAGCCAGCTTCTGCCACGTAAGACCCCTGGTGAGCAAACGACCCCTTGGCTAAGCCATCGAGTAGGGCTACGTCTTGACCGCGAACATCCGAGGGTCTCAAAGGCCCCCAAGTGGCTGAGCAGCATCACTGCACGACCACGCCTTTGAAACCCAGCAGAGTCCATGGAGAGCCACACCTGAAGGCGGGATTTTCTCCACGGCATGTGCCCAGCCCAGAGGCTTGTGTGAAGGAAAGGGAGGCCTGGCCGTCCCTGCTCACTGCGCACTGTGCAGAGTTTTGACTGGAATAGTGAGATCACACAATCTGAGCCAGTGCCTCACCAGAGGCTCTTCATTCCTGCATGGCCACTTGTTTGGGATGAAATCACTTCTCCTTGGAAACAATGAAATGAACCCAAACAATGATGGAGACAAGGAAAGTTCTAAAGACTGGGACCGATACCTCTTCAGCTAAGATTTTGGTGCAGCAAAAACAAAACAGTTTGGGGCTTGAGTGATGGCTCAGTGGTAAGCGTGCTTCCCGTGCAAGCACGACGGCCAGAGACAGGCCTGAGTCCCGTTCCTCAGCACCCATGTAAACAGCGGGGTGACCATCTATGTCTGTAATATCAGTCCTGAGGGCAGCACAGACCCAAGAATGGCTGGGGCTCGTGAGAATGGCAAGCCCCAGAATCAGTGAGAGACCTCCTTTCAAGAAAACACGCAGATCAGCAATGGAAGAGGGATACCGGGATGTTCTGTTGGCCTCTGCACATACATGCGGGGCATGTGCATTTGCACACACAAGCATGCAGCATACCACACATGCTACACACAAGCACACATATGCAAAACAGACAAAACAAATAAAAAAGCAGCTTGACTAAGCAAGCAAAGAATCAAAGGCATTAAGGAAAAGAAAAGAAAGAGGTCACATCATGACACCTGATGCAGGAAGATGTGGTTGGAAGGCCACCCTGCAGCTGAAGCAGCAGTCATCAAGAAAGCAGGGTCTTCTCCTCAAAGAAAAGACCACGCCCTGTGGGTTTGGGTTCCATGGGAGGATGAGCCAAAGCACTTGGTAGATAAGTAAAGGGCAAAGGACAATCAGCAGGGCTTTTGGAATGTGACCAAGAACTACAGCCAGAGGCAAAGCCTGTTTCTAGCAGAGTGTCAGCCAGGTGAGGCCCAGCCTCGGGGCAGCTAGAGAGAGCAGACATCAAAGGTGGTGTGGAGAAGGAAGAGCTGAAGAGATTATGTCAGGTTAAAGAAGTTTTGGGCTGTTTCCAGTGGGGACCGTGACAGGCAGTTTCCCCATGAGGACGAGGAGACAGATGGGAAGAGTTGAGACAAGCTGATTCACCAAGGTGGCCCGTGAGAGCCAGTGGATGAGAACTTCGCAGAAAGGGTTTCGGGGCTGGCTGACAGGAAGACCCACGCTGGGCAGACGTGGGGGAGCTGCCTGCCGTCCACAGAGCACTTGAGTGCTGGCCAGATTGAGCGTAGAGATGGCAGCATGACTCGCAAGAGGAAGTCAGATAGAGAGAGCTGCCCAGTCCAGGAACAGACAGCTGGAAAAGGTGGGCAGCTGCTTGCCACAAAGGCCTCGCTACCTGGTCTGGCTGGCTCAGGAGCTGCATCTTCCACTGGCATCTGGCTGGACCGAGGATGTAGTTAACTGCTTTTGAGGTCTTCCGAGGCCCCAAGAGCAAAGACAGACAAGCCCAGCCCGAGGAACAAGCACTCATTTACGCATCTTGGGGGTACCTGGAACAATGCTCTAGTATTTTCTTAGCTCTGTTTCCAAATCTGTTTCATTGTGGAATGCAGTGCCTTTCCTTTCAAAGTATTATTTTAAAGCATGGACTGTTCTGTAGACAGCGTGTTACGTAGTGATAACAATATACCCAGCTCAGTCTTTGGCAGCCAGGAGAGTTTAGGTTTATCAGGTATTTCATGGCTTAAGTGCATGGCATCTAGTTTAGGATGATAAAAATTACTCTTATGCACTGTTGTAGGTGGCGAGGGGAAGTCGCTGCAATGCTAAGTGTTCTCTTTGGACAGTTCTTGGTAAGAAAAGCAAGGAATTGTCCTCAGTGACCACCACGCAGTAAAATCTGGGGAGCACATATTTAACATATGCAGCCCAGTCAGAAAATAATTTCTATAGAGAAGTCTGCCCAAAAAAGACACCATCAGATTACAGGGCAACTAGACACCTGTGAAAGGAACTGAGGGCTCTGCCTCCCAGACTGCAGAAAGGCCTGCTGGAGCAAAGCTGCATTGCTCTGAGGTAATTCCAGCACCAGCCCTCAGGACTGCAAGCTCTTCTCAGATGGGTGACAAAAGCCTGTCAAGTCAGAGCAATAGAAACCACGGTGGCGTCACTAGGCAACGTTGTACAGGCCTTTAAAAAGTGACAGCAAGTTCTAGTCTTGAATTTTCCTTAAGCATATGGTTTTAATGTTCATATTGTGGGCATACTGAGAACAGAGAAAAATAAGGCTCTAAAACTAAAATTGGACAACTAGCCAGAATTGTGTGTAAACCGTTCTACAGAGAAGATACCTAGTGAAGGAAGGGGCAGGGGAACAGTTAGTCCCATTCTTGCACCAGGCATGGTGCCAGGCATGAAAAATGAGTGACATGAGGCACCAAGCATCCCTCCCTTTTTTCTTAAGGAGCTAGTAAAATATATATAATAGGTTATCTTATTCTCTCTCCACTTTTCCTCTCTCATTACTGTATGGTAACAAATGATTGTCCTGTTTTATGCCAAGAACTGCAATGGAAATCAATAAGTTGGTCTAGCTGCACCAAAAGAGGCTGTAAGTCACCTCCATGGGGAAGGAGAGGACTTCTGAGAGGGTGGGCGTAGAGTTGAGTTTTGAAAGAATTTTCCAGTTGGAGGAGGGAGAAAGCCATTATAGACGAAAGGAATCGTATGCATGCCTGCCCCGTTAATGGAGGTCTTGCAGCTTGGGGAGGAGTTGAGCCATGGAGAGGGCAGGATGGGTGTCATGGGGAGCAGATCAGTGGGAAGATGAGCCGGGGTCCTCACCAGAGAGGTGGGTCCAGCCTTCCTCCTGGCCCCTTTTCCTGCTGTTGTTCCTGAACTTTGTTGTTGGGAATGAGATGACGCACGCGCAGTGGGGGTTCCTGCCTCCAGAGCGCACGCCCGGGGCAGTGCTCAGGAAACAACTTCACTTCTTAGCCCACCGATCAGCTCCCTGATCCAGGTCTAGAAATTTGAAGGTAGGAGCTCTCTGTTTCGCATCTGGATGCTTTGGAAGGATTGATGGTACTCTTCCATCCAATACCTTTTATTTATAAATAGAAACTTTAAAAAAACACAAAGTCAATAACCACAGCATATGTTCTAGTCCCCAAAATATTAATTAGCCATCTTAGCTCGATAAGATTTCTCTTCTTTGAAGGTTTTTCTAAAGCTAGCAGGTCCCGCGGGGACAGGTAAGTTCTCATTGGCAGTGCTCTACAGATGGCCACTGATTAGAGCCCTCCCGGCCCTGACGCCCAGCACTCTGGTCTAAGTGCGTCTCAGCTGGCTCTGGCTCCCTAGTGGATGACATGCAGTTCCTCAGAGCAGGCCAACTAAAGACATGATTATAGAAACTTCAGCTCCCTTGAATCCCCCCAGTTTTCCTAACCCCAGTGTGCTGACAAGCAGTGAGATGATATTAGGATTTAGGTATGATGGGCTTTTCGGAGTTGGTGTCACTGACTGGGAAGAAATCAAGATGAAGGATCCAAACTTTCAGCCTGGGCCTGGGACAGACAACTGCTTGTACATCTTTCCACTTGTCCTCACTTGGGGCGCCTGGCTCTCATGGAGCCTGAGCGGGTCCCAGGATGAATCCTGTCTCTTAACTGTTCACCCTGAGAACAAGCTCGGGTTCTCCTTGGAAGAGACACTTTTCAAGAGCAGAAGAAACAAAGTGTCTGGTAGGACACGCACCTTTCATTAGTAGAGAAGGCATTTTAACCAAAGGCAACAAGAAATGACCCGCAGGAGAGAACCTCACGCAGAAGGGAGGGAGAAGAGGAATGATGAGGGGGCTCTTGAAGAAAGGTGCCGCCCCACAGGCATCTAGTGGCTCAGGAAGGGGTCTGTAGAATTCTCCTAGCCTTACCCAGTGACATGAGTGATATACGTTGGGACTTGAAAGGGAGATGGGAACACAGCTTCTCCTAGGTTCGTTAGTTTTAACCTCAATAGTTGTCATGCCTTGATACATTAAAGCTCGGAGTATGTGATATTCAACTCTAGAATCCTATGCTTTGGATGAAAAATAAATCTTTCCTGAGCCTAGTGGAGTCACTGACCAATCCCTGGGGTAACGGTTCTCCGTGGAGCCATTTCTTCCCTCCTCAGAGTACTGGGAGATGTCCAGACACTTTTGCCTGTCACAGGTGGGGACATGCCATCATAATCTAGTGGTTAGAGATCAGGGATGCTGATACCAGAGGGCACAGGGAAGCCCCGACAGCAGGTCTTATCCTGACTCAAATGTCAGTAGGCCCAAGGGTGAAAAACCCTGCCCGAGGGCTATGGTATAGCTCGCGTATGAACCCTGTAAGGACAGAAATCAGGTCTGCAATCATTTACTGAACACCTTCTAGGCAAATAGCAGGGCCAGGTTAAATGATTCAGTCCCAGTGGGGTTAAACCTCAGATCATGTCCCTAAATCCTTGCACTTTCTCTCTTAGAGGGGATTCCTTTACTCTTCTCATGGAAGAATTCACTTTTTCTTTTTATCCTTTCTTTTTTTTTCTTTCTTTTTTATTACCTTGTGGTTTTTCAAGGGAGGGACTCACTCTAGCCCAGGCTGACCTGGAATTCACCATGTAATCTCACGGTGGCTTGAACTCACGACAATCCTCCTACCTCTGCCTCCGGAGGGCTGAGATTAAAGGCGTGCGCCACCACGCCCAGCTTCATGTAAGAATTGTCTGACTCCACAGCTCTTGTAAACTTCCAGAGGAAACCCTGCATACACCACATCCTAATTATAAACATGCTTCAGTGGAAAAGTCTGCAAAAAATTAAGCCCAAATTGCTCAGGGCTCATGCTGACAAACAGGCTCACACCATAATCCTGAAAGTGCATGTTTCACTCAGACTCACTCCAAGTATGGTGGAAGAGGCCCTGGAGACTGCAGACACCCTGGGGATAAGGAGGGTTGGGGCTGCATTGCTTAGAGGCTGCCTGAAACACTGCTCCTTGGGGAAGCAGCCTGGAAGAGGGACGGGAGTATTCTGGCCAAGTTTCTATAATCAGCCTGTATAACCAGATTTGCCTTGGAACTGCCACAGATTCTCCAAGGAGAAAGCTGAGCCCAGCCTTGGCTCACAAAAGCAGCGTCTCTGAACAAGCCATGCGGGAGGATCAGCGGCAAAGCTGCATCTGGGCTTTGATCTTGATGTCCTAAGCCAGAAGCTTCTGCCTAGCATCGTCTCGGTCTACCCCAAGCCGACCCGAAGAGTCAATCTACTGAAGCGCTCAGCTACAAACCTGCCTGCTCTGCCCAGTCTACAAGCGGCTACTTAGACCTGAGCCCGGCTAAGAAGATGGCTAATTATTGTCAGTGCCACAGTCCATCAGTACAGTTGGGGTTACTTTTAGATGTCATAGTCAAATTCCTGCACGGTTTCTTCTGATCCTCTGTAACTGTCCTCAAACACTGACCCTGCAATGTAAAGTCAGGATTGGTAGCTGTTAGTGTCCATTTCAAATCATAACATGTTGGTGCTGAAAAGATGTCAGATCACTTCTCCAGCTTAGCATTGGGGTGGTCAAGGAAACCAAGTCAAGGAAAGATATGGCTCATTCTTATCGTATAGTCAGGAGAAACAAAAACAAGGCTCTGAACCCCGGACTCCTGGCTACGGGGAAAGTACCCGTTGCCCTGTTCTCACGGACACACACGGGTGACCTCCGAAGACACAGCTGATAAGAAAGCCCTCGAGCAAAATCTTGTCTGAGCTATGTGGACTAAGTCCACATATGGATTTTTAATGTAAGAATTCAAGTACTACACGGTCCACTTAGAATAGTGGAGAGAAAGAGTGTGCTCTCTAGAAGAGATCAGAGGAGAACGTCCTGGCCACTTGGGCCATTCCAGAAAACAAGTGGGCGGTCCTCATCCTATTTGGGAAGGGCCACTGTTCAGAGAGTCAGTTTCAGACTGAGAAACTGAGGAAAAGAAGAAAATGGCTTTAACTAGTGGAGGGTAGAACATAAAACAAACACTGTGGTAGTTCTTAAGTAAGTGACAGGATGTAATTCCCACCGTATCAGTGAGCTTCACAGGCAAGTGCCTTAACCACTAAGCCACCTTCAGCTCGGGATTATTTTTAAATATGAGACACATGACCCTGGCGGTCCATGAGTGACCTAAGAAGATGAAGGGACTTGTCCCAGATGGAGCCCACTTCTGGCCACCCAGGATTCCTAGAATGTGACCTCGGAGGTTTTCAGAGGGCCGTGGGTACCAGCAAGGATCCCTTCACATTGTCAGTAGCGTGTTGATGGAGGCACTGAGCAGATGGAGTTACAGTTACAGACTCAACGGGACAATGGATAGCAGCCGGAATGAACCACGTAATTAAGTTTGGGTCGATTTGGAATGGGCTTGCTGTACTTCTGAAAGCACCTTGAGCTGCTGTAGATGTGAATGCAGTTTATACCCAAGATCTGACAGAGGAACATCATTGGATATTGATGATGTGTGAGTCACCTGGCGAGGCCTAGGGTGAGGTGGCTGTAGCCCTTTATGTCAAGAAAGCCTAGGGTAAGACATTAGAAGTCTCTCCTCATGCAAAGGATCGATCGTATCAGGTGTCTTAGGAGAAAGGGGGTCATTTTTCAGAGAAGCCATCACTTGCCTTAAGGACCTGGGCTTTTCTGTAAGGGCTCAGGGAAAAGGAGCCATCATACCATAGCTTCCAGATGCACCCTGGGTTCTTGGCAGCCAAGGAATCTTATAAGGACACCAGGACCAGATACTGGCTTAGTAGGACACAGACACCCGGCACCTCACTGCCTCCCTCCCCACCCCCACCACATCCCTCACCTTTTCGGAAGGAGATGTATACCAGCCTCTCATCGAACTTCTGGACCTGCCGGAAGTTGTTGACCATCTCTCTGGGGGAAGGATCGTCCACATGTGTGCAGTACAGAGCCGTCTCCAAAGCCAGCAGCTGAGGGGAAGAGCAGAAATGCACCCCATGAGCACAGAGATGCTCCCTGGCCTGTCCTACTGGGGGAACCTGAGAGAAGCTTCTGGAACTGCCCCATGTGGTGCAGGGTGGGGGTGGGGATGTCTGAAAGCAGGGAAAGCCAGACAGCTGCTTCTCTTCCATCTCCATGGGTGACTGGATGCTGGGAAGAGCTGGGTGCTTCCCCCCAGCCCAGGCTCCTGTTACCCCACAACGTGCTTCCATGAAGGAAAAGCTGTGGGAATGAACAGAAGTTCCTTAGCCTCATGTTCCTTTTGTACACTTGAATGGAACCCCAACTCTTAAAGCAGAGAGGCCCAGGCAGAATAAAAGGAGTGAGGTGAGAGTCTCCACAAGGGATCCGACAACTGGCTCCCCGGCATTTCCACACACCCACCAAAATGACACCATCCATTTCCAGGGCAGTTTCTGGGTTTGGATGTTGATGCTGGCCCACACTTTCTACCTGTGGTTCAGCGCCTCTCTGCCCCCGACCACCCACCTGAGTCGGCCTCTCAGCGCCCAGGCTCGAGAGTCGAGTGAGGAGCAGCGGTGACGCTGCGGGCTGGCCTGACCATGACTGAGGCGGGGGGGGGGGGCCCTGTGTGCAGTGATACCCGCCCCCCCCATCTTCCTGCTCGTGCTTTTAGGTTGGGGAGTGGAGGATGGGCTGTAACTTGGAACTCAGAAGTCAGGTGATCCCGTGAGCTTCTCACCTGACTTCCATCACGAGTGGCTTAGAGACGGTTGCTATGGACTTGCACTGCACCCTGAGCTTTCAGAGGGCAATGACCTACGTGCAGCCGGACCCCTTGGTGAAGCAGGCGTGATTCTCATGCTGCTCTGCAAAGGAGCCAGGCTCTCTTCCACCTGGCACGTGAACACTATGCAGCCTGGCAGCTCTTCTCTTTAGAGTTATTGGGGGCTGAAGAGATGGCTTAGCGGCTAAGCGTTTGCCTGTGAAGCCTAAGGACCCCGGTTCGAGGCTCGATGCCTCAGGACCCACGTTAGCCAGCTGCACAAGTGGGCACACGCATCTGGAGTTCGTTTGCAGTGGCTGGAGGCCGTGGCGCGCCCATTTTCTCTCTCTCTCTCTGCCTCTTTCTCTCTCTGTCTGCCACTCTCAAATAAATAAAATAAAATAAAAGAATGATGGGGCATGTGTTCATTTTTGTAGCTTGACTTGGGACTCCTCTGAAAGCACAGCCTGATCTCCATAACCTTTCAGGCACACGTCATATCCTGGAAGGTTCTCAGTAGCTGCCAGTGAAACTAAAGAAATCAAGTCACGGATCGTGACGGGCACCACGGCAGGGAACGAGACGCCGCATCCTCACCTGCTCCTGGGAAATGTGCACGGGGTTGCGGAACACGGTCCAGAGGACGGTGGGGCTGCAGGGCGGGGTGGTCAGGGAGCCCTGGTACCGGTAGTACTCGTCAGGCCTCTCCGGGAGAAGCTCCTCGACGTTGAAGCCCGGGACGGACGCTTGTTGACCTGGACGGACAGACATGTTGGGGGAGAGGGTGTCAGCCTCTGCTCCCAGCGGCAGAAGTGTTGCTGGGCATAGTGAATAAGCCTAGCAACCCAGGCTCGGTCATGGTGAACTTTGCCTCTTCCTGCGCCCTCCAACCCAAAGCCCTTGGCACAGCATTGCTCACGGGCAATGTCTATCCCTTGTGTTCTCTTTCTTAAGGTCACATAGATACGACTAAGTCCTGTCTAACAGAGAGGGAATAAGCCTCCAAGAACCCTTACCTTTGTACCTTACGTGTTGAAGGTGACTGAAGATCTTGTCATATGCCGGATTGAAGGAGCCTATCTGTAACAGAGAACAGGCGGGTTGAGCAGAGCAGAATCCTGTAGGCTGAGCCTGTATGGGCAGTGTCATCAGAGGGCTGGGCTGCTGACCTTCCCCGAGGAGACGCCTTGCAAGGACAATTTGGATGGATCATGAGGCTGTTAGGAGTTAGCGTCATGATCCTGACCTTTGGCATCAAATGACATCCAGTTTTCAGCTTAAGGCACTGGGCTTAAGTGTCCCAGGGCACGAGGCGCAGGTTGAGGGCCACAAGTGGCGTGTCCGTGTACATGTTAACATCAGTTAGGGGGGAAATGGGAGCCAATCGCAAGACACTGCCTTTTGTTTTTTCATTTTTTTTTCCAGCTAGGGTCTTCATAATCAGTCCAAACTCTCCCTGGACTCATTATATAGCTCAGTCTAGCTTCACACTCACGGCAGTTCTCTTGCCGCAGCCTCCCAAGGGCTGGAGTTACAGGTGGTGTCACCACGCCCATTTTTCATGATTCAAGAATTTATTTCAGGCTGGAGGGATGGCTCGCCAGTTAAGGCGTTTGCTTGCAAAGCCAAAGGACCCCAGTTCAATTCCCCAGGACCCACTTAAGCCAGATGCACAAGGAGGCACATGCATCTGGAATTGGTTTGCAGTGGCTGGAAGCTCTGGCATACCCATTCTCTCTCTCTCCCTCCCTCTTTCTCTCCCAAATAAATAAATAAAATAAATTTTTAAAAAAGAATTTATTTCAGAGTCCATATATAGCAAGTAGTTTGGATGCCAGATGTGGCATGAGAAGCTGAGGCATCTATGGGGCAGCACAAGGAGCCCCGTCCCCTGCAGGTCCTCCACAGCAAGGTGATTCCATACATGCGACAAGGCTGGAGACCACAGCTCATTTTTCCCAGTGTCACAGAAGACATGTCCTTCACTGCCGCCCAGCCCTAAGAAAGGGTTTCCTCCGAGTCAAGAGAGAAGGAGTCCTATAGGGAATACCCTTGCCCCAGATGTAAGATGTGGCCCATCCAGGAGCTATTATCACATACAATGCACACAGCACATGCCAAGTTCTGACCGCCCTGCTACAGATGGCATGTGCAAGTCTGTAGACAACTCTTACCTCAATGAGAACAGCAAGGACAGCAAGGCCTTCTGGCTTGTCACTGGCGGCGCTGAAGTCAGGGTACAGGTCTGAGTTATAGTGGACAATGTGCAGCTGCAGCAGGAGAAAAGCCGTCCATTGGGGACAAGTGACTCACGGGGACCTTTTGCTTCTACAGAGGACTTGGGTCCAAATGAAAGGACTGTGTCTCCTCTCCTCCAATGGACAGAACTGACCCCCTCCCCACAACTTGGCATCCCGTCTTCCCTGTTCCCCGAGTCCTCTCTAAGCTGCAAACTCCACCCGCATGGACTCCTGTCTTACTCCCAGCCTCTCTACTTTGACAGGGCTCGTGGGAAGCGGCAGAGGAGCAACAGGTGTGAATGAGTGAATTTGCATGCCGAAAGTCTTGGGTGCTTTAGTGCCCTTCTCCTCGCTGATTTTCTCCCTGCTTATTTTGGAGTGTGGGGCAAAGTGGCCTTTAGTGGCTTGGTCTCTCTGGGAACAGTCAGCTGTAACTTAATGGTAATGGGCAGAGCATAGGACACTTAGATTCATCAGCCATGGTATAGGAGTCCATCAAACAAGAGTGCGATTCCATGAATATAAACTTTTTCTTTACAAAATTCTGAACTAGGGAGTTGTCATTAACGTAGAGAGAAAACTTTGAGGAATCTTGGGCTTAAAAGTCTCTATCTATCTGTCTGTCATCTGTCTATCATCAATCTGTCTATCTATCATCTACCTATCTACACACACACATACACACACACACACACACACACACACACACACACACACATGTATATCTATATATATAGTTTTATTTATATTTTAGTTTTTAAAGGTAGGGAATCACTCTAGCTCAGACTGACCTGGAATTCACTATGTAGTCTAAGGGTGGCCTTGAACTCATGGTGATCCTCCTACCTCTGCCTCCCGAGTGCTGGGGTTAAAGGTGTGTGCTATACCATGCTCGGCTTAGATATATAACGTAATATTGTAATAAGTTCTGATGATATTTAACTTGACTTTTAATCCTAAAGGTGGTATCACCTGGCCTTCAAAAAACTTTATAGATAGCTCTAAATGCATAATACGTGCATTTAAAATTTTTATGTGGGTGTGAGTATGGGCATGTACATGCCATTGTGCACATATGTGGGTGTGAGTATGGGCATGTACGTGCCATTGTGCACACATGGAGGTCTGAGGACAGCCTTAGTGTACATTCGTTGTCACCTTCCTTCTTTGAAATGGGGTTTCTCCTCACTTTGCTGCTGCAGGTACCAGTATAACTGGCCCACAGCTCTGCCTCCCATTGCCATAGGGGCAGCTGGAACCACATACACATGCCACACTTTGGGTCAGAGTTATGTGGGTGGTAGGAACTTGAACTCAGGCTGTCAGACTTGCAAGTAAAGACCCCTTAACAACTAACCTATCTCCCCAGCTCAACACATGCATGTTTACTTATTCACTGCACTTGAGTCTATAACACATTGAGACCTTTAGTTTTTCTCTAGTCTTTCATCCCTGGTCATTAAATACAGCTCAAGGCTCACTGTTAACTTTTTTTTTTTTTCTCGAGGTAGGGTCTCACTCTAGCCCAGGTTGACTTGGAATTCACTCTGTATTCTCAGGGTGGCCTCGAACTCACAGCGATCCTCCTACCTCTGCCTCCCGAGTGCTAGGATTAAAAGCGTGCACCACTGCGCCCAGCACCCTCTGTTAACTTTTGAAGTGGCCCATTTTTTTTTTTTTTTTTGAGACTAGTCCAATAGACTACCCCTTTTTTTATAAGAGGGAGAGAACTGGCATGCCAGGGCCTCCAGCCCCTGGAGTCAAGCTCCAGACACGTGTGCCACCTTGTGCGCATGTCCAACCTTACGCACTCGTGTCCCCTTGTGCGTCTGGCTTACAAGGGACCTGGAGAGAGGAAATGGGTCCTCGGGCTCTGTCTCTTAATGCCTTAACCACTAAGTGCCTTAACCACTCAGCAATCTCTCTAGCCTGGACTTCTGTATTTAAAAAAAAAAAAAACTATGTTATTTCTTAGTCCCCCTTTTCTCTTTTTGTTGTTTTTTTGAGACAGGGTCTTACTGTGTAGCCTGAGCTACCCTTGAACCAGCGATTCTCCTGCCTCATCCTCTTGAGTGTTGGGATTCCAACCATGCATCACCAAGCCGCGCCGTCAGGCTATCTCTCCTTTGAAGTAGTGCCCTGTTAAAGCATTCTTAGGGGTCCTAGCTTCACTGTCTTTGGCCCTAAAAGATGGGGCCTGCCATGTTGCCCACACTACCTTGTCCTGAAAGAACTTTGAAAAGCAGTCTGGAATTCTATCTGACTACAACACCCAAGCTCCCAGGCCCCTGCTTCTTTTTGCAGGCGATCTTTGGCCTGGTGGTATGCCTGAGCTCCACTCTTACTGCGCATTCACTCGAGGAAGTAAAGACTAATCTAGGGCCAGGCTTAAGGAAGAGTCTCTTGTTGTTTCTACCCAAGAGAACCACTACTTTCAAAGACCTCTCTGGAAAGAATCTTCCATTTAGGATACCTTGTTTGTTTGTTTCCTAGTATTAGCAGTTGTGGTCCATTTTTTTTTTTTAAACCAGATTCTTGTTCTAATGGTTCCTAAGCAGAGAATACAATAACTAGAAATACTTTTAAATGTGTAAGCCCTCTGAACCTACACCCTAGATTATTTGTTCTCCCAGAGGGAAGTAGAAATCCCAACATTGCAATTAGCTTGCAAGAAATTGCAGTTCTTGAACACCTTGGAAGGGTCTGCTCTGAACTACGTGAGCCTCTAGTCATGCATCCTGCTGGACATCCCCTCCACACTTGTAAAACCAGACCTATAATTAGCCAGAGACATTAAGCAGCTCAGCAGTTATGAACTGGGAACGGTTGTGCCATTATTCAACACGGGCTCCACTGGGTGATCAGTAGCATTTATCCCCTCATGTTTACCTCCCTGTGAACATCCAGTGGCCGGTCCGCTCCACCACACCCCTAGCTCAGAGTTCGGAAGTGGAACGACTCAAGACCCCTCCTCACGCCATCCCATCAAACGCTTGTGGTACTGGAGGAAGGCTCTGCCTCTGTTTCCTTCTCCTTTTTGTGTTTCGGGGCCGTCACCCCAGAGTGCACCGCACAAAGCTGTGCCAACATCCCATACCACCTTCAGTGACTCTGACTACGGGGATGCCCTGCGCATTATAACGTCGCCCACTCCTTGACTTGTGACTAACTAGAAAAGTGGTTCTCGACCTACTGTGTTGCAAAGTTCAGCTTATGTCCAGGAAGAGGAAAGCTAAGACGAGAAAGACATCTGAAAACAGCTTGGCATGTAAAGACAGACTGAGCGGTGGGATGTGCCCCCCAGGAAGGCTGTGAGAGCTTCATCAGCACAGTGAGGAGGAAGTCCTCCAGGGAGGGTCCTGGGCGCCTCCTTCGCCCATGGCCCCCGCTCTGCTGGGCAGCGTAGCTCAGGAGAGTGGGCACGCTCAGCACGCTCCAGAAAGGGAAGGGGTGCAGAGACGGGCACGAGCCGAGGGCGGCCGGGCCTTCCTGTGCTGCTGGCAGACAAGGTAGGGATGCAGACCAGGGCATCTCCTTTCTCCCATGGCTTGAGAGAGGGGAGCCAGACCCGCCAGTGCCCGGCAGCCTCTGCCAGACCAGCCAGCCCTTCACTCACCTCGGCAGCAAAGTGCTTCCCGCTCACGGTGTGCTCAGAGCCCCGGGGATCATTGCGGTTCCCCCAATGCAGGTGCAGCTGCTCGGCCCTGTACTGGTGGGAGTGGAGGCCCTGGATGTGCATGTCCGCGTTCAGGTTGAGCCTCACTGTGGGGGACACAGGGACAGCCTTTCAGAGCTCTGACAAGTTGCGCCCTGGGCTGGCCGGGCATGGCCAGGCAGCCATCAAATGGGCAACCACTGCATGGGTACACAGATGGCATGACAAGGAGAAGACCAGGGAGATGCGGCCTGCAGGCCAGAAACCTGACCTCTTCCCCCCAGGAGCACCCCTGTTTCCCGAATGCCACATGAATGGCCCCAGCACGATCTTGGTTCTCTTTGGAAGATTTTGCCAGAAGCACTAACTCTAGACCAATGGTGGGTGTCTCTGTATCGATGGGTCAGACTCCTGGCCATGAAGAGAGAGCCTTTTGTGAAGTTCCATTTAAGTTTGAGAGTTATATAACCAAAATTGTTATTTATAAAGCATTTTCTACACGGCAGGCCCCACTAGACCTAGGCTCTAGTCTTCACGAGTGTGACCTCATCAGTGGGTCTCTTTTCCACGTGGAAGCTCGAGGGTATTCTCACCCAGAGTCTAATGGCTCATCAGTAGCAGGCCACCATTCAAACCCAGGTCTGACTGACTCCAAACCCTGCACGTCCACCCTCAGCCACTGAACTACTTGGTCCCTTGTGCAGTTCATGATGGCCCAGAATTCCCTCCTGCACATCAGCTAATGGGCCAGTGGACTCAGGCCTGTCTCCTCTCCTTCCAAAGAGATATGCTGCCCTGGCAGAACATCCAAGCCCAAGCATGCCCTGGAGAGAGTGGGCCAGGCAAGCTGCCGGCCACCTTCTCCCTGGTGTCTCTGTGGAATCCTCTCCCTGCCAGATGGAAAAAAGCCGGCCAGGTTGCCGAAGGCAGCTCAGACCTGCCCCTTTGGCTCTGAGGTCTCCCTTACCTGAATGGCCATCATTTGTCAGGTTCAACAGCTTGTTGGACACATTGTAACCTTGGAACTGGAGGGGCACAAGGCTGGCATCGTACTGAAGGATGTCACTGTGCAGGTCTATTGGGGACTGTAGCAGGCCTCCACACGATGGGTACTTCTTGGACCAGCTCTTCTCCCCAGTAGAGCCTGCAAAGAGGGTCAGTGGTCCACAGAGGATCTTTCCTCACCTGTTCTCCTCTGTTCTCAATCCTTCCATAGACAGCAGTGCTTTCCCACAGACGACAAGCATATGCACGGCCCCATGGAACCCTGAGCCTATATGCCTTGTCCTCGAAGGAGGGGACTCGCCAGAGAGTGAGGAGAACAGGACCAATACTTGGTGCTTTTATTCATTTTAGAGACCCAGAAACCTCAGCTATGGACTTAGGACCCCAGGACTCCCTGCCATTAAAGTACTGTTGGGAATGAAGGACCACCGTAGCCCAGTCCAGAAACTAGAGCCTCCAACCTCTGCTTGATTCGTACGTTGACACATTACACATCCCTCCACATGAAGGTTCCTGACTTCCAGCAATTTCCCATCTGCTTACTGAGCACCCCTTGAGTCAGAAATCACTCTAGGTCTTGAGGCCACCTAGTTGGACACCACAGGGGCCCTGTTCACCCAGTCTGGCATTCCACTGAGGATTTTGTTTTGTTTTGTTTTGTTTTTTCGAGGTAGGGTCTCATTGTAGTTCAGGCTGTCCTGGAATTCACTATGGAGTCTCAGGGTGGCCTCGAACTCACCGTGATCCTCCTACCTCTGCCTCCCGAGTACTGGGATTAAAGGCGTGCGCCACCATACCCGGCTTCGGGAAAATTTTAATGAATCTGCAGGGCTGGGCCAGGTTAGTGAAACTGCTATCTGCCTGACCATAGCTGAAGTATGGCTTTGAAACTGTTGCATTCACAGGTGCATCTTCCTTGACAGAAAACCCAGCTTCCCACGCCAAGAGTGCAGAACCCAACCTGATATGGATGCTTGAAAAATGTCAACTAGTCACAGGCTGCAATCACACAGCCAAGCACAGGGGGAAAGTATGACAGTGTTATAATCTAATTATTACAATCACACCAACTGTCAGTGAGGAGAAACAGGCTTAAAAATGAAAACCCAGCAAGGCTCGTGCTCCTTGCTAAATACCAGAGCAGAATCGCACCTCTGAGAATGAAAATAAACATCCCGTGTTCAGATAAACTACACTACTCCCACAGGGGAAAAATCCTTAAAGAATGTAAATCTATGTTTAAAAGATTACCTACCATGGTAATTAAACAGATTTTCAGGCTGAGGTTTCTCCAGAAAAGCAAATAATTGGCATGCTGTGGCTCGTTAGGATAGAACCGTGGTGCCCTGTGGGCTCTACCCGAGCTGGGAATCAAGCTTTGCCAGCTAGAGCTCATTCATCAGGTTGTGGGCACAAGGAAGGGTGTCAAACAGACCAAAGGTGGAAGAAACACGCTTCCTTAGGGAATACACCCCCAGACCACTGCACTGCTCTGATCACAAGAGCCTGAGTGTGCATTGCCCCCATGACTCCTAACCTTGTTCTCCAAGGAGACCTCAGCGGGCAAAGTCAGGAATAATACTTGGCACCTTTGATCCTTTTAAAGGCCAGGAGTTGGTCCTGGGCTTACCTCTTCTAGATCAGGGCGCACAGAGGAACTCTGTTAACTTTTCAGCCTGGCCAACTACTGCGCCTGTTTGGAAGTGTAAAGAGACTGAAGGGATTTCAGAGTCTCCAGTCCGGCTTTCCGCTGGGCACCGCTGTGCCCACTGATGCATGCCCGAGACTCCACTGGGCCTCGCTGCTCAAAGTCCAGGAACCAGCGGGATTCAACTGCAGCAAGATGGCCACTGGGGGACGAGGAGCTGCAAGTGACCAGAGCCTTTGCTCCACGGCAAGGAGCTGGGAATAAAACCAAGCCTTTAGGGGCAGCAGTGAGCCACCCTGAGGAGTCATGCCAACGCTGCAGGTCAAGAAGAGAGACAGCCCACGGTGAGCTGTCAGCCTTCCCACAGCACGGTACCGTGGCCTGGGCCCACAGCCAGGGTGGCAAAAGCTGCCAGGCAGTCGTGAATGGAGAGCATGTGGGAAGTAAAGACATGCAGCAATGAAGAAGACGACGCCTCCTTGGACATGTGACTAAGGTGACTCGGGGGAACCGGTTACAAGGACTTTCTTTTCCCAGAGTGCAAGTGCAAAGGGTCTCATCAAGAGGACATTTTAGTGATGCCTAGACATGAACTCATTTTCCTCTGTGAAAACCCAGGTTGTGAGGAGGGTCACGTGCCTCACAGGCAACAGCAAACTCTTCCGAAAGAACAGAGAGTGGGGCGGGGGGGGGGGGAGTAAGTTAGAAGAAGGAAGTTTTCTTTTTTTTAATATTTTATTTATTTATTTGAGAGAGAGAAAGAGACGGAGAGAATGGGCATACTGGGGCCTCTAGCCACAGCAAATGAACTCCAGATGCATACGCTTCCTTGTGCATCCAGCTTTGTGCGGGTCCTGGGGAACTGAACCTAGGTCTTTGGCTTTATAGGCAAGCTCCTTAACCACTAAGCCATCTCTTCAGCCCAAGAAGGAATTTTTCTAATTGTGCTTTGTATACTCTTAATTTATTGGCAGTTAGAGCCAACTTAAGTCTTTTAGGGCAGGAAAGATTAAGGCAAGCAGAGTTTGTATTGGCAAAGCCATCTGTGGTGGTTTGATTCAGGTGTCCCCCATAAATTTAGGTGTTCTGAATGCTAGATTCCCAGCTGATGGAGATTTGGGAATTAATGCCTCCTGGAGGCAGTGTATTGTTGGGGGCAGGCTTATGGGTATTTTGGCCAGTGTCCCTTTGCTAGTGTCTGGCACACTGTCCTGTTGCTATGGTCCACCTTATGTAGGCCAGGGGTGATGTCCACCCTCTGCTCATGTCGTCGTTTTCCCCTGCCATCGTGGAGCTTCCCCTCGAGACTGTAAGCCAAAATAAATCTCTTTTTCCCACAAGCTGCTCTTGGGTGATTTCTACCAGCAATGCAGACCTGACTGCAACATCATCCTTAGAAAGTGACATTGGACCCGTAGTGCTCAGAGAATAAGACCCCAACACCACCTGCCCCTCCGCCTTGGTGAGCAACTGCTAGCAGGCCGTATTCCCTGCTGGAGTCATCACGGCCTTTGGCACGAACGGGAGGGCTGGGTGCTGCTCTGGCTCTCAAGCACTGGGAGCTGTGAAGAACACCAGGACGATGCCCCTTCACCCCTGGTGCCAGGCGAGTTGGAACGAGTCGTAGAGGATTGCTCATGGTAAGGCAGCCCCTGTGCATGTGACAAGATGCCAGTGAGAACTAGCTTCGGGAATGAGGGCACAGGGCACTGGTGTTCCTGGGCTGCCTGGGGTGTGGACGCTACCTGCTCTGGTCCTGGCAACTGTCCACAGTTAAGCTTGCCACTGACTCTGGTGGTGAAGTCTGCAGGGCAGCGGGATCTAAAACAGCCTTTGTGACTCCTCCTACTTCTTCTTTCTTCACCGCCATCATCATTATAACTATTATTAGTTTAATTTTGGTAACTTTGATCCTCAAGAGTCTATAACTCTAGCATAACTGAGGCAAGAATGGTCCCATTTTATAGACAAAATAATGAAATTGAGTAACTTTTTTTCCCCAGTTAGACTTTGGCTTAGTGACAGAGTCCCTTGCTTATTTCAGGATTGATCTGTTGCCTCCCTCTCCCAGGATCTCCTGGGAGGCAGGAAGGTCTCGTTCATCCCCATGTTCCCCACAGTTCCAGCACACAGGAGGCCTTGCCTGTTCACAGAACTGGATTCTCACACCCATTTCCTCCTAGCTCCTTTCCAAGGGAATCGGGCACCCGTTTGAGTCATCTTCAGCAAAGGATTAGGGTCGGGTGTGGTGGCACACACCTTTAATCCCAGCATTTGGAAGGGAGAGATAGGAGGATCACTATGAGTTGGAGACCAGCCTGGGACTACAGAGTGAGTTCCAGGTCATCCTGGGCTAGAGTAAGACCCTATCTTGTGAAAAAAATAAATAAATAAAAGAACTGGGTCTGGATATGAAACACATACCTGTAATGCTACTTGTGAGGTAGAGGTGGGAATAGCAGGAGTTCCAGGCTAGCCTTGGCTACATGGTGGTTTGAGGATAGCCTTGGCCACAAGAGACCTTTTCTTTTTAAAAGCCGCATGTATATTCAGAGACAGAATATGAGTCATGTGAATGAGATCATTTGTTCAGGTTCCGAATAACCTTCCTAGCTTTTTTTTTTTTTACTTTTACTTTTAATTTATTTATTTATTTTTGGTTTTTCGAGGTAGGGTCTCACCCTAGCCCAGACAGGCCTGGAATTCATTAGGTAGTCTCAGGGTGGCCTCGAACTCACAGGGATCCTCCTACCTCTGCCTCCCGAGTGTTGGAATTAAAGGCGTGCACCACCACGCCTGTCTCTTCCTAGCTTTTGAGTTTACTTATGTGAGCATGGTTCTATGGGGACCTCTTGTTCAAAAAGAAATCTGGTTTTGCCCTGTAGTCTGGAAGGTGATCTGCAAAATATGTGGCTTTGTAGAGCTCATAGACCCTCCGCCAGCATATACTGGTTCTTATACCCTTCTTGCATAACTGGAGACGCTTTGTGGCTTGAGATTCATGGATTCATGGACGTGCATATGGCTAGACACTTGTATAACTGATACCAAGTTTGACAATGGAAAATTCCTTGCTGTCCCTCAGGGCCTCTGCTGGGCCCATGTATGACTTGTGACCACAGTAGCCCTGACTTTGGTGGCAATTTCATTGTCAACTGCAGTTTTTCAGCCAAGTCTCAGCTTTCACGCTGTTTTGCTTTGCTTTGTTTTGTTTTAAATGCATTTTACTTATTTATTTGAGAGACAGAAGGAGGGAGAGAATGGGTGCACCAGGGCCTCCAGCCACAACAAACAAACTCCAGACACGTGCACCCCCTTGTGCATCTGGGTTACATGGGTCCTAGAGAATCAAATTAGGATCCTTTGACTTTGCAGGCAAACACCTAAACTGCTAAGCCATCTCTCCAACCCCTGTTTTGCTTTGTTTTGACCGGGTCTCATGTATCCTAGTATCACCTCAAAAACTTGAACTTGACTTCTTTTTTGTTTATTATCTATTTGAGAGAAAGGCAGAGAGAGAGAGAGAGAGAGAGAGAGAATAGGCACACCAGGGCCTCCAGCCACTGCAAACGTACTCCAGACGCATGTGCCCCCTTGTACATCTGGCTTACATAGGAACTGGGGAATTGAACCTGGATCCTTAGGCTTCACACACAAATACCTTAACCACTAAGCCATCTCTCTAGGCCAAACTTGACCTCTTGATCTTCCTGCCTCCACCTCACAAAGGGCTGGGATTGAAGAGTGCGCCACCGTCCCTGACTTATGCAGCGCCGGGGCTGGAACCCAGGGCTTCGTGCATGCTAGGCAAGCTCCGTACTGACTGAGCGCATCCTCAGCCTCGGCTGTGTCGGGCGCTGGGCTGCAGGACGCCCTGTGCTGGGAGCAGGTTCTGGACAAGCGGCTGCTGTAAGCATGTGACTTTGCTTTGAGTTGCGACTTTACCACGTCACTGAATGTTGTTGTTTTTTTTTTCCTTCTTCTTTTTCCCTTTTCTTTCAGTGCTGAGGATTGAACCCAGAGCCTTGAGCGTGCTAACAAGCAAGCGCTTTACCAGTGAGCTACATCCTCAGCCACTGAACTCTGCCGCTTCGATTGGTCGGGTTCCCCCCACGATCACGATAAAGGACATCACGTGCGCCCCACAGTTTGTTTTTCCAAGTAAGAGCAAGGCATTCATTTTTTCTAGTTCATGAATTTCCCTGCTGTGGGCAGAATTCTTGTTTTGAAATATAACAGAGGATTAATGTGACACAACTCAAAATGCCTCTGAGATTTCTGGCTAGAAATTCTGAGGCCCATGGTGCAGGTACTGTGTTATCCGAGGACTAGATTTTGTGTGTGTGTGTGTGTGTGTGTGTGTGTGTGTGTGTGTGTGTGTACACATGTAATATGTCAAATGTATACAATAGTACAGAGAGGAGTGAAGTGAGCCCTTCTTCACGGAGCTTTGCCAGTTTACAATTCACAGCCAGTCTTGCTTCATCTTTACCATCTGTTTGGATAACTTGGAAACAAATCCAGATCAACTTCATCTGTGTGCATGTCCAACTCAGGAAGTCAAAAAAGCCTGTAATGCCGTCACCCACAAAAGTACCTGGATGTCACCAAATCCAGTCAGCATTCACGTCTTCCAAATAGGTCATAACATCATGTTTTTGTTGTTGTGTTTTTTTGAGATAGGGTCTCACTCTGTAGTCCCAGGCTGGCCTCGAACTCATGGCGCTCCTCCTACCTCTGCCTCCCAAGTGCTGGGATTAAAGGCGTGTGCCACCATACCTGGCAATGTCTTTTTTTGTTTGTTTGTTTTTTGGTTTTTTCTTGTTTTTGTTTTTTTGAGGTAGGGTCTCACTCTAGCCCAGTCTGACCTGAAATTCACTATGGAGTCTCAGGGTGGCTTCGAACTCATGGCAATCCTCCTACCTCTGCCTCCTGAGTCCTGGGATTAAAGGTGTGCGCCACCATGCCTGGCTACAATGTTATTTTGAATTTTTTTTTTATTACTTATTTATTTGAGAGCGACAGACACAGAGAGAAAGACAGATAGAGGAAGAGAGAGAATGGGCGCGCCAGGGCTTCCAACCTCTGCAAACGAACTCCAGACGCGTGCGCCCCCTTGTGCATCTGGCTAACGTGGGACCTGGGGAACCAAGCCTTGAACCGGGGTCCTTAGCTTCACAGGCAAGCGCTTAACCGCTAAGCCATCTCTCCAGCCCTACAATGTCATTTTGATAATGAAGCAAAGTTAGTGTTTATTAAGACATAGTTTTAAGGGCCGGGGAGATGGCTCAATAGATGAGGCACTTGCCACACATGAGAACTAGAGTTCAGATACTCAGCACTCATGTATGTTCCTGTTGGGTGTGTTAGCCTGCCTTATAATCCAAGTCCTTGAAAGGCAGAGATGGAGGAGGTCCTTGGGACCAGCTGGCTGACTATACTAGCCATCTTGGTAAGCTCTGGGTCCAACTGAGCGACCCTGCCTCAGTAAATGATGTGGAAAGCAATCAAGGAAGACACCTGATATCACACCCCTGACCTCCAAACACGTGTGCCCACATGTGTATACACACACACACACACACACACACACATACACTCACGGATGGCTTGAACATACATTTAAGCATGAATATTGAGGGAGAGAGGTACTTAGGAAAGGACAGTACACACCCAAGACATGGATACAAGCCTCTTAAGAGAGAGACAGCAGGCCATAAATCTTAATGCTTTTTGCAAAGTTCAGGCATCCATGAAATCCACAGATTGCAAACGGACAATGTGTTGCCCGTGGATCACAGCTTTGTCAGTGTGACGCCTCGTGACACGGTAAGTGGACCCCGCTCTGCACACTCAGAATCGCGAGCTGGGTGAGTCCTGCTCACAGTCCTCCCTCAGTTACCATGGACTCGCAAGTTTCTGTCACCTCCGCCTTGAGTTAGGTCCCCACCGTGTCACGCTGCAAAGGCCTCCGCCTTCCTTGTCCCTCTGCCAGGCTCGCCGTCCTGCTGTAACCAGATTGATCTGGTGATCGTCCTGGGGTACGGCCCATCTGAACACTCCCTTACCCCCAGCACGCCCTGCCCCACGCAACAAGACAAAGCAGAAAGCAGCTGTTTTGAACGTCCTCAAAATGCCCAAACTGTCATGACCCTCAGACTCTTGCCAGCTTGTCCCTGGCCAGGTCTGCTTTCCTGTCTCTGAGCAGGCCGTGCTCACCAGCCTTCACAAACGTTCTCAGGCTAAAACTCTGCTTGCAGGGCCCTCCCCGCTCCTTGCAGAGTTGGCCCATGCTCCGAAGCCCAGTTCAAGTCTCTCCTGTCACCTCCAGTGCTGCTCCTCCGCGGCGGAGCTTCTCTTCCAGCTCGGGGTTTGCTCGACGGCAGTGACGCACCCGAAGCTGCGACCTCCGGACCACAGGCCTCTCCACGGCGTTCAGAGGGTCTTTTGAAGACCCTCCTGTGTCTGAACACAGCGGCACTTAGCAGGAGTTGATACAGAGGCAGCCTGAAGCTCATTTTGGAAATGTGCCCATAAAGGGGCAGGAAAAGAGTGCGTGGTAGTTAGGAAAAGGTTTGTTTGCTTCTTAAATGAAGAGACATGATTATACTCCCATGTAGATGATAAAAGGGAGCACAGGAGGTTGGATAAGGGAGAAAGAAAAGTGCATTACTGGGCCGGAGAGATGGCTTAGTGGTTAAGCACTTACCTGTGAAGCCTAAGGACCCCAGTTCAAGGCTTGGTTCCCCAGGACCCACATTAGCCAGATGCACAAGGGGGCGCACGCATCTGGAGTTCGTTTGCAGTGGCTGGAGGCCCTGGCGCGCCCATTCTCTCTCTCTCTCTCTCTACCTGCCTCTTCCTCTCTCTGTTTGTCACTCTCAAATAAATAAATAAGAATAAACAAAAAAAATTAAGCACATTAATGAACTGTCAGCTGGAGAAGGCAGCACAGGGGTAGAGGCCCACCGAGCAAGGCACGGGGGAACGTTAGCCGAGTGCCGCAGATCAGAACTCTGTGGGCTGCTTGAACGTGGGGTCTGCATAGTGAACGCTTAACTGGAAATCCTGGGACCCGGCAGGCCACGAAGGTAATGGAGAGGAGGGTCAGCGATGTGAAGATAGCAGTGTGAATGCCTCACCTGCCCAGACGGACACAGCCAGAGCATTCCAGAGAGTCTAAACCATGATGCACTTTCTTGTTTTGTTTGTTTCTATTCTTATTTATTTATTTGAGAGCAACAGACGGAGAAAGAGGCAGAGAGACAGAGAGAGAGAATGGGCATGCCAGGGCCTCCAGCCATTGCAAATGAACTCCAGATGCTTGTGCCCCCTTGTGCATCTGGCTTACATGGGTCTGGGGAATGGAGCCTCGAACCGGGGTCCTTAGGCTTCACAGGTAGGCGCGTAACCACTAAGCCACCTCTCCAGCCCCATGATGCAATTTTTAGCAATGCCCTCATCTTCTGCTTTTTTCTTAATATACCTGTGCTTGCTGCTTTCTTGGCTTTTTAATTTATTTTTGTTTTCTGATTTATTTTTATTTATTTATTTCAGACAGAGAAAGGGGGAGAGTAAGAGAGAATGGGCACGCCAGGGCCTCTGGCCACTGCAAACAAACTCCAGACACATGCTACACCATGTGCATCTGGCTTACTGGGACCTGGAGAATCGAACCTGGGTCCATAGGCTTCGCAGGCATGCGCCTTAACCGCTAAGCCCTCTCTCCACCCCTTTCTTGGCTTTGTATTGTTTATTCACTAGTTTGTTTTAGACTCCCTATGCAGGCTTAGTTAGCCTGGAACTCCCTCTATAGACTAGGCTGACCTCCAACTTGTAACAACCTTCCTGCCTCTGCTTTCCAGGTGCTAGGATTTATAGATGTGTGCCACCACTGCCGGTACATTAAGTCTCATTTTAAATTCAATTACAGAAAATTTCAAAGCAGGCACAAAAAGCAAAGTGTGGGCCGGAAGTCATTTGACGGAGTGCCTGTCGCCTGCACCGAGCATGGTGGCACACGCTTGCGACTCTGGCACTCAGCCAGTGCAGGCAGGAAGATCGCCAGTCCACGGTCACCCTCAGCTATCCGGTGAGGCCAGCCCGGGGGCGCATCGTGTAGTGGTCCACGCACCATCTTTACAACTACTCGAGTTTTGGCTAAACCCCCGCTCCAGCTACCTCTTCCCCTGGGCTGTGCTTACGCGTCACTAAGAATAAAGGCACTTCAAGCCACAGGATCTTTTTCACATCTAAAGCCTGTTAATCCCTGAACAGATCATTAAGCACTCTGAATTTTCAAATTTCCGATGGCCACATAAATCTCAGCAGATGTGGGAGGATCTGAAGTTCAAGGCCATCCTGGGGCAAGAACCTGTCCCAAACAAATAAAAATGTTTTAAAAATCAGTATCCAGGGGAGGGGATATGATGGAGAATGGAATTTCAAAGGGGAAAGTGGGGGGGGGGCAGGGAGGGTATTACCATGGGATATTTTTTATAATCATGGAAGATGTTAATAAAAATTGAGAAAAATGGGGCTGGAGAGATGGTTTAGAAGTTAAGGCGCTTGCCTGTGAAACCTAAGGACCCAGGTTCAATTCTCCAGGTCCCACATAGGCCAGAAGTACAAGGTGACACATGCTTCTGGAGTTCATTTGCAGTGGCTATAGGCCCTGGTGTGCCCATTCTCTCTCTCTCTCTCTTTCTCTGTCTCTAATAAATAAATAATTGAGGAAAGAATCAGTATCCAAATAAGTAAGGTCCATGCATTGTGAGCAATGTATATGGCTTCTAAGTTTCTTTTTATCTGATTCTTTCCCTTTTATCACTCTCTAGCACTGGTGTATATAGTCTGCACATCTCTTTATAGACTTATTACTCTCCTAGGCATATAATTTATGCAAGTAAATGAAAGATAATTTTATTTATTTTATAACCTAATTGCAGACATGGTGTAAGAGTAAATAAAAGTATGTATTGAGTAATTATTATGTTTATGTACCTAGTATAGTATATATTGTGATAATGAACACACTGAGCTTAGGAGACAAGAAGTATGGGGGCTGGGGTGTGGCTCCCTGGTAGGGTGCTTTCTTAGCATGGACAAAGCCTGGGGTTCAATCTCTAGTACCTCAAAAAGAGTTTGGTCAAAAAGTCACAAAGGGGCCAGAGAGATTGCTCAGTGGTTAAGGTGTTTGCCTACAAAGCCTAACGTAATGACCCGGGTTCAAGTCCCCAGTACCCATGTAGAGCCAGATGCAGAGTGGCGCATGCATCTGGAGTTCACTTGCAGTGGCTTGACCCCTGGCACACCCATTCTGTTTGTCTGTCTCTCTTCTTTCTCTCTCTCTCTCTGCTTGCAAATAAATAAAAATGTTTTAAAAATATATTTTTAGCCAGGCATGGTGGCCCACACCTTTAATCCCAGCTCTCGGGAGGCAGAGGTAGGAGGACTGCCATGAATTTGAGGCCACCCTGAGACTACATAGTGAGTTCCAAGTCAGTCTGGGCTAGAGTGAGATCCTGCCTTGAAAAACAAACAAACAAAAAAAATTAAGTCATAGAGTATGTAATTACCCATGCAGCTGATTACTGTATCCTACTTGTTCAAGATTCATAAAAATTTTCTTTGGCCTGGAGAGATGGCTTAGTAGTTAAGGTACTTGCCTGCAAAGCCAAAGAACCCAGGTTCAATTCCCCAGGGTCCACACAAGCCAGATGCAAAAGGTGGCGCATGCATCTGGAGGTTTTCTGTAATGACTGAAGGCTCTGATGTGCCCATTCTCTCTTGCTCTCTCTCTTTCTCTCTCTATCTGCCTCTTTCTCTTTTTTTTTTCTCTCTCTCTTTCAGATAAATAAAAAAAAAATAATTTTCTTGGAAGTAAGAAACATTGTTGTGATGACAGGATCTGGTGGAGTTTGGACCACTACCACCAGTAGCAACAACAAAACCAAAATATACTCACTGTCTCCATTGTTGGGTGTCTTTAGAAAAAGAGATAGGTTCCTCAGTCTTGCCTATTGCCCTTGACTTTTAATAGCCATACTCTAAGGTAGATGCCCTAGGTGTCTGTGGGAATCTTCAGGGCAAAGCAGCTGCCTGGGCAGTTGGTTCCAGGGCATGTCTCTCTGAACTGACTACCAAAACAATCAGATCAGAACTTGCCCCAACGGATAGGCGCATCGTAGCAAGGTTGACACACTCCAAATGTCGGTACACCTTTTTTTTTTGTTTCAACCAAGTCAAAATTTCCATACAATAAAAGCCTTCGGTTAACCTCACAGGCTTTGGGTCAGTTGTTCTGTACTGGGAACTAGTACAGTAAAGCCATACCAAGTCGTAGCAGGTATATTTATATGAAAAATGATCACAGATTGTGTACTAATCATGAATGTATAGTTAACAGGACCAGATAGTTGTCATAAAAACTGAGTGTTCATATACTTAATGAAGGAGAAAAGTCTCTACTCTCCTTTTCAGATTGATAATTATTTTTTGCATGTGTGTGTGTGGTATGCATACATGTATGTATGTGGTGCGGGGACAAATGTGAACAATGTGAACGCATGTGTGTGGAAACCAGAGGTCCATGTCAAGTGTTTTACACTCAACCTAGAGCTCTCGGATTCAGCCAGACTAGCTAGAACCCAGGAAGGCCCATGGATCCTTCCTGTCTCTGCCTCCCCTGTGCTGGGGTTACAGACCTGCGCTGCCATGGCTGGCTTCATGTGGGTGCTAGGTATCCAAACTCAGGTCACCGTGCATATGTCGCAAGTGCTCTATCCAGTCCTGCTATTCAGTTTCGAACTTAATTTAGTTACTTCTTCAACAAATGTGCCCTCTATTTGCCAGGCACCATCCTCAGTGCTGCGTACAGCGGTGGGCAAAACAGATCCAGTCTCTGTCCTTGGGGAGCTTCCCTTATAGGAGAAGCAAGTGGTCACGAGTCGCGAACAAGTGAGCCAACCCACAGGTGAAATAACTGCAGTGGATACTCAGTGCTGGGAAGAATCGAGCAAGGGCTGTGACGGAGGCACACAGAGAGATCACTGCTGGGCAGTGGTACAGGCGGGCTTCCCGGAGGAGGTGCCATCAAAGGTGAAACTTAAAGGATGACATGCAGTGACCCAAGATCTGAGCCGTAGGAATGGAGGGGCCAGGAGCTTGGATGCCTGCTGCAAGTGACAGCTGGAGTATTTTGGATGAATGTGAGGCACGCACTTGGAGGACCTGGGATCCCTGCTCTGTGATGAGGACGAGCAAGAATCATCTGGCTCCTGCCCATGCTTGTTGTTCCGCTACCTGTTGAAAAGCTCTTCCTCCCAGGGGACGGTACCTACTCCCTCTCTGGGGTCATCCATAGTCTTAGTCCTGCCGCTGGAGCTACAGAAAACACAGCGAAGCCACAGGGCCTCACTCAGCAGGGTGGCCCTCATGTCCCCTCTAAATGCATCTCAAAACCACACCCCCTCAGGATGTTGTTTAAATATAGAAGCCACACTTTAAAAATACATCTTTTAGGCTGGAGGGATGGCTTAGCGGTTAAAGCGTTTGCCTGCTAAGCCAAAAGACCCAGGTTCAATTCCCCAGGACCCACATTAGCCAGATGCACAAGGGGGTGCATGCGTCTGGAGTTTGCAGTGGCTGGAGGGCCTGGGGCGCCCCCCCTCTCTTTCTCTCTCTCTCTCTGTCAAATAAATAAATAAAAATAAAAATACTTTTTTGGGGCTAGGGAGATGGCTCACCAGTTAAGAGCACTTGCTACTTAAGAACGAGGGGCTGTCAGGCTAGAGACCACATTTAACTCCCCAGAACCCACATAAAAGGCCGAATGTGGCCACCCCTGTCTTTAACCCCAGTGCTGGGGGCGGGGTACACAGAGACTGGAGGATCACTGGGGCTTTCTGAGAGACAGCCAGCTCCAGGTTGGGGAAGAGACCTCATCTCAAGGAAATGTGTGGATAAGTAACAGAGAAGGACTCTGCATGAATCTGCACATACGCGTGCAGACACCATCATCAGCCACACCACACACGTACGCTGTACACATACATGTGCAAAAATTAAAACTATTTTTGCCGTGTTTGTGTGGTGTGTGTGCACGTGTGTACATGTTGGCCCAGATGTGTGAGTGCACAAGCATGTGTATTCAGGTGTGTGTGGAGGCCAGAGGTTTGATGTCAGATCTCTCCCCACCTTGTTTCCTGAGACAGTCTCCCACTAGAACCCAGAGCTTGCCAGTTCATCAAGTCTCGCTAGCCAGTTGCCCTGGGGATTCTCTTATCTCCATCTCCCAAGCAGAGGAGCTACAGGCAGGCCTGCTCAGCATGCGTGCTAGGGATTCGAACTCCAGACCTGGCGCTTGTATGACAAGTACTTGGTCCACTGAAACCATCTCTGCAGACCCTAAAAACATACAAGTGAGGTGCATTTTGGCTCCTATAGGTCATGTCAGAAATTGTGTGAAAGATACAAAAATCTTCCTACAAAAATCCAGTGTGATTCAGCTGGTTCTCCACCTTGGCTGCATTCTGATTCCTCAGGTCCACTGGGAGAGACACAGCCATGAAGGCCCAGATCTTGCGGAGTTGGGGTTAAAAACTGATGACTGTGGTCTTCCGATCGTGTCATTTTCAGGCTGTGGTCAGGGAAGCTTTCCCTTTGTTAACATTACAAACAAATCATTCCTGGCAGGGGCACGGAACCAGGGCGAGAGGGCAAGGTCACTCACTGCCCCAACAGGCCAGTCAGCTCTGCCTAGCCACCATGAGCCTTTCCCTCCTCCTACTCTCCATCCTACCCATAATCCTCTGCAACACCCCTTTCCAATATTGCTGGAGGCAGACCACAGGGCTCTCCAGACCTCAGTCAGGTTCTTGCTGGAGGGAAGGATTTAGAGGGAGGAGGGTGGGGTTTCTAAGCTACCAAAGGTAACCGGGGGGATGGTGTGTTTGTTTTTGCTTCTCCATCTCAGCCACCCTGATAGGCCCTCCTGGCCTCCTGTCCTAAGTGCTGGGCATGCAGAGGCTCTGCCCCCCACTCTGAAACAGCAGCTCGGGAGTGCCTGGGAAACACAGACTGAGGCTGGCTGGAGATGGGGCAGAGTCGGGCAGAGCGCTTGCATGGCATTCGCCAAGCCCTGGACCTGATCCCCAACACTGCATAAACGAGGTGCTGTTGTACATGCCTATGATCTCAGTACTTGGGAGGCAGGGGGCAAAGGCATCGGAAGTTCAGGGTCACCCTCAGCTACATAATGAATTTAAGACCAGCCAAGACTAAATGAGACCCTGACGAAAAAGAAAAGAACAAAAAGGGACTAGAGACTCCCTGGGCTCCAGCTACTGACCCAGGCTCTCTTCAGGTCTCGCTGCACATCACATTCCAGTGATCCTGATGCTCGCTGAGGAGCTGACCCGCACAGCACACGATGGGCATCCGGGTAGGTTCAACTCCTAGTGCAGGGCCTGGCATTCCCAAGCCCTGGGCACAGAGATCTGGGCTGAAGCGGCAGCAAGCGAACCGAGCCGCTCACACGGTGACAGCTGGAAGCCAGCAAGCCCGAGGCCTTGCGCGCGCGGTCGGCGCAGGCTGTTCTCTTCTTTGGCTCTTTTGGAAAACACAGTCCATGGCCACCAGCCTGAACTTTTCTAAAACAACACTAACGATCGGGGATTCCGAGCTCGGGATAGCACTGGTAACCATTTCTGATCAGAAAGGTCCACAGACTCTGTAACATATGTAACACATATGTAATTAAATACGCCTGTGAGGTCATTTTTATTAGAGAACATGAATTCCTTTTCTAACCACATTTTCATAGCTCCTATTGTTTCCTTAATCCTTTTTTTCCATTTGGTCAAATGTCCACAACTTTTTCATCACCCCGCCATGCATTCAGGGTAAGAACCTTAACGTGATTTGGCGGGGTTCTTCAAAAAGTTGAACATGGAATTGCTAAATCCATGCAGTTCTACTCCTGTATATCTGTCCCAAAGAATCGAGAGCAAGGCCCAAACAGATTCATGTGCACTCATGTTCAGAGTTCACAAGAGTAGAAATAACTCATATCTATCAACAGATGAATGGATAAGCAAAAAGGTAGTATTGACATACACTGGACTATTACCTAGTCATAAAAGGCTCGATTTGTTCCAATGCACAACTGCTCAAAGAACCTAACCTGCTAGGTGCTTGAGGGCTGAGACAGGCCTTTATAATTGTACAGCAACCATAACAGAGGCGAGGATCAGTCAACTTTTGCTCCAAGCTTGAAGAAATCTCTCTCGAGTTCACATGGTCCAGGCTCAGAAGAGTGGTCACCACACTTACGGACATCAGAATGTTGGAGAGGGCTTGCTAAAACACATGGCTGGGCCCTTCTCTCAGTCTCTGGTTTCACGGTTTGGGGACAGAGCCCTGAAATCTACATCCCCATGTGACGATGCTTCCATTACTGAGCTGAGACTCACTCTTTTTAAAGATATTTTATTTATTTACTTACTGTGGGGGTGGGGGTGGCAGAGAATGGGCATGCCAGGGCCTCTAGCTACCACAAATGAACTCCAGACACATACGTCACCTTGTGCATCTGGCTCTACGTGGGTACTGGGGAACCAAACCTGGGTCCTTTGGCTTTGCTGTAAAGTGCATTAACCACTAAGTTATCTCTCCAGCCCTTGAGCGTTGCTCTTGAGGAGCCCTGGTCGAGGGCTGTACTTCTCTGCCTTGGTTATATGCAGGAATCTCCATGAGCTGCCACTTGACCTGCCCCCATGGTGAGCTCGGGCTTAATTGTTCTGGATCTGCCCTGGTGATCCTAATGTGCAGCTAAATTAAGAAGACCTGGTAGTGGGCCCTCATCTGATCCACAGCCCTGTGGTGGAGCCTTGTTCTCTCCTGTGTCAGGGCAAAGTTGCTGTGTTGCTTTATAACTACTATAACTTTTTTCTTTTGGTTTTTCAAGGTAGGGTGTCACTCTAGCTCAGGCTGACTTGGAATTCACTATGTAGTCTCAGAGTGGCCTTAAACTCATGGTGATCCTCCTACCTCTGCCTCCCGAGTGCTGGGATTAAAGGCGTGCGCCACCACACCTGTCTTTTTTTGATACAGGTCTCGTGTATCCTAGGTGGCCCTTCTGACTGACTATGCGGCCAAGGATGACCTTTGACTTTCAATCCTACCGCCTTCACCTGGCATTACAGGTGTGCCCCACCATGCCACGTTATTGTGGTGCTGGGCACACACCCGAGAGCTTCATGCGAGCATCCTGCCAACTGAGCTACTTCCTCGGCCCCCTTTCAAAACTAATTTTTATCGTGGTATAGCAAAAGTGTAAAACCTGCCACTGGTGATCATCACAATGTTGTGCAAACATCAATCCTACTGAGTTCCAGAATGTTCTCTTCACCCCCAAAGAAATCCCCAAACTTCATCAAGAGTATCCCCCACTGCCTTCCTCCCAGCCCCCGGCAGACACTAACCCACCTTCTCTTGCCTTGTGGAGATTTCGCACGACGTAACCACACAGTGCGCAGTCTTTTCCTCACTTAGCATCATATTTTCAAGACTTGTGCTTGTTGTAGTGTGTACTCACACTTCACTCCTCTTTGCAAACATTTGTATTCTTGACAGGTTCGTACCCCCATACGGTGCATTTTGATTCCACTCCCATCCAATTCCCCTCTCTCTTCACTTCTCTCTAAAACCCTCTTCTTCCCACTTAGATCCCCAGCCTACTTCCATGTGTTGCTTTTTGTTTGCTTGCTTGACCACTGAGTTAAAATGGGGTCTTTTTTTTTTTTTAAAAAAATGGTTTTTGTTCATTTTTATTTATTTGAGTGACAGAGAGGGAGAGAAAGAGGCAGAGAGAGAGAGAGAATGGGCGCACTAGGGCTTCCAGCCACTGCAAACAAACTCCAGACACATGCGCCCCTTTGTGCATCTGGCTAATGTGGGTCCTGGGGAATTGAGCCTTGAACCGGGATCCTTAGGCTTCACAGGCAAGCACTTAACTGCTAAGCCATTTCTTCAGCCCAAAATGGGATCTTTTTATGGCACAATCCTATGCCAGTCTACGTATATACCACGATTCACTTGTCCATGCACGGGGTTGATCTTATTATAAGTATTTGTGTCTGATTAGATTATCATTGGTGAGTTTTAGAACATACGCTGTCAATGGAAATGGAAAACATATGTCGGGAAGGGAACATGGGACATGCCGACTGGTTTCGAGGAAACGGGGCAGGTGGTCAAGGAGACTGTTATATGTACCAAGCTCCTGAGCAGAGAGGGAAGACTTTCAATCTCCAGAAATGAAGGCATATTTCCTACCAGATGATCTAACCCTGCTCTCCCCACGCGGAAAGGATGTCTGCGGAGAGCAAACACAGCGGGCACAGGCTGCCTCCGTGCCAGCCTGCTTCCCTGGCAGAGAGATTTGCAAATGTTGCAGGTGTTTCTCATCATGGTGCAGCTGTCTGTCCCGCTGTCAGAGAGCTGCTCTTCTCCCCCTCACTCACTCCTCCATCCACCTTCTCAGCGCTCATCTCTTATTCACGAGGCTGCAGGGGATGAGCCCCGGCTTGATTGGCATGTAGGCTGCAGGTCGGGGAAAATCTGCTTTTCTAAATCGAACGTGGCTTTGAACTGATGACTCCGTCGTGTGGGCTGTCCACGTCTATCCACTGAGTGAGACCCTCCCCTTTCCCCCCGGTCTCACTTTCCTCTCTGCCCGAGCATCGCACAGAGTCATCCTCCCTCTCAGACCTCAGTGGCTCACTGTGCTAAGTTCCCTGCACACAGACCATGGATCGAAGTCAACTCTTTTGCCCTTATTTTCCTTACAAACGACCCTGTAGTCCTCGGTCCTACAGCCTGTCATTCCCTTCCCTCCGTCTCTCCCTCCCTCCCTTCCTTCTCTTCCCTTTTCCTTTCCCTTTCCCTTTTTCTCTTTGTTCCCTCTTGGCTCTATGAGGCAGTGTCTGGTGTCTCACTGTGTAGCCCAGCCTGGCCTCAAACTCTTGATCCTTCAAACTCTGCTTCCCGAGTGCTGGGATTACAGGCATGCATCCACCTGTTTCTAAAACACCTGTTTCCAAGACAGCTCTCTGGGGCTACCCGTCCCTTGGTGTCAGCTGTCTGGTGACTTTGTCCTTGGCCTTGTTTTCTTACGCACTCTCTAGAGAGGATACGACCCCCTCCCATGGCTCTAAAACCATCCCTGTTGAGGTCCCCTCCTAAGCTGACTACTGGCCTCATTTGACTAACCTGGGGTCTCTGAAACCCGACATGGCTGGAGGGGAGTCATGCAGGCAAACAAACCATTTGTTAAAAATAATCAAACACCTTCTTTTCTTCCCTCATTCCCCGGTGTCCCTCTCATATCCCTAAATGCTTGGAAATCACAGTTTACTCTGCCATGTCCCTTCAGCCCAACTTTCAGGCACTGAATCAATCTCTCTCTCTCTGATAAAACAGGAGGTTTAACCAACTAAACGATGGAGCCAATTGGTACTCTCTCTCTTTTAGTTGAGAGAAAGTTAGAACCATGTTGCCCTATCAAGCTTGCATATCTTCAACGTGCATCTCCCGAGAATAAGGACATGTTCTCATTTTAAAGCAGCATGATTATTAAAAGTCAGGAAAATAATGACATACTGTTACCTGATGTCTGATCTATATTCAAATTCCTACATCCAGCCTCAGAAGACCTTCCCACAGATGCCCTGTCAGTTATAAAGGGGAAGGTTGGCAGTAACATGGAGAGCATCACCAACGCACCACCTTCACCATGAGACCAAGGTGATCGCCAGGCACACGGACACTGCACGTACCCAATATGACGCCCTCACTCATCAAGTCTGTGGCATTTGTGACCAAGCATACAGCCTAACACTCATCACTGGGTCGTGTACGGCCACCCTAATTTACCCTGAGTATGGCCATCTCATCCGATCTCAGAAATTAAGCAGGCTTGGGCCTGGTTGGCACTTGAATGGGTGAAACCTGGGACACATCCAAATGGAGGAACCACCTGGAGACGGAAACGCCGCACGCTCCAACTGTCAGGAGCATGGAAGGTCTCAGAGACACCACAAACCAATGCAATCCGTTGTCTGGATTGAGTTCTGGTTATTAAAATAAAACACGTTCTCAAGGACAGTGTGAAGTTCATGTTAGAAGTGGCCTGATCTCCCCCCACCAGCACAGGCTGTGTTCAGACTCACAGCTCACAATCTGTACTCCTCCTTGACCCTACGTCTCCAGGTTGCCCTCCAGCCCTCCACTGTCCACACCAACGCCTGCCAGATCCTGGCATTTCTTTGGTAGCATTCTCAAGTCCTCCTGAGGTCTGCAGTCCAGCACACAGGACCCTCACGAACCTCCCACCTCACCAGGCTTACCTGCCCCACTACTGCCTGTCAACGATGGTGCAGGAGCCCAGACGCGTCCCACTAGTAAGCCAGCGACGGGGTCTGCCCAGTTCCATGGGCACTGGCAGAAGACACAAGACTCCTGAGTCAGAGCCACAGAACAGTTGATCACACACAGCAGTAGTCATGTCTGCACCAGTCTCCCAAGCCCGGATCCTCAGAAAGATGTGGAGGTGTCTGCACACATGCAGACCCCGGCAGGGTGCCTGGGGCGTTTAGCTTAGTGAGGAACTGGAAGCTCAGGAAATCTTCTTTTCCAAGAGGGCAGCTAGCAAGCCCATCCTGCTAGGGAGACTATCTTTATCATATAGCAACAGCCAAGTTCGCTTTCTGCCCTGGAGGGAGACGTTACCTCTATCTCCAAGACTGCTGCGTGGACAAAGTGGGGGGTAAAAGCCATCCAGACCCCTGGTCACTGGTCTGCTGGCATACAGGAGCCCCGTGGAGGCCTGCCTCGGGGGCCCCGCCCTCAGACACCAGCCTCCTCTCCCCGTGTGCTCTCACTCACCAGCTCTCTGGAGCCTCTGTGCCCCAAACAGGATGCCCCCCTCATTCCCAAGTCACGTAGTCACCCACCCAGGTATGCAAGGAGTTCCTCCACAGGGAGAGCTTGGCCCTCAGCCCCTCCCCACCCCCAAAGGGCATCTGCTCCTCTGTACTCCACAGCACCAGCGTGTGCCACTGGACCACCCGGTGTCACATCGTCATGTCTGCTTCCTCCTCAGTGACAGCCCACTGAAGGCAGGGCTCTGGCTCTGATACCTGTCCCTGCCCTCGCCATGACCAGCCCACAAAGGGACTTGGTAACAGTGGGGGTGAGTGGGTGGAGGACAGATGGAACAGTTAACCCGAGCATCTCAAAGCCGCCCGCAGTCTCTTCCTGTCACCTGACTTGGAGTTGGACAAGGACGCGATGAAGCTGCATAGGGTGTGTGTGGTTGGGGTGGGGGGGCTCACAACCATCTTCTCATCCTGGGGCGGCCTTCCCTGGGTTGTGGGAGGGAGCACTCCAAAATCCTTCTTAGTTGGGAATGTAGCTCAACGGCGGAGGGTTTGCCTAGTTAGGCACGAGGCCCTGGGCCCGGTCCCCAGCACAGAGAAGAGACAAAGGAAGGGGTACGAGGTTTCTCAGTTACTCAGCCGCAGCTGTAGCATCTGGATGCTGGGAAGTCAGGTGGAGGCACCCAGGGTTCAGTTGAATGAACAAGTGCCAGTCACATGTACCTGTGGCAGCTCTGCACTCTATAGAGAGCACTGATTTCTAAATACGAATTGAATCTGTGCTTGATTGAATTGGGTTTTTTTTTCCCCCCACTTGTGGTTTTGTTTTAGACTAAGCCAACTGGTTTTCAGCTGGGGAGATTTTGCCCCTGGGGTTTGGGTGGGTACAATCTGGCAATGTCTGCAGACAGTTTTGGTTTTCCCAAGTTGAGAGCATGTTGTCAGCATCCAGGGGGCGAGAGGCCAGGCAATGCTGTGAAACGTCCTCCGCTGTCCAGGTCAGCCCCACAAGGAAGAACCAACCCCCTGAGGAGACTCAGAAGCCTGCACTAGAAGATGGTGACTGCCCCTTCAGGGCCATGCAGGAGGGACCAGACATCTCTTAGAAAGGAGCTTTTGCTCTCCTTTATTTTAGAGACAGAGACAGAGGGAGAGAGAGAGACAGACAGAACTGGTGCACCAGGGCCTCAGCCAGTGCAATCGAACTCCAGACACTTGCGCCACCTAGTGATCATGTGTGACCTTGCGCTTGCCTCACCTTTGTGTGTCTGGCTTACGTGGGATCTGGAGAGCTAAACATGGGTCCTTAGGCTTCTCAGGCAAGCACTTTAACTGCTAAACCATCTCTCCAGCCCAGAAATGTTTTTCTTTTCTTTTCTTTCTTTCTTTCTTTTTTTTGGGTGGGGGGTTTCAAGGTAGGGTCTTGCTCTAGCCCAGGCTGACCTGGAATTCACTATGTAGTCTCAGGGTGGCCTTGAACTCATGGCAATCCTCCTACCTCTGCCTCCTGAGTGCTGAGATTAAAGGCGTGCACCACCACACCTAGCTTCTTTATACACATACACATACACATATACATATACATATGCATATACATATACATATATATTTATTTATTTATTTATTATTGACAACTTCTATACTTACAGACAACAAACCATGGTATTTCCCTCCCCTCCCCCACTTTGCCCTTCATAACTCTGCTCTCCGTCATATCCCCTCCCTCTCTCTATTAGTCTCTCTTTTAATTTGACATCATCATCTTTTTCTCCTATTATGAGGGTCTTGTGTGGGTATTGCTAGGCACTGCGAGGTCTTGGATATCGAGGCCAAATTCTTTCCGGATACAGCTGTATGTAAGGAGGGGTGGTACCCTTCCTTTGGCTCTTACATTCTTTCTGCCACCTCTTCCTCAATAGACCCTGAGCCTTGGAGAGTGTGAGATGTTTCAGTGCTGGACACTCCTCTGTCCCTTCTTCTCAGCACTATGTTGCCTTTTGGGCCATCACAGTGGTCATTGCCACCAGAGAGGTTTATCTTGGAAGTACTTGAAACCTTGTCATGTCAGTCCTCTTGGGCACAGTTAATGGGAGTCTGGCCTTGGGGGAGAGAGGACAGAGTCACAGGGGACTTCCATCCATGAGGACAAGGCTGATAATGCCTACAACCATACGGCACCATCCTCTGACATCTGAAGAGGTAGGCCAGGACCATCACCCTCAGGAGGCTCTGAAAAGATGTGCCTGTTCTGGATATTTCCCTTTTATTGAGTTACTGAGACAGGGTCTCATGTATCCCAGGCTGGCCTTGAACTTGCTATGTAGCCAAAAACGACCTTAAACTTCTCATCTTCCAGCCTCCAGTGCTTAAGTGATGGGATTACAGGTGTGCACTACCACACCTGGTCTATACAATGCTGGTGATTAAACCTAGGGGTTTGTACTTGGTTGGAAAGCCCTTTCCCAACTAAGCTATAGCCACGGCCTGTGGATTCTCTGATAATGCCTTGCATCATCCCAAGCCAGCAGTCAAATTTTGCTAAACTCCAAGGCCTAGTGAGTTGGGGATGCTTTCTACAAGGAGTGCTTGCTATGCCCTGAGCAACTTTATCCGAGGCTGGCTAACTCTGTCTGCACAAGGCCAGATCGTAAGTGTTTCTGGCTCTGTGGGTTGTGCCGTCTTGGTCACTGCACAGTCCCACCTCTGTGCTTCAGAAGCAGCCACAAAGACTATGCAAGCGAGCGAATGGACCTGCTGTCTTGTGCAACGGCAGCCACAGAAACAGTGGAGGGCTGGCTTTGACCCAGGGACCACAGTGATGAGTGATTTCAATTTACATAAACCACCCTTTGACCTAGGTACCATGAGGAGGCAACAGAGAAATGGAATGGCATGCCCACTTACCCCGCCATGACTAGAAAGGCTGAGCTGAGAGCAGTGAGTGCTTGCATTCTCCACCACGGCTGCCTCTCAACACCTTGGACTGGTCATGGTCAGGAGGTGGAGAGAAGTAGCTGGAAGGGAAACAAGGCCTGGGGAATGGGCCAGAACTGGAGGGAGAAGCAGCCGTGGGTGGAAGGGTGTGTGACTTCATAGTACATTCCCTTAAATAGTTCCTGGGCAGTCTGGAAATAAGGCAAAGAGGGGACCCAGTAAAAGACATGAACCTTCTGTGGTTCCCCAGGGTGGAGTCTGCACGAAGGTGAAGGTGGACTGGCCCCTGAACATTGACCCAGTGCTCAGCAGCTTTTACAGTGAGGAAGTTCCTCCTGGCAGCTAGCCTACAGCGCTGTGGATGGGTTCTTAGAGCTACTCCCTTATAGAAAAAATAAATAAAATAAACCCAATAAACAAAAACAAGCGTTTGGATGGTAGCTGCATCCAGTAACCTTCATCCTGGCTACTTCTGTCTCTTCCAGAGTGTGAGGTGCAGCCAAGGGCTTTGAAACCACCTAACTAACCTGCTACTCATAGTTCTGTTCCCCATGAGCTCGGTAACCTTGGGCACATTTCTTTGATTCTAGGACTTTCACTTACAGAATAGAGGAAGCAACAAACTGTGTCACAGGGCAGCTGTGAGGAGCCTGTCATTACAGAAGTGTCTGGACAAGGTGGACTACACCACCAGATCGCAGCCTTTCAGAGCTGAGCCATCCCGAGTCTTCCTCCCGACATGGCCTCCCAGGAACTGGCTTCCAACCTTCCAGGGAAAGTTCTCCTTCACCAAAAACACTCCTAGGGTGGCCTGCACTTCTCCTGTCATAGCTAGTGCATGGTGACATTGCATTTCCTGGCGGTCTGGCTTCTCTGAAACCCTGCCACCCCAGATCAGGTGTCACCTTCTCCCCGGTGCCTTTTCTGAAACCCAGAGCCACACGTCAGTGCTCCTCATTCACGGACAGATGTGTCCTGAGCACCTCCCCTGAGCCGGGCTGTGGGCCTCCTTGTGCAGACCTCCAAGGGAAAGGCACGCACCCTCTCTGGGTACCTCTCTTTGGTTGCACACACGGTCCCTGGTGACCCTTGTGCCCCCGGAGACCCTCTGACACCGCCCTGCGCGCTGCCAGCCCCGCCCGCAGCTGCTGCGGAGGGGAGGCGTTCTCAGCAACGATGGGGGAGTCCGTGAAGCGAGCGCCTGGCCCGCATCCCAAGAAGCCCCATGCTTCCCAGCGCAGTTACCATGGTTCTCACTCTCCAGAGTGCCAGTCTTCCAAACATCATTGCTCACAGGGTGGCGAGGGCTTTCCTCGCTTCCTCCCTGATGGTGGCCCTGGTAAACCAACAGGTCAGTTAAGAGTAGAGACTCTCAGGGAAAAGGCCAGCCAGAGGCTCAGAGGAATGGCTTGAGACCTTCCCTAGCTACAGCACCAGGCCATCATGTGAACTCTGCAAGCGTGGTGATTCGCGCTCAGAACCCACCTTAAGTTGGATGCAGAGGCATGAGCATCTGTAATCCCAGCGAGCCTAAAGAGTGACAGGAGGGAGACACAGGAGAATCCCTGGGGGATTGTGGGGCCAGCCAGCCTGGCCTAGGCAGAGGTGGCAGGAAGCAAGATGGACGTTGTCCTGTGACCTAAACACACATGTTTTGGATATACGTGCCCCCCCCACACATACACAAAGATATGAAAAATGACATGTAGAGCTGAGGAGATGGCTCAGCAGTCAGAGGCTCTTACTTGCAAAGCCTGCTGGCCCAGGTTTGATTCCCCAGTACCTACATAAAAAGCCAGATGCACAAAGTGGTACATGTGTCTGAAGTTCATTTGCAGCCACAAGGAGTCCCAGGAACACCCATATATACTCTCTCTCCATATATATATATATATATATATATATATATATATATATATATATAGTGAAACAGAAACAAAAAAAGTGGAAAATAAAGTTTTAAACAATGACATGAAATGCAAATATATGCAACTTGGACACAAGCCCAAAGGCTCTCTCCAAGGGGACTGCGCAGGAGACGAAGGTGTGATATGGGCGGGCACAGGGGAAGGCGAAGCTGAGAGCAGAGGTCACACGTAAGCATGGATAGACAAGTGTCATCTCTCTTCCCTTGGTCTCTGCACCAGCTGTTTTCCAGCATCCTGTGGTCCCCACAAGGTATGGAGCCTGCGCCCTACATCCCCACTCCTTTGTGCAGACCAGCCCCTCAGCTTCCATCCTGCTTCCTGTCCGGTCCCTACCGCTCCTGGAGCTGCCCAGCCCCACCCCAAAGCCTCAGAAAGGGTGCTGATTCGGGACCGTTCTCGAGGAGTCTGCATCTCCCCCCACCCCACCACCGCAGATGACTACGCTACTCCGCCGATTTCTCCCCCAGCCACCGCTCTTGTCCCTGGTCCGCATTTCCCATGAGTGCGCCACAATGGGCTGTATCAAATGTTTGTTTATGTCGACAGGCATTAAGTCTTTTGTGTTTCCTTTAACCACACCAAGCCTTTTACCCTGAGGAGGGACAGAAAAGGAAGTTAAATAGGCAGGATTTGTCTCTGACAAGTCTGCACTATTTATTCTTTCTCTTTTTGAAATCCCCACATTTCCTCAATGGCATGATGCATCATGTGGGGCAACAATGCCTGGCTAAAGTTAGGTTTGCCAAAGGCCTGAGGAGTTGTTTCTGGTGGGAATCAGGAGATAGAGGCTAGATGACTATGTTGGCATCCCCCTACCCTATCCCAGGGCTCCCCTAGCTCATAGTGGCAGTCTGCTGGGTACTTACTTGAACACTTTTTGAAGCCTTGCCAAGCGTGGTGCTCGCCCATGGGCAGGCTGCACCAGCCAATTGCATTATCTGTCTGTGTGTCTGGGCAGAATTATACCAGCTGATCCCTGGTCCTGTTATCCTTTTTTTTTTTTTTTTTTGCTTCAGATCCCATTCATCTTACCTTACATCACCTCTGGTCTCCTTTATTCTTTTTTTTTTTTTCTTCCAATTTTATTTACTTATTTGAGAGAGAGAGAGAGAATGGGAGTGCCAGGGCCTCTAGCCACTACAAACAAACTCCAGATGCCTGCGCCACCTTGTGCATCTGGCTTACGTGGGTCCTGGGGAATCAAACTGGGATCCTTAGGCTTCACAGGCAAGTGCCTTAACCACTAAGCCACCTCTCCAGCCCACCTCTGGTCTCCTTTAACAGCTCTTTGCACTCAATCGGTTCTCTACCTGGCAACCAAGATGCTCCTCGCCAAAGCTCCCTTCCCCGCACACGTGTCTTCTACCTAGAAAGCTTCAGAGCTTCCTGCTGCCTCCCCAGCTGGTCAGGATCTCTCAGGCTCTGGTCCAACCCCACACCTCCCCTTCTTATCAAGGTCCTTGGCCATTAGCAAAACACAACAGCCTCTGGGCCCATCATTGGGTACGTTGTCTCCTTGTTCCAAATGTCCTTTCTCTGATTCTTCAGGACTCAGACAGACCATCACTACCTCCCCAGTGCTTTCCCCCAAACACCAGGTGAGGGCTTTCTCTTCTGCACACTCACTGTTTCCCCCAGAGTATCAGTCCCACAGTGGGGTCCACTCTCCCCGATGATCCAGTGTTTGGCATTTAGTACTCCTCCAATATCTGTTTGTGGTATGATGTGAACCAGTTCTGTGAATCAAAACCTTTAGTTGGTTTCTACATCTCTTTAAAAAACTTAACTGTTCATTAACAGATTCATTTCTTTACAACAAATGGGGCTGGAGAGATGGCTTAGCAGTTATGTGCTTGCCTGTGAAGCCTAAGGACCCTGGTTCGAGGCTTGATTCTCCAGGACCCACGTTAGTCAGATGCACAAGAGAGCGCACGCGTCTGGAGTTTGTGGCTGGAAGCCCTGGCACACCCATTTTCTCTCTCTCTCTCTCTATCTGCCTCTTTCTCTCTCTGTCACTCTCAAATAAATAAATAAAAATGAACAAAAAAAAAATGAAAACAAACAAGCAAACATACATTGGCTAGATACACAGCTCATTTGGTAGAGTGCTTGCCTAGAACGCACAAAGCTCTGGGTTTGATCCGCAGCGCCAATATACTGTGTGTGGTGGTGCATGCCTGTAATCCCAGTACTTGGGAGGTAGAAATAAAAGGTCAAAATTTCAAGGTCATACTTGACTATGCAAATTCAAGGCCAGCATGAGACCCAGTCTCAAAAAAAAAAAAAGGTCTTTACTGGAGTGGGAGCTTCCAGGTCGCCTCTGGCCTTCCTGGTAACCAAAGCCAGAAAGGAAAGCAGTGGTTTACATGACTGACGACTTCAGGCCTGCTACAAAACCTCTTTGTCCCGCAACCTTGAGAACCACTTTTTCTTCTTTCTCCATTTCTCACGCAGTTCCCAAAGAGGCTCCACCCTGAGAGAGCACCAGACCTAAATGACAGCAAATAAATCACCCTTATCCTGACCAAGGGACCTCTGCTGGGCCACAGGTCCTGGCAAGGAAGCCAGCAGGTCCCTCTTGCATCTGCAGGTGTCCTTACCAGGACTGGATGGGCCTTCGCCCTTCCACCCAGAGGTCCTACAACTAATCCAGCCACATGCTCGGATTACAAAAGCACTGAGAAGGGTAAGGCAAGCTAAACGAGCTATTTCTTTGGAGTTATACCAGTTCTGAGTCAACCCTTATGGACACAAGGAGGTGGCAGCTTGGATTTGTTCCTTCCTGGTTGGCATAAATCAAATGCTTGGCAAGTAAATGGGAAGCTTGCTCCTTGGAGGAATACTTTTGTAAACTAAAAGAATAGCCCCTAAATGACCTTGTCAGAAGCACTTGCAGAGCTGGAGAGATAGTTTAGCAGTTAAGGTGCTTGCCTGCAAAGCCTAAGGACCCAGATTCAACTCTCCAAGTTCCATGTAAGCCAGATACACAAGGTGGCACATGCATCTGGAGTTTGTTTGCAGTGATTAGAGGCCCTGGGGTGCCCATTCTCTGAGCCTCAATGGCTTTAAATTTATTCCTTGGTTCAGGCCTCCTTTCCTAAACCCTAACCCAAGACTCAGCCCCCAGGATGTGCCCGCCACCTGGGAGGCTGACATGTGGTTGCAGTGCCACAGGGGTGGGTCCAGATGCCTGGTGCCAAGAAAGCACAGGGAAATTAGACCTAACTTCACTCTGGTCTGAAGGGCATTCTGCCCTGGCAGCTCCTGAGACAAGAGCTCAGAACACTTGTGTGCGTTGATGAAATCTTTCTCCAAAGGAAATACCCTTTGTCTACTCAAAATAGAAAAGGAATACCTCCAGGCTATGAGAATCACCCTTCAGAGCTGGGGGTGGGGGTGGGGTGGGAAGCCAAGTCGCTCCTTGTTGGAGTTTGGAGCTCTGAGGTTTACAAGGCATTAGCTTCTCTAGTCTGTGCCATAGCTGTGTGCAGGAAGGCAAGGAGATAACCCTCAGCTCTGCGCCTATGCCCTTCTCTCCCTGTACCATCCAGTTTGAGCCTCACCTTAGCCAGCGGGCTCTCCAACTTGAAGGGCTTGCAGAAAAGATAGCTGGGCCCACCCACAGAGATCCTGATTAGCGGGTGGGCCTGGAGCCAGGCAGAAAGTTCACCATGCTATCACTCCCACAGCAGTGGCTAAGGAGCTGAAGGACAGAGAAGCCAGGCTACTTCCCTAACACCTTCCAGCCAGAAAGCGACCATATTTTCCCATGGAGGTCTGCCTACTTGTGAAATCTTCATACATCCTAATTCTGCTTCCAGGGTCTCTGTAACACCACCCAGCCCCGTGTCTTTACACCTATCTTTAGGAATGAATATTGCTGTTCATGCCTGTTTTACTTAGCTGGCAGGGCCAGCTGGGATTGCTGAGATGAGGATGTTTGGGGAGCTACGACTATCCTCCAAGACACATGCAATTGCCAGTTCTGCAACTCAGGAAAAATGAGGAAAAGTACAAGTGGGTGGACCACACCACATCCAAAGACCCCAGGTGGTCACAGCTCCAATTAGAAGTAACTAGAACTGTAGGCCAGACTTAATAAAGGGAGTTTAGAGAGGGCCAGATGGCTAGCCTTAAGGGAAATCCCCGGGCACACGCTAAGGATTTGGTTCAGTTCCCCAATAGGAGACGCGCACGTGGCCTTTTCCATAGAACGCTCCGGGTCCTTGTTCATGCTCAGGATGACAGGTGGGGTTAGGGAGACGGGACTGGGATTGAGTTAAGCATCTCCATGTCGAAGAAAGATACGACTTGTCCTTCGTTAAATCTGTCCTGTAACGGCGCATGCCCCCAGCTGCCATTTTCAGTGCTTCCCTTGGCTGTAACCAAGACCTGTTCTTCATATCGCAACCCAGGGCTGGGGTTCCAAGGGGTCTGTATTCCCACTAAGAAGCTGGAACAGAGCCTGCCTCCTAGCCTGCTCCTCCTCCTCCTCCTCTGTTTCAAGGTAGGGTCTTGCCCTAGCCCAGGCTGACCTGGAATTCACTATATAGTCTCAGAGTGGCCTCAAACTCATGGTTATTCTCCTGCCTCGGCCTCCCAAGTGCAGGGATTAAAGGCGTGCGCCACCATGCCCGGTCCCCAGCCTCCTTCCGAGTGTTCCGTGTCCAGTGCTCAATGTCCGGGACGGGCTTGCAGTGAGGTGCAGTGCCCTGGGGCCAGTGTGGTGGCAGCAGCTTTCGGTTCCAGCAGAGGCAAGACAGAGGGCGGGCAGAGGCAGGGTCCACGGGACCTGAGGGACGTGCACATGATATTTGCCCCTATGGAAGATCCCATGTGGATTTCCAAAGGAAATTCTTTTTTCTTCTTCTTCTTCTTCAGTTTTTTGAGGTAGGGTCTCACTCTAGCCCAGGCCGACCTGGAATTCACTCTGTAGTCTCAGGGTGGCCTCAAACTCACGGCCAGTCCTCCTACCTCTGCCTCCCGAGTGCTGGGACTAAAGGCGTGCGCCACTACGCCCGGCTCCCAAAGGAGATTCTTTAGGATGACAATTCCGTTGTGTGGGAGAGGAACAGGTGAGGAGGAAAGATAGCAGCACGTGGAGAGCCACGGCAATGCCTGGATCACACCGAGTCCTGCCCCGACTAAGGGCCACGTAAGCTACTGAGAAGCCACAACGGCTTGCCACCACCCCAACCAGGCCAAGCCCCCATCTCTCCCTAATTCCCTGCACCGGAATCAAGAAAGGGGCTGGCCTTACAGATGCTCTGTGCGGTAGCATCTTTGGGGGACAGGTGAGATCCTACAGGGGAGGCCTTGACACCCATGTTCCCTTGCCACCTGTCACCTTTAAGGTTTGTCATACTTGTCCAGGTCTCCAGTAAGCAGCGCCTTTCTGAGCTAGCTTGCGTCTTAAAGGGAGCACACTGACATCTGATATCACCAGGGAAGGGGCGCCCTGTGATGGGGCCCGGGGTTGTTAGTTCTAATACAGTCATTCTTGTATGCACACACACGTGGGTCCATGTCTGTGCAGCTGCACATACATGTGTATGGATGCCTATCTGTGGAGGCCACGGGACAAGCTTGGGTGCTATGCTTGGGAATGCTGTCCCCTCCGTCGACACAGGGTCTCTTATTGGCCTGGAGCTCACCAATTAGGTTAGACTGGCTGGCCAGCGAACCCCAGAGACCCATCTTCGGTGCCTCCCTAGCACTGGGATTAAAAATGCGCACCACTGCCCCTGGCTCTTTAAATGTGGGCACTGGGGATTAAACTCGGGGCCTCATTCCACACAGCAAGCACTTGACCCACTGAGCCGATCTCCCCAGCTCCCCAGTACAATCGCTTTTGTTTGTGCCTTGATTTTAAACACACAGGGATTTTATTGTTATCGTTTTCTGTGGGGGAGGGAGGCTAAAAAAGTTATGTATCGGGCTGGCTTAGCGGTTAAGCGCTTGCCTGTGAAGCCTAAGGACCCCGGTTCGAGGCTCGGTTCCCCAGGTCCCATGTTAGCCAGATGCACAAGGGGGCGCACGTGTCTGGAGTTCATTTGCAGTGGCTGGAAGCCCTGGCGTGCCCATTCTCTCCCTCTCCCTCTATCTGTCTTTCTCTGTCTGTCGCTGTCAAATAAATAAATAAAAATAAACCAAAACAAAATTAAGATAAAAGTCACGTGTCAGGGTAAGGATGAGTCTCCCGATGGCTGGAACTCTGCACCCCCCTGAAATACTGATATACATGCCAATGAGTGCGTACATCAACCCAGCGGCGGGGTGGGCGTCACGAACTGAGCACAGCTCAGACGTCAAGGGGCTGCAGAGCCACCCACCTCCGCGCTGCCTTCCCGTCGCCCCACCCCACCGCTCTCCCGCCTTTCAGCAACAGATTCGCTTTGGCAGCTGGAGTTTGTCCTCTGTTCACATGACAACCTGACTTACAGTCAGTCACCCCGCAGTGGGGGGCGGGTGAGGCACGGGATTGATGAGGCCCTGGCTCACGGGGCTGGGGGCAGCCAGGGCGGGTTTCATCACCTTCCTCCTCTCACAGTTAAGCCTCGGGAATTCTAACGCCAACAACATCCCTCTGTTGGTTCAGCAACCCAGGATGAGGGCAGTGGCCGGGCTGGAAGGCATTCCCCTGTCTTCCTGGAGGCCCACCATTAGGTCAGCCTGGTGACTCAATGCCAGGGGAAGGGGTAGAATGCCCTTTCCATATACTTGCAGAGTCCCACACAACACCGGGAAGCCTGGAGCAGGGCGACTCAGCAGTGTCTATGTGCGGGGAAGCGGGGGTCCTGCACCCTGCGAAAACCAGCACGTGCCTTCCGCTGGATCTGGCCCATTGCTGGAGTCCATACTGCCGTCAAACCGCTTCCCCCAGCACCTATGCTGGGCCTGATGTTTACCTGTGCGATTCTGGGCACAGGTGCCAGCTACCAGCCTGGACCTGTTGCTTCCTGAGCTGTTCTCCATCCATCCTCCTGTACTCATGCCCCCTGAGGGCTGACTGCACACCACTAATGAAAACCAGGTTTGAGCTGGAGAGTTGGCACCGACCACCCTCTAACTGGACTGGAGGCCCACTCCATATGGGAGGGAACACATCCCTAATACTGAAAACTTAAAACAGGGGTAGTCATGAGCCTTAGGTGGGTAACATCTGCTGCTGTCTGGCTGAATATATATACTATGCTTATCAAACTGCCCGGTAAGCACTTCTCTTAATGTTCATGCCCATATATTAATGCTACTCTCACTTTTGGTAGAGAACCTTCTCTTTTCAGATGGCACTGACCTTGGGATGACTCAGAAGGCATCATGGTGCTGGGAAGAAGTGACAAAGGAGTGCTCAGCACTGCAATATTTCTATCACACCTCCCAAGGCTCAGGGTCCATAGCGGAAGAGTTGAAGGGAAAAAAAGTAAGAGCCAAAAGAAGGGTAGGACTCCTTATAACGTGCTCCTCCAGACACAAAATGGCCTGGATATCTATGACCTCTCAGTGCCTGACACTACCTACACAAGACCATCATAATAGGAGGAAAAGATGATGACATCAAAATAAAAGAGAGACTGACTGAGATGGGGAGGGGATATGATGGAGAATGGAGTTTCAAAAGGGAAAGTGGGGGGGGAGGAGGGTATTATCATGGGATTTTTTTATAATCATGGAAGTTGTTAATTAAAAGAAATTGAAAAGAAAGAAGAAGAAGAAGAAAGGGCCTGGACCAAGTCACACAGACTGCACAAAGGAGCCCTTCCTGGGAGACAGCTGTCAGCAGCCCATGGTGAGCCTCCCACTCACCCCCGAAGCAACCACTCCACTCCCTAGAACCTCCTTATTCTGCCTGGGGGCTGTAAACAGAAAGGAGGGAGCCCTGCAGAGACTTGATTTGTGTTGCCACTGCTTGTGAGACGCCAACACAGCCAGGGCAAGTTAGCTGGAAAGACCCTGGGCAGCATGCTGCAAAGCCCAGGATAAGATCACCAACACGGACCCCCCCCCCAAAAAAAAAAATCACTTAGGGAATGAGTTAAAATAAAGGACTTTTAGGCCCCTTCCCCAGGCCCAGGCTGAAACCCAGAAACCTGAATTTTCAGAACACATCCCAGATGATTGAGATGAATCGACCCCAGCTGTAGTTTGAGGAACACAGCCCCTCCCTTTGGGTTTCAGTGGGGAAAGTGAGGCCCAGAGGGCTAAAAGGACTTCCTGAGAAGACCCAGAGTCCAAGTCCTCCCCCCTTGCCTGTGCACCCCACTACACACATGCACGCACGCCCTGTCCCTCCCACCTGCCCCATGTGCCCCCTGCCACCAAGTTATTACCCGCAAACACAGATTTGCACCTGCCCTGTTCAGGGTGTGCCAGACAAGGTGGGAAATGCTTGCCCCGCCCCCCCCCCCCCAGCCTCCTCCATTTGACCCACTTTATCTTCTGACCTCAGAGCCCATTACTGTCCCACAAACCCTTTGCTGATGCTAACTCCAAGCTCCTCCTTAACCGGCCTTGTCTCTCGCTGTCGCTTATCAGCACCGCACCTCCTCGCCCCTCCGTGAACCCTCCCCATCTTCCAAGGTCCAGGGGAAAACCTGCTTCCTCCAGGAAGTCTTCCTTACTCTTCCGTCCCTGGCACTGTCATCTCAAAGGCATAACACCAGAGCATGTTTTCACTACCTGTTGTTACTATCTAGTCGGTTCTGCTTCGAATTATGAACTGCAGACCAGAGCCTGCCCTTCTAATTACCCACCCGCTCAGTAACGTTCCTTGTACATAGTAAGTACAAGGGACCTCAGGACTAATGCAGCGCGGGGAGGGAGGCTTGGCCTGGAGGTAGCAAGCCCTTGGCTTGATGACTTTCCTATGACTCCCGGGCTAACAAACACTTCGAGGCCAGCCGTGGCGAGTCGAGTCGAGGTCAGAGCTTTCCCTAAACTGTGCTTCTGCCTGTCACCACCCCGCAGCCACCGCATCTCCTGACACGTCAGTTCGCCGGCACCCCTCTGCTTTCTTCAAATGCCACTCGGGCTGCTTACCCAGCCAGTCTGCCTTGGGCATCTTCTGCGATCATGCCCCTGTCAAAACATCATTCACCCTCCTGCACCTGGCAGAGGACCAGGTGCCTGGCTGCCCGTCCCCACTCCCGCCAGTGGCAAAACGCTGGGCGGCTCACTGCGACAGTGCCCTTGGGCCAATTGCAAGTTTCCCTGCGCATCGGGCAGAGTGGCTGACAACGCTGTGGCCCCAGGCGCACAGGAGCCCCAGGGCATCCTTGACGCCCCTCTCCCTCTCTCGCTGAGGGCTGACCATCTCCTCCTCCTCGGCAGCCATCTCTTCAGCACTGGTACAAGAAGCTCACTCCAGATGGACTGACAGCTTGAGTTCTAGGGCCCAAGCCAAGCTTTGAGAAAGGAGCCCTTTATTCTTTGTTAGCTGTCAGATATCTAGGGCCCCTGAGACCTGGAGATACCTGGAGGTTTGGAAGAAACCCCGGAATCTGGAAGCCATGACACCCTGGCTCACAGTTCAGGTAGACAGAGCAAGCTTTCTGCTTAGGGGAAACTCAGAATTCAATCCTCATGTAGAACCATTCTTTAGAGATGGCACTGCCCCCTTTTTCACCCATACCAACACAACTATTATGAACCCCCAAAATAACCTCCACAGAGCATGAAGTTTCTCCATTTCCCATGAGTTACTATCATCTCCTAACATATATATAAGTATATGTATATACATATTTATTGAAAATCTCTACTTACCAACATAGGTCCACTTGGATCCTGCAAGGAACAACAACAAAAAAGAAACTAGTAAGTGAAAATGAACTGGAACCAGGAAAACACTACAAACTTGATTTTGAAATGAATAAGACTGATCAGAAAGTGAATTCCCAGAAATTAAAACTTCTGAGCCAGACCATGGCTCCTTAAGGCAGTTGTGCTCCATACGCAGGCTCAGGATGGGAAGTCCATGGGGGGGGGGGCGGTTCATGGACTCAGGACAGGATTTCTGGAGCAGATGCACCCCATACATCTTAGAGAAGGCTAACCTTACCGTCTGGACAGATAATTCCACGCAGCTGGGAACCCCAGAGCAGTCTATTTAGTGTTAGATCTTCCTCCCCGTCTCTCTCCCCATTTCTTTGTTTTTAAATTATTTATTTATTTATTTATTTGAGAGAGTGAGAGAGGAAGAGAGAATAGGCACACCAGGGCCTTCAGCCACTGCAAACAAACTCCAGACGCATGCGCCCCCTTGGGCATCTGGCTTAAGTGGATCTCAGGGGAATTAAACCTGGGTCTTTTGGCTTTGCAGGCAAACGCCTTAACCGCTAAGCCGTCTCTCCAGCCCTTGCTCCCTGTTTCTAACAGACACCGTGTTCATCAGTCGCCTGTGGGCCCTGCCTCAGTAGGGCTTCCCTTCCCCTTTCCCTCACAAATGCTGGCATTCTGGAAACCTTGATCACCACCTTGCTTTTTCCCACTCAACGACATATCCTGGAGAACCCTTCACATCAGTACCCCAGAGAATAGCAAAGTGCATACGGTTCTCCTCCAAGAGAGCTGCCGCCCTCACCGGAGTTACAATCCCAAAGGTGGCAGGAGCGTGGAGGAGCCGTTCTATCAGGAATAAAATGCTAGTCACCTTCCCGCCTCCCACTCCACACTCCTTGCACTATACAGGTCCTTCAATCTTACATCAAAAAGGTATTTTTAAACAGGTGTTGTCATCCTATCTGCCCACTTTCTCCTTCACCTCCTGGAGACAAACACCTGAGCTGAGATACGGACACAGACGGGGGAGGGGGCAGGTACAACTCTTAAGCCCCTCTCTCCTGATATCTTCCCCCCCCCCCCAAGGGAGGGTCTCACTCTAGCCCAGGCTGACCTGGAATTCACTCTGTAGTCTCAGGCTGGCCTCAAACTCACAGCGATCCTCCTACCTCTGCCTCCCTAGTGCTGGGATTAAAGGCGTGCGCCACCACGCCAAGCTTCTCCTGATATCTTGCCTTGGCTGTTAATTGGAGGCACGGTTGGAAGAGTGAGGACCTGGCACCCCCCTTTCCTCTCCAAATTCATTTGTAATAATAACATAGTTGGCAAGTAATCTGGCCACTTATCATGAGCAGGCATTTCTTACCCAAGCCAATGGTGGTTTTTCAAAGAGGACTTTAAAGAAAAAGAAAGAAAAAAAAAAAAGGACTGCTGCTTTTTATTTCTTGTTAAAGTTGTTTTCATACCTTTTTCCATTATAGCTATTATTGTCTTGTTTAACTATGTGGTTTAATTAGTTGTGGTTTTAATTTTCAAATTTAATTGGTAATTTTGGATGCATGCATGTATGTGTATTATGTGTGCATCTATGGGGGCACATGTGCTATAGGACGCATGTGGGTGTTAGAGAACAACCTTGGGGTGTCACTCCTCATCTTCCACCTTCTATAAAACAGGGTCCCTTTTGTTCACCACCCTGAATGCTGGTCCCACTAGCCTGTGGGCTGAGGGATTCTCCTGACTCTGCCCTCTACTATCATAGGCGCATGGCGATAGACGTGTGGGCCACTCATCTGGCTTTACATGGGTTCTGGGGATTTGAATCTGGCCATAAGGCTTTTGACACAAGCACTTTTAACCACAAAGCCATCTCCCCAGCTCTAACTGATAATTTTTACCAAATATCACCCACACATAGTTCAGACTCAGATGGTTCTACAAGACTTTTAAACAGATATCAGCCCCCAAGAGCCTCTTTCTGTTCACTTGCCCCTAGAACAACAACTTTGAATTCATTTTAAATGATTCTCTCAGATTTTGCCCATTACCTCTAGAAAACATGCTTGTGTTGTTCCTATTGGGTTTTGTAGGGTTAGGCATCTCGCCTTGGAAGACAAGGATGCGGTTCTCTTGCATAAATCCGCAGCCCGTCACCTCTTTTCAAAAATAAGGGAAATTGGCCTACCCTAGATCTTGAGTTTGCTAGGAGGCTTAGCACATTCGTCATAATCTTTAGGGTCTTAAAGCCTCCTTCTCAATCTTTTTTTTTTTTCTAGATGGGGTCTCACTCTAGCTCAGGCTGACCTGGAATTCACTCTGTAGTCTCAGGGTGGCCTTGAACTCACGGCAATCCTCCTACCTCTGCCTCCCAAGTGCTGGGATTAAAGGCGTGCGCCACCACGCCCAGCTTCCTTCTCTATCTTTAGAGCAGTGAGCAAAGGAGTCTAAACTGCTCATAGTTGACAGTGCCATGAACCTTCCCCCCACAAAAGCACATAAACTCAGACACAAAATTTCATGCACCACTGATCTCAGAGGTCTATGGACCCCATAGGATCTCCCTGAGCCAATAACTGGATGAATTACCAAGCTTGTATGTGACCCTTACATTTGCTACTAGCTCTTTTACTGAAGCAATGGTGAATAGAATTCTTAAATAGTTTATTTATTTATTTATTTGAGAGAGAGAGAGGCAGATAAAGAAAGAGAACGGGCGTGCATGCCAGTGCCTCTAGCCATTGCAAATGAACTCCAAATGCATGCGCCCCCTTGTGCATCTGGTTTATGTGGGTACTGGGGAATTGAACCTGGGTCCTTAGGCTTCTCAGGCAAATGCTTTAACTGCTAAGTCACTTCTCTAGCCCCAAAAGAATTTTTAAATGTTGCCTTGGCACCAACTTCTTTTCTAGACATTTCCCTTCACTGCTTTGAGGGGCTTGCCACTGAAATGGTCATGGATTTCAGAGGCCCAGGAAGCAGGGTGATTACTCTTTTTGCCAGGCAGAGCACTGGGAGGCATAAGGAGTAAAATTCCACTAGTAAGAAGTCTCCCTCCCTTTCCCACTGGAGGAGATCCAGAAAGCCCCTGGGCAGGGCTGCTTTGGCCAGGAAGTTGCATCCCACCTGTCCCAAACCAAATCCTAGCCTGAACATGCACACACACCTCTGCTACCCTCCCCCAGGACTGCAGCACTGAGCTCTGGGTAGCTCGGTGGCACGCAGCGCAGAAGGGTCATCTGGGACTATAAACCCTCAAGCGGTGACACAGGACCGACACTTAGTGCTGAAACGCAGCAGCACTTCCTGCCTTCCCTGCTTTGGGCCAGCCTTCTTGGTCCTCAGAACGTGGCGCTTTGGTCATAAATGGCAGGGCAAGAGGGGATCTAGAGCTGGAGAGAAGCAACAGAGTGAAATGAAGGCGAGGATGGTGAGCCTGTAGAGTTCTTTCTGTGGACAATAGGGCCCACCCGGGTCTGACGACAGGAAGATGTTCTCAGAGACACACCTGCCCGCTTGTGTGCACAGAAGTGTACTTGCTCTTTCCCAGAACGGCCCTCACCGGTTCCCCACCTCTAGCCTTAGGGGCAGGAGTCAACAGGATCACAGCGAGCCCGTGGGAGATCTAACCCAGTATCCAGTAGCTTCCTGAAGGAGCAGGTTCTTGCCAGAGGAGAGCAGTGCCCTTCCCAAAATTGTCTTCTCCTGAAGACCTGGACAGCTCAGCAATGCCTGCTGAAACCTGCAGACCCAGCTGACATAGGGCACGGAGTTGCCCTGAGGAAGTGGAATTTACCAATACTCAGGGCTCTGCCTGCTTCCTGCCCTGGTTGCTAGAACCTTCCATGAGTAACCCACACCTGCACCCAGGCAACCTGAGGCCGCCCTGCTCTCCACTGAGCTCAGTCCAGGCAGAGCGGGCTCTACGACCAGAGCCCACGAAATGCCCGTCAGCCACAAGGTTCTCTCCAGAAGACCCTGGCTCCACCCTGGGGCTTTTCTTGGACATTCACTGGTGCCAACTGCTAGATGTTTCAATGCCCCAGGCAGAGGTCAGACCATGCTTTGACCCTCTTACTCAGCTAGTCCTCCAGCCCTGGCCTAGGGTTAATATTAACGTCCTGTACACCTCAGTGATTTTTTTGTTTGACCCTCCCCATCCTCCTGCTGGGGGGGGGGGTCAAGAAGGCAGGAAACTTGCCCAAGAAATAACAGAAGAAAATCAGAATTCAGGTGTGGATAGACCAGCTTCTTGGTGTGACGTGAAGGTAGGGTTTTTACTGCCAGCTTCTCCCATATCAGCTTGGAGGGGGAGAGCTCAGAGAAGAGTGGGCACCAGCTGCCAAAGGGAGGGGGGCTCGTGCTTTTAAGGAAAGAGACACCATAAATGGTCCTCTTCTTGAGCAGCTCACCACCAGAAAAACTTCTAGCTACTTTGACCTCTTTGCAGCTTCTCAAAGAGGGGGATGCACGCCAAAGTTAACAGTTTTAAAATCATGTCCACTTTTGTTGACGTTCTCCCACCTTCTGTTTCTCCCTGACCACAAGGGCGGGGGAAGGGGTGATAGTAAGCAGATCGTGCCAACCAGCAGTGAGCTGCCCCTGCCCGGCTTCCTTTGACCTTCCCCACCAGCTCAGTGACCTCCAAGGTGGAAGGAGAACAAAGCTTTGATGCTGAGAGGAAGAGGTGACATCAAACCCTATCCCCCCTCACACATGCCTGCCTAGCCAGGAAAGGGGGGAAAAATCAATTTTCAGGCATTATGTTTACTCTTGGTCCTTCTATAAATGCCTCAGCCCAGGAACTGTAGCAGACGCAAGTGTCCCCACAACTTGGGGCCAACTCTGTCGAGGGCAAGAGTGGCTGTCATGGTAACTCGCCCACCGAAAAGCAGCTGGAGAGGCAGGCGAAAGCTTCCATCCTTTTCCAACTCCGAAGGAGATAACCCCGCGGGGACATGAACCCACACAGTTCAGGAACCCTGCCCACTTTGACCTGCCATCCTACCCAGCGCCCTCGGCTCGCCAAGCCCTTTGGGGTTCAGCCCCTGGTAACATTCAGAAATAACGTGTGTGTGTGTGTGTGTGTGTGTGTGTGTGTGTGTGTGTACACGTGCACATGCACGTAGGTGGTGGTCACTAGAGTCCTCCAGGGCAAAAACACTGGTTAAGAAGGGGGGGCTACATCATTATCCCTTTGACACGGAGGTAAATCTGAGGCTCAGCAGTGGGCCCCTTCCCTGGTGGTCACCCCAACTCAGAAAGCCAGCCACTTCTCAGCCATCTGCACGAGGCTTAGGAGGTTTAAGGCTTGAAATCCTGTTCGCGAGTTCCCAAACCGCATCTCCAGAGCCCAGGGTGCCCCGGAGCCGCCGGGCCAGCCTGTACCGCGCCAACGAGCCAACCAAGCACCTCTAAAAAGACAGCGCGCTCCATCCCAGCTCAGCGGAGCGCGCACCCCCCGAAGGAAAAGTGACCATCCTTGGCAGAAAATGTGCGCCCTGCTCCCAGAGCAGACGCCGAGCAGCCGGGCAGGACGCCCTTCTTCCTGCCCAGAGGGGTGTGTGTGTGAGAGAGAGAGACAGAGAGAGAGGGAGGGAGGGAGAGAGAGAGAGAGAGAGAAAGAGAGAGAAGGACAGAGAGAGCGCGCGCGCTCAGGACAGTGGAGAAAGCCGGCAGAAACTTTACCGTTCAGCGGGGCCGCGCTGGAGAGCTGCGCCCGTAGGATGGCCAGCAGCAGGACGGCGAGCCCGCCGCGGCGGGGCATCTTCGGCGCGGCGCGGCGCGGGCACGGCACTCGGGCTGGCACCCGCTCTCCGGGGCGCGGCGCGGGGCGCTCGGAGCCGGCGGGGCGCGCAGCAGACCGCAGACCCGCGTGCGCCGTTTATGCTCCAGGCTTCCCCTCCCCAGGCTGCTTTTATGCAGCGACTCAACACCAAACGTGATGTCATCGCGCGGGAGGGGGTGGGAGCGGGAGCAAAATGCCCAGCCTACGTGAGGGCTGGTGCCCCAGGTCCCAGGTGAGCGGTGGCCCTCTGTGGACTGCGCTCCCGGGGTCGCCGCTTACCTGGGGAGCCAGTTCTCCCCTGGGAACTGCCTGCAGGCAGGGAGCGGTGTCTGTTTTCCCAACCACGGGCCTTGGTCTGTCACTGCCCCCTACCCAGAAGCTCCCAAATGCAATGGTATCTGGGCCAAAGCCTTCTTGGGGGGGGGGGGGAGGGCAGTCCTGCTCTTGCGTGGACCGGGCACAGGTCAGCTAAGTGGCCGCCTTCATTCAGAATCTCTGCGAATTGCAGTGCGTCCGGACAAGGGAGGCTCTTCTCGGTGTAGCCACAAAGAATCGCCAGTAGGAAAGGAGAGTGAGGGAACGTAGCAAAACAACAGCTTTACTCGGCAATTAGAATCCCCACCCCCACCCCCCGCACACACACCCCATCCCCGTTAGAGTGGGTTAGGTGAGGCTGGCTTGCGTGTTCACGCAGTTACCAGCCCATCTTCAGTCGGAAGCTGGGCACTGGAAGAGAAGGACCGCTGTTATTTCCGGGGCATCTGCTATGGCCAGACACTGGACCCGGTAACACGTCTTGTCCACACCGGTGTCCAAGCTCTGCTTCCTGGGCAGGTTGTCACCACCTGATGCTGGCTGGCTTCTGCCCATTTCTGACATATTTCTTGTTTGTTTTTTTATAAAGATTTATTATTATTTATTTATTTATTAGAGACAGAGAGAGGGGGAGAGAGAGAAAGAGAATGGGCACAGCAGGGCCTCTAGCCTCTCGCGGATTTCTTGTGTGTTGGGAGGGAAGGTGCACACATGGCCTGGCTCTCATGTGGAGGTCAGAAGACAATTTTGGTGCCCTCACCTTCCGCCTTGTTTGAAGTAGGGTCTTTCCAATCGCTGTGCACCGGGCTACCGGGCCCGCGAGCCTCTCTTCTGGCTTAAAGGCTAGCTCCGTAGCATCTGGCTCTCTTTAGGTGGGTGCCGAGGAACTCGAGTGCTTACATTTGTGTGGCAATACTGTGTCCACTGAGCCATCTCCCCAGCCCCTCCTGGCCTTTTCTGCACAGTTTGCAGTATGCCCACTCCGATTTCGGACCACATGCGTACAGTTCTGACTCCCTTCGTGTCCAGCTGTTAGGTCAAGGTGCTATTAACCTCCTGCCCAGAACACTCGTTAAATCTTCCCGCCATTCCCATCGCCGAGGTCATTTGTGCTTCTGGTTTCCCTGGGTCCTTGAAGGGTCTCTCTACTGCTCCAGATGCCCTCCTGTGACCCCATCCCCTTCTGCCCATCCGCAGCTCTGGGGCAGGACCTCGCTGCAGCCAGCGCCAGTCTTGTGTCTGTTCTGAGCTTCTCAGCCTAAGCAGACAGGCTGACCTTAGTGACCAACCGAAGACATTTGTTCACCCAGGTATTGCCGCAGCTGAGCGCCACGAGGAAGCAGATGCCACCCACCCTTCAAGGGCTGTTACCGTCCTGTCTCTAACAGCTCAGCTATTGTGTGGGGAATAAAGAGCTTGAAGTCTCTTCAAGGAAGTTGTTACAATGACAATCTTGCCATGAGCACTTCCAGACCCTAGTAGGTTTAAGGGTGACCTTTTCTGCCTGACGACAGTGTACCTCGTGCGAGCTCTGGAGTGGCCAAGGCACTGTCTGTCGAAGATGACATGGACTGGGGGACCCACCGTGGGCCCAGAGATGCAGATACTGAGCTGCGGAGGGAAGCCGCCTGACTAGTTCAAGACAAACTGGGCCACGCCCACACACCTGCCGCCCCTCCCTTGCCCCGTGTTTTCTAACACGTCTGTCTAAATGTTCAGTTCAGCTCAGTTTCTCCTCAAGCATGCGTCTCTGAGTAATCCCGAGAGCTGGAGCGGTGAAAAGGGCGGATTTATAGACTAGTGAGGCCAGGCTGCGAGCTGGGCTTCGGAGGAGATAGGGTGTTGCATTTGCGGTGGTTCGGCCACAGGCTGTGAACTGGATTCCATAAAGACAAAAAGGGTTGGGATGTTTATTGTATGCTTATATCAGAAAGTTGGTTAATTAGTAAAGAAAGGATAACAATTAAGAGAAAATCGAGACTATAAACCGAAGCTGGGTGTGCTAGCTAATGCCCGTATCCCCAAAATTGAGAAGCCAAGGCAAGGAGGATCTTCAGTTTGGGGTCAGCCTGGGCTACATTGTGAGATTCTGTCTCCAAAACACAAGAGAGAGAGAGGGAGGCAGAGTGGGGAATTTGAGTGAATGTGAGTAAAATAATCATCATCACCATCATCTTAAGAATTTAAAAGCAAACAGAAATGGATAATGATCAAGCTTCAAAAGTAATTTAATCTGTGCTGGAGAAATGGCTCAGTGGTTAATTGCTCTTCCTGAGCAAGCATGAGGGCCTTAGGGGGCCTGAGATGGTCCAAGTTCAAACCTCAAGATCCCATTTAAGCAGCTGGCTATGGCCATGCACATCTGTAACCCCAGCCCCACAGGGGAGCACAGATCCAAGAATCTTTGGAGTTCCTTAAGCTCCAGGAACAATAACAAGAGTTTCAAGCTCAAAAACAAGACCCTGCTCTCACAAGTCATAGCCCACGACTCCACGAACGCCAGCAACCCCAGTGAGGAGGGCAATGGTGGCTCCAACACATGATGTGTCCGTACAAAGATTCTACTTAATAAAAAAGAAAAAGAAAGGCTGGAGAGATGACTTAGCGGTTAAGGCATTTGCCTGCAAAGCCAAAGGACCCAGGTTTGATTCCCTGGGACCCATGTTAGCCAGACGCACAAGGGGACACATGCATCTGGAGTTCGTTTGCAGTGGCTGAAGGCCCTGGCGCGCCCATTCTCTCTTCTTCCTCTCTCCCTCTGTCCTTCTGTCTCTCTCCCCCCTTTCTCTGTTAAATAAATAAATAAATAAATATTTAAAAAATAAAAATAAAAAACAAGACCAGGTGGAAGAGTGTCAGAGCCAGGCACCTCTTACTCTCTGGCCCCCACAGGTGAGTCCATAGGGAACTGCAAGAACGTATAGCTGTGCACACACCATATTACACACACACACATACACACACACACACACACACACACACACATACACATGCACGCACGCACACAAAGAGAAAGATAATTCAAGCTGACATCAAGGGTCCACACATCTAAGCAGCTTGGGCTCCCAATTCGGGAGCTCCTTTCCCTGGGCCCTGAAGCTTGTGTCGGCAAGCAAGCAAGGACAGGACAGGCTGTTGTTGGCTAATACATAGCCCGTGGTTCAATAGGTTGGAGTGGACCTGTGCCCAGATGGGGATGCCCAGGCCCCAAGAGCCAGGCTGGTGGGTGAAAGGACAGAGGACCACGGGGGAAAGAGCAGAGTTGCTGTCGGGAGGACGGGGCTGAAGTGGCTGCCCACCACTGTATTTCCACCTTCCTTGTCTGCAGAGGGGTAAGCCCTGTTCCTGGACCACAGACAGAACCAGGGCTGAGAGGTGATAATACCAGTGGAAACATCTATTTCATTTTGTTTTCATTTATTTATTTGAGAGTGACAGACAGAAAAAGAGGCAGGTGGATAGAGAATGGGCGCGCCACGGCCTCCAGCCACTGCAAATGAACTCGAGATGCGTGCGCCCTCTTATGCATCTGGCTTATGTGGATACTGGGGAATTGAGCCACGAACCAGGGTCCTTAGGCTTTACAGGCAAGCACTTAACCACTAAACCATCTCTCCAGCCCTTTTTCCTAGGTTTTGTTTTTTTGTTTTTTTGTTTTTACAGTGGAAACATTTTTGCTCATTCGTTCATTTGCTCATTCATCTTCTATGTGCTAGGTGCTGTGTCAGGCATGGCCTCTGCTCTGGAAAGTGCACAAACAGAGGGCAAATAATCACACGAATGACTCTGTAATTACAATCACAGTGGGTGCAGTAGAAGGTTGATGTGTAACCCAGAGTGCCTCACTCTGTCCTGGGCTGGTGACAGAAAACATCACCAGTGTAAAATCAGAGTCCAGGAACTGCCAAGCTTCTCCTTCCTCAAACTGCTGCCTTTGGCACTTGTCTGCTTCGTTAGCTCACTGTGAGCCTTTCAGCAGAAAGGCTGACGATCAAGGATTTCATTTCTTTTTTTTAAATATATTTGATTATTTATTTATTTGAGAGAAAGAGGGAGGGAGAGAGAGAAAAAGAGAGAGAATGGGTGTGTCAGGGCCTCCAGCTATGCAGACAAACTCCAGATGCATGTGCCACCTCGTGCATCTGACTTATGTGGGTCCTGGAGAGAGTCGAACCGGGATCCTCTGGTTTTACAGGCAATCGCCTTAACCCACTAAGTCAACTCTCCAGCCCCAAGGATTTCATTTCTTAAGGTAGCAATGGGCTCTTTAAATATTTCCAGTCAACTGAAAATGCACGTTCGTATAGAGCTAAAGAAAGGACTGATGGGAAGAAAATTCATGTTTTATTGACCATCTTCTGTTTACATGGCACTTTACCCTTTTCAGCACGTGTGTGGCTTGAATGTGCATGCATGCATTTTGCATGCGTGTGGGTCCATGTATGTGTGGATGCTCCTGTATGTATGTGGCAGTCAGAGGGCGGAGGTTGAACCAAGAGTCCTCAGTGGCACTCCACCTTATTTTTTAAAAATATTTTATTTTTATTTATTAATTTGAGAGAGATACAGAAATAGGCAGGTAGAGAGAGAGAGAATGGGTGCACCAGGGCCTCCAGCCACTGCAAATGAACTCCAGATGTGTGTGCCCCCTTATGCATCTGGCTTATATGGGTCCTAGGTAGTCGAACCTGGGTCCTTTGGCTTTACAGGCAAGCCCCTTAACTGCTAAGCCATCTCTCCAGCCCCCGCTCCACCTTATTTTTGAGGCAGGCTCTCACACAGAACTTAGAACTCATGGGTTCAACTGGATTAGCTAGCCAGTGAGCCCTAGGGATCTGCCTATCTTGGCTCCCCCAGCACTGGGATTAAAGATGCCATGCCCTGTACTTTATGTGAGACCTGGGGATCCAAACTCTGATCCTTGCTCTTTCATAGCAAGCATTTTACCCACTGAGTCATCTTCCCAGCTCCATGTTTTACACTTAAAACAACCTGTGGCGAGAGCGTTAGGTTGGAGGAATCTGAAGTTCAGTCCTTTCCTAGCACAAGTTGTTAAGATTTTGGACTCAGGTGCTCGACCTGGGAGCTATGTCCCCGCGCAAAAGGCTCTTGGAATAGGCAAAAACTCAACCCCGACAATTCTGTCTCTAAAGCCAAGGCAGACATTTTCCGTTCCTGTCCTACAAGGGCTCCAGAAGTAGGTGCTTTGCCTCTGGGTCCCTCTGAGAGGCAGATTCTCCAGCTGTCTGGTCACCGTTACTGTGTATTTGCTGTTCAGAGAGGCGCAGTGTGAGCATTCTGACAATCAGTTTTCAGTAAGGGACAGAGCTGAGTCTTCCTCTCCAAGCCCCACAGGGTTGCCGAGGGACTGCCTTCTGATCGGTGCGGGGAACATCTGCAGAAATGTGATAGGAGGAACCTGAGACCGCAGAGTCCTCATTCCCCGCGGTCCTCCGGCCAAGGCAAGGGAGCATGTGAGCCCTTTGGCACAGCGCCTGGTTACATTCGTGAGCTCTGCTTTGACCAAGGCAAGGGGAGGAGGATGGAATCGGGTGGGGGGCAGGGCAGAGAGAGGCAGGGATGCATGGAGGGGGGAAAAAGGAAGGAAAAGCCCGAGCTGTATCTCTAACTGGGCAGAGACTGACACAACGTGAAGCCCAAGACCTGTGTGGGCCCATCTGTGTGGATGTGAATGTCCATCTGACAATACAGTCATTTGATCGCTTCCATTGCACCTGCTCGTCACCCTTGCTGCTGTGGCACAGGGTCATGACCTCCATGCGAACCCTAGCCAACCTGCTCAGTTTCAGGTAGGGTCAGTTAGAGGAGCAAAGAACGCCACATACTTGCCTCCGTCATAACCAGCTCCGGGACCTTCGCAGGTCTCTTGCCCTGCACACACCTTTGCTTTCTGGTCTCTTAGCTGGAAAGAGAATGTCTAGGAGCTGGCCGGATAGCCCAGTGGGTGAAGTGCTGGCCACACAAGCACAAGGACCTCAGTTCAGATCCCCAACCCATGCAAAAGCCAGGCGCGGCAGTGTGTACCTGTAATTCCTACACAGGAAGGGTGGAGGGAGACAAGATCCCTGGAGCTTGCTAGCTAGTTAGGCTGGTCAAATTGGTGAGCTCTAGATTCAAGGAGAGACCCTGTCTCAAAAACTAAGGTGGGCAGCAATTGAGGAAGACACCTGACATCGACCTCTGACCTTCACATGCAAGTGTGCACACACACATGCACCCCCACACAATGCACATACATACACACATGCATGCACACCACAAACACAAAAGCATGTTTAATCGCACACAAGATTTGGCCATGTATGTGAAAATGCTTTTGAAAAAAAATCCTTGACATAACAAATATGTGTGTGTGTGTGTGTGTGTGTGTGTGTGTGTGTGTACACACGTATTTTTTTCACTCTTGAGAGTGGGCTTGAGGTAAAAGGAAGCTGGTAGGGTCTGAGCCTTGATTTACCCATCTAAGTAAATATTTACCATGGTGACTCTGGTCCAGTTACCTGCCCACTCAGCTGTTAGTTATGTTAAGTGAGGAATAGTGACTATTCATCAGGATTATTTTTTTTCAGAAAGAGAAAAAGATTTAATAAAACAAAGTTCTTGTTCATCATCCAGTAGGGGAGAAATTCCATACATTTTAATGGTTTACAAAACTTCTTATATTGGGAAAAATAACCAAAAGATTTGCATTCAAGGCAGTAGTGATCATCCACATGCTGATAACATCCTTTTTATTTTAAATGAGAAAAATAAATGATTAGTTTGTACACCCACTAAAACAATATAGGATGACATGTGTAAGACACATTGGTTTAGCCACAAACATTAAGCACCTGATGGCAAATCTGAAATTAAAGGAACCTCAACAGTCATCAGGATTTTTATAAAGTATTCTGTGTGATTAATAAAAAAGAATGCTAAAAGCCAGGCGTGGTGGCGCACGCCTTTAATCCCAGCACTCAGGAGGCAGAGGTAGGAGGATCGCTGTGAGTTTGAGGCCACCATGAGACAACATAGTAAATTCCAGGTCAGCCTGAGCTAGAGTGAGACCCTACCTCAAAGAACAACAACAACAAAAAGAATGCTAAAAATTCAAAATTCTGTACACAGGGAAAAGTAGAGTCTGAAGATAAATGAATGATGCAATGCACTTGCTCTCATGCCAAGAACATTATCTGGGAAACCAAGGTGTGCTGACCCCAAGCCCACATAGAAGACATAATTACGCTGTCATAGCATAAGGGTTCTCGCAGCTACCTCTCATTTCAGACCTGCCGGCTGGATGCATTGTCCCCCCACCTCAGGGCTCTCAGACCCGTTCTTGGCCACAGGGCAGACACAGACCATGTTCCAGCCAACTAGTGGCAACAGAACATGAATGGCCGTGCCATCAAGTCCGACAACTTCCCGTGAGTCAGCTAGGCAGACAGGCACAGAGGAGAGAACTTGAGTTTTGAAACTCAACTTCACCACGCACTGCCCTGTGTGACCTTTGCAAGTCAGCTCCAGCCAACACACCCGTGAGCCCGGTACTCAGCAGGCTGAGGCAGGGGGATCACGAGTTGAAGCCTAGGCTGATTTCACCGAGAGGATCTGTCTCACAATTCAAAACAACAATAACAATAATAAATATAGAGAGGAGGGCCATAAAGTCAGTATGCCCCATAGGGCTATAGGAAGGAATTCATGTAATGAAGTCGGCACGTGGGGAATGGCAGTTCTCCGTGGACGGGTTTTGCATGGCTGAAGCAGGAGGGGGCGGTTTTGTCCTATAATTCCAAACTTTGTCCCAGAATGTCCCCACATGTTGGTGGGAGGTGTTGGCATAGCGGCTATAGCTGCCTTCCAAAAAGTTGGTGGGCTACCACCCCACGGCTTCCATGGACCCTCGGGGAAGAATGAGCAAGGTTTCCAGATAATGCTTTTTCTTCACATTGGAGCTATATATAATTTCCCTATAAGTCAGATGCCTTCTGAGCAAGTAGACACAGACCCACCCACCTTACCATGGGAAAAGCCTGGTCAGGGGATTTCGGAGCGGGGAGGTATTCCTGAGCTCCGAGATGCCACACGCTCTGGGGAGAGGCAGAAATCTCCTCTGGATCAGACGCCCTCATTCTCTTACCATGGCATGGACTCGCGAACAGCTCTCGTTCCAGGTGCTTTCAAAGGAAACTGGCAGTTGCTTGCTTCAGTTTGCACTGGTCGCCTCTGGGTCGCATGCATGAATCTTCTAGCTCTCTTCCATCTGGAGTTGGCACACTGCACTGGGCCACCTTGCTTTGGCTCTGGAGCCTGGCAGAGCTCAGTGGGCAGGGATCCTGGTGCAGCAGCTTGCGTGGCTGGCTTTGTGACAAAGCTAAAGTTAATGCAATGAGCTTCTCCTCAGACCCATGACATTGAGTCGCATCTTGGGCCAGTGGCCAGCCCTGGCTGCGATCCAGTCCCTGAGACAGGCTAGAGATATAGCTGGTGGCTGACCAAGCAGGTTAGTTCTCTCACGCAAGAAGACTTGGCCAGTGAACGCGGGGGGACCTGGCATGGCAAGCCCGCTGAGATGACAAAGACATCTTACCTGTAGATGTAGTTCAAGTGCCCTCTCCAGGTTGAAATGAGAGTCTGAAGCTGGGCGTGGTGGCACACGCCTTGAATCCCAGCACTCGGGAGGCAGAGGTAAGAGGATCGCCGTGAGTTCGAGGCCACCCTGCTGTCGCAGTGCTGGAAAGTGCTATGCAGTCTGCTGGGGAGAGAAGTCAGTAGTCTTACTGACCCACGTGGACCCCATGAGCTGGACAACTGACCAGTCAGGCAAGATGTGCCCACTAGTGTAACATGACAGTTACAGGGGTAACCAACTCCTCTCTGGATAGAAGGTCCACTCCATGGGAGGGAGTTCATGGCCAGTACCAAGAACCTCGTCAAAAGCCAGCCGTTGAGAAGGAGGCCATTGGCTACTGTTACCGTTGCTTGGCTGAATGGGTATGTTGTTTCCTCTGAATATTTATATTCATGCCCATAAATTAGTGCTGCTCTCACCTTTGGCCAGAAAAACTTCTTGCACTGGGCAGTGACTATTCAAACCTCGTTAAAGTGCTGAGAGCAAAGTGCCTGTTGGGTGCTCAGTGCTAAGTGAGACCATATGCGTCATCGCCAGGCTCAGAGGACACGGTGGAAGAGAGGGCAGGAAGGTTGGAAGAGCCACAGGACGGGGAGGAACACTGTCTCCTGGCTGTGGCACGACTGTTGCACTCATGACCTCACAGTGGCTGTCATTACCTGCACGACAATGGACCCATTATGCTCCCAGCATGGGTAGTGGGAAAGGGAGGAAAGGTGTCAGGGGCTAACTGGAAAGAAAGGTTTCAGTGAAAGAGGGACGGACGGGGGAACAAAAGAGGGTAACAGAGGAGCTAATATTCAAAATGCATGTATACGTATATAAAAATCGCCAATAAAAAGCTTTAAGAGGGCTGCAGAGGTGGCTTAGCAGTTAAGGCGCTTGCCTGCAAAGCCAACGGACCCAGGTTCGATTCCCCAGGACCCACATAAGCCAGATGCACAAGATGGTGCATGTGCCTGGAGCTCATTTGCAGGGCTAGAGGTCCTGGCACACATATTATCTCTCTCCGTCTGCTTCTTTCTCTCTCTCTATCTCTCTCAAATAAATAAATTAAATATTTTTAAAAAATTAAGAGTCATTTACAGTGGCAGGAGGCCCTGGTGTGCCCATGCTCACTCTTTCTCTTTGTTCAAATAAACATAAATAAATAAATAAATATTTTAAAAGAGGAATATGTGGCTCACTTTGCAGTGATTAAGACCGAATCACAGGCTGGGCATGGTGGTACATGCCTGTCTGTCATCCCAGCACTTGGGAGGTGGAGACAGGAGGATCAGGAGTTTGAGGACAGCTTAAGTTACATAAGGCTCTACCTCAAAAATAAAAATAAAAACAAGAGAAGAGAATTGGATTGCATATGCTTACACCTCGGTGTAAGGTGTAATCAGTGATGTACAAACTTTTTTTTTTTTTTAGAGGGGTTGGTTTTGTCAAGGTAGGGTCTCACTCTAGCCCAGGCTGACCTGGAATTCACTATGTAGTCTCAGGGTGGCCTCGAACTCACAGCAATCCTCCTACCTCTGCCTCCTAAGTGCTGGGATTAAAGGCATGCGCCACCACGCCTAGCTTCAAACTTGGTTTTGATGTTATATATCTCTGTTCACTCACTCTTCAGCACTTTATAGATGGTAGAAAGAGTTTTTAAAGATAGTTAAAAATTCTTAAAGAATGTTGAAAGAGTCAGAATATTAGAGCCCTAGGAAGTTGGGCTCTCTCTGCAATTCCATTTCCTCTTGGGTGTGGGTGGGGAAAATACCTCTATCACTCCATTTTTATGATGGGGATGTTTCACTTAACCCCAATGAAAATGTGTAAAACCCTTTTACAATATTTAGGAAAGACATCATAGTCCCTAATGACAAAGTTGACTGATACCTCTACCTAAAGAGCATTTGCAGTCAGAGGATCAGACCTCTCTATGATTCATTTTACATCTTAAAAACAAAAACAGGGGCCTGAAGGGATGGCTTAGCGGTTAAGGCATTTGCCTGCAAAGCCAAAGGACCCAGGTCCGATTCCCCAGGACCCACATTAGCCAGAAGCACAAGGGAGTGCATGTGTCTGGAGTTCGTCTGCAGTGGCTGGAGGCCCTGGTGTGCCCATTCTCTCTCTCCCCTTCTTTCTGTCAAATAAGTAAATAAAATATTTAAAAATAAATAAACAGGGCTGGGGAGATGGCTCAGCAGTTAAGGCATTTGCTGCAAGGCCTAACGACCTAGGTTCGATTCCCCAGTACCCACGAAAATCCAGTGGTACAAAGTGGCACATGCATCTGGAATTCGTTTGCAGGGGTTAGAGGCCCTGGTGCACCCATGCTCATTCTCATTCTCTCTTGATTTTTACTCTGCCTCTCTCTGCTTGAAAATGAATAAATAAAATCATTTAAAAAATTAACACAGGCCCAATACAGAGGAAAGAAATAAGTTCAGACATGGTGAATAATAGAAATTCCATCATAATAGTTTTTGTTTCTTTGTTTTTATCTTTGAGACAGGGTCTCAACATGTAACCCAAGCTGGCCTTGAACTCATGATCCTCCTGCCACTCAAATGTATGTCACCGTGCCGGCTCAGAATAGTCTTCCATAAGTTAGCTGTCAGGAGAAGGGAAATGGCAGGAACCGGAGAAGGGTCTCATTTCTTAGCCATTATCCAAATGAAAGAGGTGCAGGGAAGGGAAAGGTAATTCCAGGGTCAGCCACTGGAGGGGGTAGTGAGCAGCAGCACGTACCCTAGGCTTCAACCCCCTGATGTTGGGCCAAGTGGGCCCGACTGAGACTGCAAATGGGACTTCAGCATGCAGGGCTGGAGAGATGGCTCAAGGGTTGTGCGCTTCCTGGGCAAGCATGAGGCCCCGGGGGGCCTGAGACTACCAGAGTTCAAATCTTCAGACCCCACACAAAGCAGCTGGGCATGCTTGTGTGCACCTGTAACCCCAGTCCCCCAGAGAGTAGAAACCCAAGAATCTTCAGAACCCTGGCAAGCTCCAAAACCAGCAAGAGAGAGAGACAGAAGACTCTCCAGTTCAAAAAACAAGACCAGCCAGGCGTGGTGGGGCAGGCCTTTAATCCCAGCACTCGGGAGGCAGAGGTAGGAGGTTCGGGTGAGTTCGAGACCCCCCTGAGACTCCATAGTGAATTCCAGGTCAGCCTGGGCTAGAGTGAGACCCTACCTCAAAAAAAAAAAAACAAGACCATGTGGACAAGTAATGGAGCACAACCGCCCATGTTCCGCTCTGCAGGCGAGCATATGGGGTGCCCCAGGTGACATACACATGCATAAACCACACACACACACACACACACACACACATGCACACACACACGCTCTCCAGCACACACCACGTTACACACATGCACATAATATACATAAGCAAAATTTGACGAAGCTAGCATGCATCAGTCTCCGGGAAGGCTGTTCCAGCCAACTGCTGGCCCGCCCCAGAGACTCATCCAGCAAACCAGGTTTGCAGTGGGGCTGCGAATTGCATTTCTAGAAACTTTCTTGTGATGTCAATTCTGTTGAGCTAAAAGTCCCACTTTGAGAACCCTGTATTTCCTTTATTTAAAACTAATCATAATGTTACCACTGCACCCCACAATCAATAAATTCTTTTTTTTTTTTTTTTTTTTTTTGGTCTTTCGAGGTAGGGTCTCACTGTAGCCCAGGCTGACCTGGAATTCATTATGTAGTCTCAGGGTGGCCTCGAACTCACTGCGATCCTCCTACCTCTGTCTCCCAGTGCTGGTATTAAAGGCGTGCGCCACCATGCCCAGCTCAATAAATTCTTTAATAGCATGTTTCTCCCGTTTTCCTCTAAGTGATTTTTTTTTCCAGGTAGGGTCTCACTCTACCCCAGGCTGACCTGGAACTCACTATGTAGTCTCAGGGTGGCCTCAAACTCAAGGCAATCTTCCTACCTCTGCCTCCTGAGTACTGGGATTAAAGGCATGAGCCACCATGCCCGGCTTCCTCTAAGTGATTTTTATTAACCATTTGTCTGAATTGAAGCCAAGTTCTTATTTTGCAGCTGGCTAATATGACTCTAATTTAGACTCTTCTCATCTGTAGGTGGAGCTTGGAGTAGCAGCATGAGAAACAGCGGAAGTAGAAGTTCAGAGAGATGCACAGATATGGATTGTAACGTGCTGTGACCCCTACGCTAGCCTTGGAGCCCAGCTCTACACATCCCAGCTGAGAGATGTCAAACAAGTCGTTTCCCTGCTTTGAGCCTCACCTCATTTATAAATTGAAGATAATATATTTATCGCATGGAATATTTGTAAAAAAAAAAAAAAAAAAAAAATTGAGCCCAAGGAATTGGATCTGGCGCACATGAGGGCAAAGGGATAGGAGACACGGGCCCCGTGCCCAGCTCTGCCTCTAGGAAGCTTTGCAGTTGCTTACTGTGTTAAACTTCAGTTTCTGTCTCACAGGGTTGTGAGTGAGCGAGCAGGTAAAAACATTTTAAGTGTATGTTATAAAAAATACTCATTTGGGCTGGAGAGATGGCTTAGCGGTTAAGCGCTTGCCTGTGAAGCCTAAGGACCCCGGTTCGAGGCTCGGTTCCCCAGGTCTCACGTTAGCCAGATGCACAAGGGGGCGCACGCGTCTGGAGTTCGTTTGCAGTGGCTGGAAGCCCTGGCGCGCCCATTCTCTCTCTCTCCCTCTATCTGTCTTTCTCTCTGTGTCTGTCGCTCTCAAATGAAAATTTTAAAAAATTAAAAAAAATACTCATTACAAGTATTATTGGGAACACTTCTCCCTCTGGTAGAATCTTAGAATCTTCATTTGTGAAGGGAAGGGCTACAAGCCCCAGAGCCACAAATGTGAATTTGTGTATATTCCTTTGGCTTATTTTTTGGTTGGGTTAAGAGCACCATCACCCTCCCAGTTACCCAAGTTAGAAACCTTGGAATCAACCTTGGCTTCACCTCACACCAGAAGATCTTCCACTAGAGTTGTTCGGGAAGCTTCTTGGGTCATTTATATAAACAGACAAAGGACGTAATAGTGCCTAGGTCCTGGTCAGCCCTTCACATGGGCTCTTGGCATTCCACTGCCTCTGCTCTGTGGCTGACCACTGAGCACTGTCCTCGCCCACCTGTGCTGATCTGACCCTCCTGCCTCCACCTCTCACATGTGGGATCACCAGCCTGCACCACCATGCCCAGCTGATTCTCCTACATTCTCCGTTTCCAACTGCAGGAGCGATGAGTGGATTAGGGCTCACTCACTGGTATAAAGACTTGCTCCTGCTTCCCGCCTTCCCTTTTTTTTTTTTAATTTTTATTTATTTATTTATTTGAGAGCGACAGACACAGAGAGAAAGACAGATAGAGGGAGAGAGAGAGAATGGGCGCGCCAGGGCTTCCAGCCTCTGCAAACGAACTCCAGACGCGTGAGCCCCCTTGTGCATCTGGCTAACGTGGGACCTGGGGAACCGAGCCTCGAACCGGAGTCCTTAGTCTTCACAGGCAAGCACTTAACCGCTAAGCCATCTCTCCAGCCCCCGCCTTCCCTCTTTAGCCCACGCACGCACCTACTCCTCTCCCGCCACAGCCCGTCACTGTAACATATCTCATGCTGTCTGTCTGTGAACGCACGGGCCACATGGGCTTACCTCTTCCTAGCAAATGCCTCTACCTCCCTGCTCCCGGTACCACGGTGAGATGGGCACCTCCATCCTTTAGGCCTCCGGTAGCGGTTCCCTGGAGCATGTGCTTAAGAGTGGAATTGCCCCCACTGAGTCATGGCCTCTGCGCACACTTACCATCACAAAGGACTGCAAATTATGCCGGAAAGTGCATAAACCTTGGTCCATAAAGACCCCCTCCAAGTCCCTGCACTGGAAGGCCTGCCCAAACCATATCATTAGTTCTGACAGCTAAAGGCCAGGGCCCTGGAATAACTCTGAAAGCGCCTGGAAGCCCAGCACCATAGGTCCGCTTTGTTTTGTTCCAGCCAAAGCCAGTGACAGATCAACTCCAGAGCCCCCAGTTGCATCAGTTAGTTCGGTTACTTTAGAGGGTATGGTGCTTTGAATTAGGTGTGCCCCATAGGCTCGTGTGCCTTGCAGGCTTGGCTCCCAGCGGATGGCCATTTGGGAGTAGGAGCCTTGCTGGTGGAGGTGTGCTGGTGGGGGAGGGGGCATTTGTGGGTGCTTCAGCCAGCTCCCCTTGCCGGCAGCCGTTTGCTCACTCTCCTGCTGTTGTTTCCACCTGCTGCGGCTGAGGAGATGTCCAGCTTCTGGTCCACCCTTTTCCCCCAGTCATCATGGAGCTTCCCCTTGAGACTATAAGCCAAAAATAAATCCCTTCCTCCCATAAGTTTTTCTCTGGTTGGCTCCTTTGTGCCAACAGCGAGAGAAGGTAACTGCAACAGAAGGTTTGCAATGCTAAATCTCCCACCCAGACCATTTCCCTCCAGGCCCTGAGAGCCTTGTCTCTGAAATACAAACATTGGGAGGAGACAGCAGCCGCCTCGGAAGTCAAGGGCATCTGCCTTGTGCCTCGGCACTGATGAACACCACCTGTCACGAAGATGCCAGCCCCTGGACCCCCCTCCGGGGTGTGCAATTAACAACCCCAAGTGGCCCCTTGGCACCTGGAATGAAGGGCCTTTCCTTTAACACTTTAGAAGTCTCTTATCTGTACGAGGTAATGATCCCTTGCTGCTTTGAGAAGTCCCAAGTTCTTTTTCTCAGCCTGTCACTCTCAGTTCATCAGGATAAGGACCTCCATCTCCATCACTGTCATTAATCCCAACAAAGTTAAGCCCTTTCATTTGGGCAGAGTATGAGTTCACTCTTCGGATCTGTTTTTGTTTTAATTCTTCTCCACTTTTAAGATCACAGATTCTGACGTATACATATAAATATAAATATATAGCCCATACATATAAATATATAGCCCAGACTGAGCTTCATGCCAACAGCGTCTTCCCGCAGCTCTGTGGTACGTGACTTACACACCTGTGCACGGGCCTATGCCGGACACGCGGCAGGTGTTTAGTGATGAATGGGTGTGCGCATGGACACATGCGTGTGGTACTTAGCGAAGTTTTAACTGGGAAGAAAGTAAACCAATTTGGAATGAGTCTCTCTGTTGTGGGGTTCCCGATGAATTGCTCGCCTTGCTTTTGGGTTTGCAAACAAATGAGTAACCATCCAAATAAATTATGTAGAGTCAGCTATAGACTCAGAGCAGAAAGGTCCATCATATTTTGCAGATCAAAGACAATCAAAAAAAAAAAAAAGTCATTTTTGGTTTATGGTAACATCTAGTGGTGTGTGAAACTTTGGGGTTTCCTTGCAAATAAATGATTTTGTTTTCACATACTAGGGGACTGAGTCCTTAGGATCAGTGGAGGAAGCTGGTCCCACTACCCACTACTGATGTGGGAGGTGAGGCCCCCAGGCCTTGCAGGTGGGGTGGGTGCCAGCAGGAACCCTCAGATTTCTGGTAGCACCAGAGCTGGAGTTGGCTCCCTGCCAGTACTGAGGGCAACTGCTCCTGGTTGGCTATAACCCTCAACTTGTATCTCACTCGTTCCCCCTCTGTCCCTTCCACATTTCTTTTGCTGCTTTTTGTTGCTGTTATTTGTTTTCTGTTTTTACTTTTTTGAGGTTGTGTCTCGCTCTAGCCCGGGCTGACCTGGAATTCACCATGTAGTCTCAGGGTGGCCTTGAACTCATGGCGATCCTCCTACTTCTGCCTCCTGAGCACTGGGATTAAGGGCGTGCGCCACCACGCCTGGTTTGCTGCTCTCTTTTACCCCTTACTCATCCTCTCCTCTTGTCTCTCTTTACCGAAGCCTCTCCCCCACCCCAAATGCTGCAAGCCCACAAGTATGCCATCCATTAAGGCAATTACCGTCCCACATGGAAACTGAAATTCAAACAAAACAAGTTCTAACAATCCAATCCCTGGGGCTGGAGAGACAGCTCCGCAGCTAAGGCACTTGCCTGCAAAGCCCAACGACCCACGTAAAGCCAGATGCACAAAGAGACACACGCATCTGGAGTTTGTTTGCAGCAGTTGGAGGCCCTGGTGCACCCACTCTGTCTGTCTCTCTTCTATCTTTCTCTGCTTGCAGATAAATAAATAAACAAGCAAATACATTTGTAAAACCTATCTAGTAAAAAATCCCATCCCCCAGTCACACTTAGTCATGCGGCAAGTGCGCGTGCCCAGCAGCGGGGCTGGGTGCAGTTGGATGCCCACGTCCTCACTGCAGAGACTCCACTTGGGAAGCCCTGGCCTGGCACTTTCTTCACTCACTTCCTGGTCCCTCTGGCTTCTCAACACCTACCTCTAAGTGGTGGTCCTGAAGCTGGCTGTTCTCTCTGCCCCTTCCTTCTCTGCTCCCTCTGGTTTATTGGGTAGCTTTCTGCTTGCTGTGTATTATTGTGTAAACTTGTTAAGGTGACCTTGCCACATGAAGCACACAGCTATATAATCACATGGGACAGTTTGTTCAGAACAATGATTCCCAGCATCTTATTTCCCGTGCATTGGAATGCATCAAAAATATTTTTAAACTCAACACATCATTTAAAACAATTATGCCCTATGTCTTTTTCTTTTTTAATCCACAAGATTCTATCCCCTTACCTTGTCTTGAGTCATAAAGTGGCTTTAAAATGAAACAGTACATCTTTTCATAAAAATGTCTGAAAATATCTATTTTCTGTATGGAATACCTCTGGGACAACACACAAACAGAACAGATTGGTGTTTGGCTAGAATGGAAAAGTCTTTTACTTTGTATTGAATAGATTAATAATATTTAAATTTGTACTGATTGTGAGTGTCTATGTGCATGTGTGAAACTTTTTAAATAAAGTTGAATTATAAATTACTTTTTAAATTTAAAAAATCTGAAAGTCAATCTCACAAGCTTAAAAGGATCAAACCAAAACGGTTCCAGAAAATTGAGCTCTCAGAAAGAAGGTATCTTTGGTTTATGTTTTTTTAGTTACTTATTAATTTCAGAGACGGAGAGAAAGAGGCAGAAAAGGAAAAAGAGGGAGCGAAAATGGCATATGGGCCATACCAGGACCTCCTGCCACCACAAACTAAACTCCAGACACATGTCACTGTTGTGCATCTGGACTTATGTGGGTACTGCGAATTGAACCCAGGCAAGCCTTTAGCGGTTGAGCCGTCTCTCCAGCCCCTTATGTTTAAGAGACAGGATCTTACTTTGTTGCCCAGTTTGATCTCAAACTCTGGGACTCAAAGAAGCCTCCTGCTCCAGCCTCTGAGTAACTGGAACTATAGGATTATACCACATCCTGCAAGGAAAGGTAAGATCACCCAGTCTGCGCGGTGATGCATCTCTCTAAAGAGGTCATGAAAAGAGTGTAGTCCCATATCAACATTACTAACTCAATGACATTTGCCATCAAGGGTCCAGAACTCTGATGGCCACACCTGACAGATGTGTGTGTTCGGAAGAAAGCCTTCCTTCACACTCACCAGGGAGGCATGCTTCCATTGGGATCATGTAAGATGCTGGAAACCCACTGAGTCCTCCCTACCTGGGCTGCACCTAGTCTCCTCTATTTGAACAAGGGCTCGAGGAACCGAACTTTCCCTCATGCTCCCAGGCTACTTATGGCTGCAGGCCATCGTCCAGGAAGAAAAGAGAACAAAACAGAGTTCTTGCCCAACTTCAGAGTTCAACTCAGTCCAGAAGCCCTCCAAACCTTGGGCTTCTGTAGCAGTTAAAGTAAAGGCGCCTGTTTCTTTAAGAAGGGGTTCTCCTACAAGATAAGTACTAGTTGTACTGCCAAGTTGAGAAAAAGAGAAACTGAGTCAGGGCACAGTAAATTTGGCATGAGCCATTATTTCCCGTCAGTGTCCCTGACTTCTCGTAAGGGTGCATGGCATGAAAACCATGTAATCATAAGCCCAGACCGAACGGTAGCATCTCTGTGTGGAGTCATCTAAATAAAGTGCCGCCTGGACCATACAGAGCAGTTGGCTTGTGGTTCTTTCCAACCATGGACTTCCATGGTGCCTGTCTGGCCTTGGGCGGAATCATGGCCTCCTCAAAGAACAAAGGTTTACACTCAGGCTCCCTGGACCACAAAGGAGTCCGTTCCTAATGAAAGACTTTCCACAGTGCTGTGTTGGGAGGACAGGCAGCAGCTACCGTCCTGGGTCCTGAGGCAGACTGGCCATGGAAGACATGGAGACCCCTGAGATGTTCCCAGCCCACCTGGTATTTTATACAGACAGACACTGTCAGAGCTGCCACAGGCTCACCAACCCACCAGATGCTGCATCTGCTAAACTATGCCAGCAGCCTGGAGACACCCCACCCCCGCCCCAGGCACATACTGGCCTCAGGAAAAGAGACAACACCCTGCAATGTTCATTTATCAATGTGGCAACTGAAAACCCAAGGACTCAGTATGAGTTTTCAGGTCAGACCTTAAAGGCCTGTCTGTGCTAAAATTGTAGCTGCTCACCACAGGTAGATACCAAGTTCTTGAAATGTGGCTTTTCCAAATGAGCATGTGCTATAACTGCAAAATATGTGTCAGATTTTGAGTATTTCATATGAAAAATATAGACTATCTCAAATAGCTTTAATCCTGGTTATGTATTAAATATGTACATAAGGATAATGTTTTAGACATATTGGGATATTTAAAGTGTATTATTAAAACTAATTTACCTGAAGTTGGGCGTGGTGGCATATGCCTACAATGTCAGCACTGAGGACGGGACAGGAGGATCTCAAGTTTGAGGCCAATGTGGCCTACATAGTGAGACTCTATTTACACAAACAAGCAAGCAAAAACAAAATCTGTGTGTCTTGTCACTTTTTTAAATGTGCCTGGACCATTTAAAATTACACAAGTGCTTTACGTTATTAACATTTTAACTGGAAAATGTTGACCCTGTCTTCTGCTTTGCAATCTATGACATCATTGCACTGTAATCAAAATCATATGCACACGGGAGGGAGACTCTGTCAGCAGGGCGGGTGACTTTGTGTCCACCCTGGAGTGGACATGAAATGGGACAGGATGATTCTGCTGTCCCCTTGGGTGGTGTTGGACTCCCATAGGGTGAGCATCTCCATTTTCCAAGTTCATTGTTTTTCCACTAGCAACTATATGAATAAACCTCAGAACTCTGATATTGAACAAAGGAAGCAAGTTGGAAGTACAGATGTCTCGTTCTACATCAAATTGCAAAGCTGCACGTTAAACCTAGACGTATGCGTGGGAACAAGGAGCACCATTTCGGGGCGGTGTGGTTCCCTCCAGGAAGGGAGCGAGGAGAGTGCGTGTGGTGTAGGGGTGTCTTTCCGTGTATCTACAATGTCCCCCTCGCTTGTACATCCTGGCAATATTCCATAGTAAAGTTGATTTAAGATGCTTATTCTGGGCTGGAGGGATGGCTCAACAGTTAAGGCACTTGCCTACACCGCCTAAGGGGCCTAAAGACCAAGGTTTGATTCTTCAGTACCCACATAAAGCCAGGTGCACAAAGTGCCACATGCTTCTGGAGTTCTCTCTCTTTTTATCTATCTCTCTCTCTCTCAATCAAACAAACAAAATATTTTTAAAAATACTTTATTTTTCATTTATTTGCGAGAGAACAAGATGCAGACAGAAAGACAGACAGAGAGAGAGAATGGGCATGCCCAGGATTCTAGCCACTGTAAACAAACTCCAGATGCATGACCCACCATGTGCATTTGGCTTACATGGGTATTGAGTAATCGAACCTGGGTCCTTAGATTTCGCAGGCAAGCGCCTTAACTGCTAAGCTATCTCTCCAGCCCAAATAAAATATTTTTTAAATAATTTTATTTATTTATTTGTTAGTGACAGACAGAGAAAGAGGCAGATAAAGAATGAGCACACCAGGGCCTCCAGCCACTGCAAACAAACTCCAGACGCGTGCGCCCCCTTGTGCATCTGGCTAATGTGGGTCCTGGGGAATCGAGCCTTGAACCAGGGTCCTTAGGCTTCACAGGCAAGTGCTTAACTGCTAAGCCATCTCTCCAGCCCCCAAATAAAATATTTTTAAAAGCCCACTTCTGTTCTGCACCCTGCATATGGGGAACATTTGTAGAAAGTAATTGCCTTTATATTCTGAGAAAGTCTTTTTCTTTTAAATGCATATGGATGGACTTACACACCCCCACACAGTGACTCACAGATGCCACACTGTTTCCCTTATCCGTTCTTCAAAACAAGTGAACCCTAACACTGGTGGCTTTACAACAAAAGGACTTGTCATTTCTCCCAGCATGCTGTGTCGGCTGGTGGCTGCTCGGTTAGTCTCACCTGGACTCACCCTGCACTGCTTTCAGCAGGAGCTCTGCTGAGCTGGAAGGTTTGAAACGGCCTCATTTACACTGGGCAGTTGGTGCTGGGCATCTGCTGGTTCAACCTGGTTCCCTTCCAGGAGGCTTCGGCCTCTCACAGACTTCCTAAGGTGACAGTCTCAATCAATATAACATTCCAAATGAAGACAGGCAGAAGCTACAAAGCTTCTTAGATTCTGTGCCCCTAAACACACAGGAGGCCAGTTTGACCATACATTATTGGTTAAAGCAACTCAGCAGACTAACACAGATCTGAAGGGCAGGAGAATAGAGTCTTCTTCTTGGTGGGAGAAATTGTTAAAAACAAAACAAACAAAAACTACCTATGATGAAATTAAGCACACATATATTAAAATCCTCACTGAATATTTTGAAATATACATAATGCATAGCAAACTTTAAAAAAAAAAAACAGTCTCAGCCAGGCATGGTGGCACACTCCTTTAATCAAGCACTCGGGAGGCAGAGATAGGAGGATCGCCATGAGTTCAAGGCCATCCTGAGACAACAGAGTGAATTCCAGGTCAGCCTGGGCTATTGTGAGGCCCTACCTCTAACCCCCCCACCAAAAAAAAGGACAGTCTCAATTTTCACAGCCTGCCACAATGGGTTTAAAAAAAAAAAGTATTTATGCCTCCTCCCACATGCAAAAGTTTAAATTTCTATTTAAACTTAAATAAACTTCCTTTCTTAAGTGAAAGAATAAAAAGAAAGAATAAAAGAATAAAAGCTGGAAAAACATCTATTAGAAGGAATGCTGAAACGCAGGCCTAGGCAATGGGGTCCCCTGCAAGGCATCTGGTACCACATGATGTCTCACTGCGCACGCCACCAACAAGAAGGAAGGGGAGGCTTTGGGGTCTAGGCACCAGCTATTTTCTAAGCTAATTTTCAGTCAATGTGGAATTTTCTGATTTAAGAAGGCAATTTAAAGGGCACGTAATCAAGCTAAAGAGAACATAAAACGGCAAGAACGGAGACATTTATGAGAAGACAGCAGATGGAAGGGCCTTTCCTCTGCCCCAGCTTAGCTGGGTGTTAATTAGCTGTCATTGTCATTTGTATTAAGAGTGGGAAAAAATGCTGTCTTTGCTCCACAAAGTACATGGAAGAAAAGGGGGCCTGGCGAGGTGGTGCACACCTTTAATCCCAGCACTCGGGAGACAGAGGTAGGAGGATCACCGTGAGTTTGAGGCCACCCTGAGACGACATAGAGAATTCCAGGTCAGCCTGGGCTAGAATGAGACCCTATCTCGAAAAATCAAAAAAGAGAGAGAGAAAGAAAGAAAAGAAAAGGGAGGGGAACCGCAACTAGAGTAGACGAATATTAAGTTTAGAAAGTACATTTTGTGGGAAAAAAAAAAAAAAAACTCCACTTTCAAGAAAAAAAAATGTTCTGGAACAACTGCTATCTAAAACCCTGTCACAGCCGTTCTTGCTGCTGTAACAGAACACTGCTGTGCCATCCTGCAAAGAACAGAGATTTCTCTTCACACAGTATGGGTGATGAAGACTCGGGCAGTCAACAAACACCAGGGCAATTTTGGTGTCTGGTGAGGACCAGGTCTGCTTTCAAGATGGCATCTTGAATAGCCGGCCGTCCATAGGAAGGATGCTCATGGCTTCACTAGGGCAGAACCCTCCTGCCTTGCCCACCCCTTAGAAGGTCCCCCTTTTTTCTTCGCTTGTGTGTATTACGTGTGTGGTGTGGGCGCGTGTACGGCCTGTGCGCTCCTCATCAGTGGCAGAGGGGAGTGTAGGGAGCCTGATGTGACTCTTTAGCCCGCTCTTGTCTGAGCGGCAGTCTTTTATTTATCCCCCAGGGGGGCCTTCTCCCAACCCCCACCCCCACCCCGCTATCAATTTCCACATTTCCACGTCTCTGCTCCCCTGGGGTTACAGATGTTTACACAGATTCTGCATATTTGAATTCAGGTGGTCTTGGGCCCCTTCAGACCCTCATGCTTGTGCAGGGAGCACACTTAACCACTGAGCAATCTCTCCAGCATTCACACAAACACCCTTTTTTTTAAAAAAAAAAAATAAAAGTTTTATTGGAGAAAAATAGAACCACCACATACACAGGGAAAAGAACACAAAATTCAACTGTTACAGAAACAAATGAAACTCACAATTATCAAATGTTGACAAACACCCTTTTTAAAGATACTCACGGGCCGGAGAGATGGCTTAGCGGTTAAGGTGCTTGCCTGCAAAGCCAGAGGACCCAGGTTCTATTCTCCAGAATCCACATTAGCCAGATGCACAAGGGGGCGCAAGCATCTGGAGTTCGTTTGCAGTGGCTGGAGGCCCCGGCGTGCCCATTCTCTTTCTCTCTCTCAAATAAATAAATAAATAAAATATATTTTAAAAAAATAACTCATGTTAGAGCTGGGTGTGGTGGTGCATGCCTTTTATCCCAGCACTCGGGAGGCAAAGGCAGGAGGATTGCCGTGAGTTCGAGGCTACCCTGAGACTACATAGTGCATTCCTGGTCAACCTGGGCTAGAATGAGACCCTACTTTGGAAAAAAAAAAAAAAACTCACATTAACAACACTTGGACTTTGGAAGCGACACTTAAACCATACCAAAGCCTTGGGAGTTCATCATGATGCCAGGGCTTACGGGGTACAGCCTGGGGTGGTTCCAGTGCTCTGAGAAGGAAAGAAGTGGGGTGATGGAGACTTTTGCAGCTGGCCAATCCCATCCCAGGAGGAACTGGGAACGACTGCTCCTGAGCCAGGCAGGAGGAAGGAAGTGGGGCTGGAAGTTTCCGATTAGAGGGAAAAGAACAGAATTCTAGATGGGGGGGGGGGGACGGGGGCAAAGTGGAAGGTATAGCCTTGATCATGGTGACAAAAGAGGAAGTGTGTTCGGTCCTGAGAAAACAGATGACCACATGGATTCAAAGAGCTGGGAATGGGGTCTCTTCTCAGTCAGGCCGGGATTTGAGCCAGGAGGGAACGCTCTGAATGGCGGGCTGTGGGAAAAGGTGAGCCTGTGCTGGAGAAATTCTCTGCAAAGATCACTCAATGCCAGTGCGAGAGAAAGTAGAGGAGTTTATCTCCCCAGGGAGCCAAAGAGCTTGAGGTAGCCCTCCAAAGAAGCTCTGGCCCCGAGCTGAGATTTTATGTCCATTTTATAGTTTTTTTTTTTCATAGCCAAGGGGAGGGGTAAGTGAACAAACACAACGTGGCAATTTGCATATCAATCACTTCAGTACTCAGACCGCCCTGACAATGAACTCCATTTCACTTTGTTTTAGCCTAAACTGTCTTTCCTTCTTATCGTCCCTCCGGGTCCTTTCTGGACAGTTCCTTCTTTGGGATTTTTTTTTCCATCTGCTCGCAAAGATGTTTAGCTCCCCAGCAACTGACTCTTAGAGAAACTCAGGGAATCAGTCTCGCTCTCAGCTTCTTTTTCTACCAGAAGAATACCGGGCAGTGGACTGGAAGGACCTGACGCTGCATCCTGAGCAAACAGCCCGCGCGGGTCTGTGATGGTGGGTGAGGCACGGGGCAAGCTGGGCGCTGATGCTCGGAGGCGTGGTACCAGCTCTCCCCTCACTAGCTACCTGACCTCGAGTGAGTCGCATGAGCTCTGGGCTTTTTACGCTCTCGCCTGTGAAGCGGGAGCAGGGTGTAATGCGTGCCGACCCCTGCGTGCGAGCAATAAGGGCTCCGGTACTTGAAACAGAGTTGAGCACTGAGTTGCAGCTCTTCTGTTCGGGAGACACAAGTACACATCACGCTACACATTTCTTGTTTCTTCGCCGGCCCTGGCATCTGAGCCCATGAAACGTGGGCCCTGATTTAGGCCCAGCAGCTCTGGGCTGCTGGTCAGAGCGGTGAACAGCATTCCTTCTGGCCAGGATCCCATGTGGCCAACATCACCAAGGATACAATTCGTGAACTGTCACTGCCTGAAGACCCAAGAGCCTCAGTGTCCAAGTGTTTTCAGCAGTGCTGCAGCCAAGCTTCAGTCTAGATATCCGCTAGCTTTCTTAATGTGGTTTTTCTTTCCCAAAGTCTTTAAAGATAATTTAAACCGCTATTTATATGAGTATTCTTGGGCAAGAGACAGGACAATGGCGAGAATGATCCACTGGGTTTATCATTTTATTTTCTTTATGTGAGAGAGGGAGAAAGAGAGAAGCGGGAGAGAATGGGCATGCCAGGACCTTCAGCCACTGAAGACAAACGCCAGACACATGCACCCTGTTGTGCCCATGCGCGACACTGCACACTGGCATCACTGCGTCTGTCTTAAGTGGGACCCGGAGATTCAAACAGGAGTCGTTAGGCTTCTTCAGCAAGTGCCTTAACCGCTGAGCCATCCCTCCAGCCCTGGGTTTTATTTTTAAGAGCCGCGTCATCCCTAGCAGTAGTTAGCTTCCTCGACAGTGCTCGATAAGTGCTGAAGCTGTGCTACATCCCAGGCAAATGCACGTGCTGAGGAAAACAAAACCATCGTGCTTGCTCTGGAAGAGTTTGTGGTACAAAGGGGGCCACGGCAAAGGTCCACATGGCGACATGTGGACATGCAACGGAAGGCACAGAACAGGTAGCAATGAGGTGAGGCAGAGGTCCAAAGGGAGAATAGTATTTTTCTAGAATTTTATTATATCAACAACACTGTAATTAAAATAATACCCTGGTAGGTTGTGATTTTTCTTTCTCTGTTTTCTTAAACATCCTTATTCATACGTGTGTGTGTGTGTGTGTGTGTGTGTGTGTTATAGTATCAGCAAGTAAATTGTGGGTTCTAAGCATTCTGTGATAGGCATGTCCTTTTTGCTGAGTCGTTTTCATCACCATAAAAGCTCCATCTGTTGCAGAGTGCCATTTCCCTTTAGAGTCCCCTGCTGTGAAGTTAAGCTATTTCCAGTTTTCTCACAGTCATGAATGATGTAAGAGGGATCTTTATACATGTGGCCTTTTTGTGTCTTCCCTCTTAAATACCATCTTGTCTAGGTCAGCTCTACAAAGTAAGTTTGTTAGAGTGCTCCTCCAGACATAAAATGGCCTGACATTACCTACACAAGACCATCATAAGAGGAGGAAAAGATCATGACATCAAAATAAAAGAGAGACTGATTGAGATGGGGAGGGGATATGATGGAGAATGGAATTTCAAAGGGGAAAGTAGGGGGAGGGAGGGTATTACCATGGGATATTTTTTATAATCATGGAAAGTGTTAATAAAAATTGAGGAAAAATAAAACAAGAAAAATTGGTGGAGATCATACCAGAAAGGAAAATAGATATCACTGTGTGGAGAAGTCTGTTTTTAACCCTATAATGGTTTGTTGTTGCTGATTTTTTTTTTCTTTGCAGCAGTCCTCATGTGAGTGGACAATTGGAGTGGCATGGCTTTTGAACTCTGGTGAATCTGCAGGATCAGCAACCAGAAAGGACCCGTGGCCTGTTTTCCTATTTTCTTCCTGGAGACTGCTGAGCCCCATGGCTTCTGCCCCGGTCTGGCTCCTGCCGACTTGCTCAGCCTTCTCCACCTTGATTTTCATATTCCTGGAATTTCCAGGCCATCTTGTCATGTCCTCTGACACTTGCTCTCCATGCATGGCTAACTACTGCCCATCGGGCCCAGCCCAGAGCCCAGCAGTGATTCTGGGCAGTGGATGACAGGTTCTGCATCCCTGTGCCCCTCAAGGGGCTACGACCAGTGTCCTGGAAGGCAAGCTCTAGTGTCTTTCCCTCTCTGTCTGGAAAAGGTGGGCAGCCCGAGACAGCCACAGAGGGGACTGGTGTGAAGCTCTTTGCAAGAATCTCTCCTCAATCCCCGAGGCCTGCTGAATCTAAACTGGAGACTCACTTTCCTTCTAGCGTGTCCCTAGCCAAGCTGCCGAGATGCCAAAGCTGACAACAGTTCATTTCCCTTCTCCTTCTCCATGCTGAGGAGGAGCGCCTGGCTCCTCAGAGGCACCCATGTGCCCTGGGCTGCTTCACCCAGCCAACTCTGCAGACAGGGAGCCCTTCCAGACGTCCACGCTCAAACCACACGTCTCACGCTCACCCACGTGAGCAAGGCAAGGAGAGAAGAGACAGGCTCCTTGTCCACGGGGCGCACCACCACCGTCTCCCCATCAGCCGGGGCGTGGTGGGGAGGGACACACCCAGGAGGTCAGGAGTAGAGGGGTGACGTTGGCCAGATCTGATTTCCCTGAAGGTGCCTGTGGCTTCCACCCTTGCCAGAGGTCTTGCACAGGGTGGGAAAGCTGAACCCCAGTAGTCGCTGATGAGCTGCTTCCTGGGATCGCCGTGCTTTCCTCAACCCACAGAGCCACTGCCGTTCTCTGTCAATGCTCTCGAAGTGGGAGTTGGGCCTATGTGGAGGTTCGGGCTCCCGTGCTGTCTGCGTGAAATCATGTCTGTGGCGGCCCTGTGTGACAGAAAGGGCTGCCCAAGGATAAAGGGTGATGACCGATTCCCAGCCCTGGCCACATCCCCCAGCTTCAGCGGCACTGGGAGACTGTCCGCAGAGCGTGTGTTTTGACAGTTCGGCAGGCTGCCTGGCTCGTTACCGTGGTTTCTTCAGCCCTTCCTGTCTTTCCAGACAAGACTGGATTGAATCACATCCTCTCAAAACTGGGCAGATGCCTATCTGGGGTCTGACCTGGGCTGTGACAGTGACGTCAGCCAGATTCCGAGTGCGTCCTCACACTTACCTGGTGCACACCCTTAAGACAATTTTGGCAATTCCAAAGAATGGAAAACAATTGTTTTTGACCTTGGACTGTAGCTTGCTCTTATATTGTGGGAGGAAAATTATTAACTTGTCTTAACTTGACTCTTAAAGACATCCTAGTGCCTGGTTTCTATTAACTATATCACACCAGACAGGTGCAGGACAAAGGATAGGAAAAGTAAAAATCTTTGACATGGTCTTAGGGACCAGCTGGAGGAAAACAGAGAAGGAAAATCCTATTACGGTGCATTCAGTACTTGCTTTTGCCAGGAAATGTGAGCGTTCACATTTTATCCTCACGTTTACATAGGGACCTATGATCACTATTTTGTTTAATTTTTATTTATTTATTTGATAGCAACAGACAGAGAGAGATGGAGGCAGAGAGAGAGAGAGAGAGAATGGGCACGCCAGGGCCTCCAACCTCTGCAAACGAACTCCAGACGTGTGCCCCCTTGTGCATCTAGCTAACGTGGGACCTGGGGAACCGAGCCTCGAACCAGGGTCCTTAGGCTTCACAGGCACCTGACCTGGCCGCAGACCATCATGTCTGATGTTAGGTACTCACCTTCTAAGAATCCGGAGCATCCATGCTAAATAAGAGGAGATCACTTAATTCAGGGCTTTCCAACATTTTCTAATGACAGAGCACCAGAAGGAGCCTGGAGCTATTGCCCAAAATCTTCAGTAAGAAAATTAAAATTTCCCTCGAAGTTCTGGGCCTTGCTTTCAAAATGCATGCGATTGTGAGCTTGCATCCATTAACATCCTCGTGTTCAATGGAAGGTGCTAAAAAATATCTTAGGGCCATTTGATGTGAGGCTTTTACTTAGAAAGGGAGGTCTGGAGTGACCCAAGTTTAGATGCTTCTGACTAGAACTCATTATATAGCCACAGGTGACCTAAGGGAGGATGACCTTGAACTTCTGATCCTCTTCCACCTTACATCATTTCCTTCAGCACAGCCTTCTATGAATGGCATTGTGCAAAAAAGCATCGAGGACTGGGTTGGAAACTGATATCCTCTCAATTGTAGGCTGCTCTAAGCGCGACTTTGTAAAGTGAGCATCAGTGGCCATGGGGTGAAAACTTGTGGCTTGTTTATACAAAAATAAAAAGGATGCCTGAGACTTGTTGGACTGGAACTCCTTTGACTAATTATGGTTAGACGTGGGCGACCTTCGTGCTCACCGGGCCCTGCTTCCTGGGACCCCAGAGCGACTGCGCTCCTCCTGCTTTCACACTGGGTCACTGCCTGCAGCACCTCACGCGTCTCCATTCTCCTCATTCTCGCATTTCCACCCCGCATGCACTAAGCTTTTGGGTCTGGTTTTTTATCTTTTTTTTTTCTTTTTCTTTTTTTTTGGTTTTTCGAGGTAGGGTCTCACTCTGGCTCAGGCTGACCTGGAATTCACTATGTAGTCTCAGGGTGGCCTCGAACTCATGGCGATTCTCCTACCTCTGCCTCCCGACTGCTGGGATTAAAGGCGTGCACCACCACGCCTGGCTATCTTTTTTTTTTTTAATGATTTTGTTCTACAGTTCATGACGGGGTAGCTTTTTAATTTGCAAATGATAGTTGTGGACTTCTCTTGGCGGTTCTTGCAGTTTCTCCTTCGTATAATTTGAAGTTCTGTTATGAGGTGTACGAATGACCGAGATCATTATGTCATCTCCACGAATGACCTTCTGGCATTATGAAATGACCCTCTTTATCCCTAAAAACATTCTTTGCTGTAAAATCTACTTTGAAGATGGAGAGATTGCTCAGTGATTAAGGCACTTGCCTTCAAAGCCTAACAACCCAGGTTTGATTCCCCCAGTACCCACATAAAGCCAGATGCACAAAGTGGTGCATGCATCTGGAGTTCATTTGGAGTGGCTGGAGGCACTGGCGTGCCCATTCTCTCAGTCTGTCTCTCTTCTATCTCTCTCTACTTGAAAATAAATTAAATTAAATTAAATACTTTAAAGCCTGCTTTGATACAATATAACAATTTCAGTTTCCTTTTGACCAGTGTTGGCATTGCATTGTTCTTTATCCTTCCACCTTAACCTATTTGTGTTCCTATGTTTAGTGTGGATTCCTTGTAGATGACATGAAATTGAGCCTTATTTATGAACCCAATATAGCAATATCTGATTTAATTTAAATATATTGTCCACCTACATTATTGTAATTAAGGTGTAGAGTTGTAGTTTGGCAGGGCTTTGGTGTTTTTTGTTGTTGTTGTTGTTGTTTTATTTTAGGTTTCAATGCATCAAAGATATCATTTCAGGGGATGAGGATATGGCTCAGTGACTTGTGTACCATGAGCAAGACCCTAGTTTGCAAAACAATTTAACTATCATATAATTTGCTTTGCTACCAATAGGAAATCTTTTGTCAGCCAAATGTGGTGGCATACACCTGTAATCCCAGAATTTGAGAGTTGGAGGTAGAAGGATCAAAATTCATGACCAGTCTTAGCTAGCTAGCTGGATAGATGATAGATAGATAGATAGATAGATAGATAGATAGATAGATAGATAGATAGATGAGTTTGAGGTTAGCCTGGGCTACATGAGAACCTGTCTCAAAAGCAGAGACAGAGAGAGAAAGAGAGTAGGAAAAGAAGAAGGAGGAGGAAAGGAACGAAGGAATAAAGGAAGAGAGGGAGGAATGGAGGAAAATAATAAATTTTCTGTCACCTTTGATTTTATGTATATAAAATGTCCTTTGCTTCAGCTGCTTCTTTTTAGTATTTATTTTGGGAGAGAAAGAGGCAGAGAGAGAGAATAGGTGCACCAGGGACTTCAGCCTCTGCAAACAAACTCCGGATGGGTGCGCCCCCTTGTGTGCACGTGCGACATTGTGCACTTGCGTTGCTGTGTGTCTGGCTACATGGGACCTGGAGATTTGAACATGAGTTCCTAACTGCTAAGCCATCTCCTTAGCCCTCAGTTGCTTTGAAAAAAGAAAGTCAGGCTGAGGAAATGGCTTAGTTGTTAAGGCACTTGCCTGTGAAGCCTAAGGACCCTGGTTCAATTCCCCAGGACCCACGTTAGCCAGATGCACAAGCCAGATGACACACCCATTCTCTCTATCTGCCTCTTCCTCTCTTTCTCAAATAAATAAATAAATTTTAAAATGTCACTTATTTATTTATTTGAGAGGGAAGGAGGGAGAGAGAAAGGGGGATAGGAAGAGAGCAGTCACAACAGGTCTTCTAGCCACTACAACTAACTACGATGCATGCACCACCTTGTGCATTTGGCTTTACATGGGTTCTGGAAAACTGAACCTGGGTCCTTTGGCTTTGCAGGCAAGTAAGTGCCTTAACCATCAAGGCATCTCTCCAGCGTGCTTCAGCTGCTTTTGATATTTCTCTTATCGTTGACTTTAAGAAGTTTCTTTTAGAGAGGACTTCCGGTTAAGATGGCGGCGTAGGCACCACGCCAAAGCAGCCTAGGGGGGAAAAAAGACCAAAAAAACTCAGCAAAATACACATTTTACTAAAAAGTGAGGTGTATAGGAAAATGAAGCGGCAGTGGAGAAGCAGAAGAGATCCAGAGCATCCAGAGCCGGCACAGGCCGGCAAAAGCGGCCCCGGCAGCTCCGCTGACCGCCACAGCACACCAGAAAGCCGCCAGGCTCGGCTCCAGCCGCAGGAAAAGCCAGGTGCGGGCGCTTCCCCTCACACCGCGCTCTCCGCAACTCGGAAACGTGAGGGGAGAGCGGCAGCGAGCAACGGAGGGAGGAGCAGACCGCGAGGTAGAAGAACACGTGGAACAGCGAGACAACCAGAGCAGCCACGGCTCCCTCCCCTCCCCCACCGCCTGAGCCCAGCTCCGGCGAACAGAGCAGCGGCCCGGGACCCAGCCACGCCAACTTGGGCTGACAGGGGGACCCAAGCAGGAGCAGAGTTCGGCAGCAACATCAGTGGCTCCGGCACCGGTAACAGCGGCCCCAGCAGTAGCAGACCCAGGAGCGGCAGCAGCGGCAGACTCGGCGGCAGCAGCTTCAGTCGCAGCAGCTACAGACCCAGCAGCGGCAGCTTGAGCAGCAGCAGTTCCAGCAGCAGGGGTGCTGATCTGCAGGGCCACACTTGCCAGGCTCGGTTTGCCCCGCAGGAAAAGCCAGTGCCCAGCTCCAGAAATCAGAACAGCAGCCCGACGACCCAGGCAGCAACTTGACTGAGACCAAAATCATCCAAGGTAACTGGGATTGCACCAGGGAAGGGTCTCACTTGGTCACAAGCTGACTTGGATCCCTCAACAGACCAGAAATCTTAACCTCTTTGTTGATAAAGGATCTGGTCGTTATAATAACTACTCTTGCATACATACTCGGGGCTGTTTTTGATTGAATGTATACAGTGTTTAGTTAAATTTTAGAATCTACCTGTATTTTATTCCACTCAGCCTGCTTGAATACTCCCATAGCAGGGAAACTCAACCCCTAGGAACACCTTTGTAGGTACTCTGAGAGTATTAAGAGCCACACCTAACACCTTAAGCTCCTACCCTGAAAATATATAACATCAAATCAATTGATACAGCTAAGAATACCCAGCTAGCCAGAAAATCCAAGCATTAACTTAATCCAAGATGCAAAAATATATACATTATAACACAAGAATTTTCCTGTAGAATTTAATAGAACTGGGGATTGAACACAGGGTTTTTTGCTCATGCCAGGCAACTTCTTTACCACCATGCCATATCCCTAACCCTTTCTTTTAGAATTTAAGACCTCTGATATATTTTGGATAATATATATATATAATGCTTCAGATTTTTTCTTTATTACATATTTCCTCATGTTCATTGTCAGCCAAATTTGATGTTGTGTTAAATATTTGATTTTATTTGGCTCTAATAAATTTGGTGAAGATTGTCTTGGTTATTATATTTCTCATGCTAAAAAATTTCATGGGTCTGTGGGTTTATTATTTTTGCCAGATATAGGGAATTTTGGCCATAATTTTTTCAGTTATTATTTTTAGCCCACTGGCCAACTATTCTGAGGGCTCCAATATCTAGTTACACCTATATTAGGCCTCTTGAAGTTACCCCACACTTCCCTGATTCTCTGTTTATTAATTTGCTTCTTTGCAATTGGAGAGAGACAAGTCAGAGAGAGAATAAGTGAGATAGGTGAGGAGAATGGGCACTCCAGGACCGCCAGCCATTGCAAATGGACTCCAGATGCATGTGCCACCCTGTGCATCTGGCCTTTTGTAGGTACTGGGGATAGAACCAGGGTCATTAGGCAAATACTTTAATTGCTGAGCCATCTTTCCAGCCCTGTTCTTTTTTCCAAGTTTCATCTTGGATATTTCTAATATCATTCTTTCCTTCTGAAAGGTATAATCTACTGTTGATCCCATCAAGGGCATTTTTTATTTCAGTCATCACAGTTTTCATCTCTAACTGTTCAATTTGGATCTGTATTGAGACTGCAAGTCTCTACTTGTCATGATTATCTTTCCATTTCAAAAAGCTAAATTAAAGAACCAATAGGACAGGCAAAGGCATGCAAAATCATATGGGAGTTGGGAGCAACAACATTCTCAGCTGTCTGTGAGCTCTGAATATTAGCTCCTCAAACTCTTGTGGGTAGCTCTGTCTAGTCTCAGCTGGTCCCTCACATGCATGGGCTGATAAGTATGCAAATGAAGACCAAGGAAGACCCTCTGAATAATCAGATTTCTCTCTAAGGTCATCCATCTCCCCTTTACTATTCTACCCTATGAACATTAGTGACCTTGGGTTTTCTGTTCACTGAACCCAGAGTCTCCACAACCCTGCCCAGGTTCTACCTCCAGACACTGAAGTCTGAAAACTTCCTCCAGCCAATGAGCTTGGCAATTGTGAATCTTAACTTTGTTTCCCATATTATCCACTGCCATTGTTTCAAATATTTTGTCCTTTTTCTTCATAGTTACTTTATGTGGGAAGGTAAATTAAATCCCTACTGCTCCATCTTGACTAGAAAGAGAAGTCTTTTAAACTACTAAATGTCCCCCCTTCGTTCTTGAGTATAGACAGAAGACTTCTTCACGTGGCTGGTCTAGTATTGCAAAACCTCTGGGCTTCAAGCAGGTCTACTTCTTAGGGACTCATGTATAGATTCACTTGGCCTGGGCATGTTTTAGAGGCACATGTTACAATACCTTCATATTAACAACCAAACGTTGTGTCTGGAAGAAAAGAAAATCAGTGGTGACATTTACTAAGACAGGACTTTATGCCCAAGACAGCTCTGGTCTGTATCTTTCCCCATGACAAAGTGAGGAGAAACTTGGAGCTGACGCTACCTCCGCAGTTCAGCAGTGGTTGTTAGGCCTCCGGGAGCATGATGCCCCACACCCTCTAGGGCCCTGATGGTTAAGCCCACATGTCATGGCCCTCTGCTGAGTCACCTCTTCACCTTTCCAGTTAACAGTAGTCAGAGATAATCACAGATCCTTCGTCTTGATATTTTAAGATTCCTTAGCAAAACACATCCTTTCTCAGAGCCTGCTACTTGGTGTGTGTGTGTGTGTGTGTGTGTGTGTGTGTGTGTGTGTGCGCGCGCGCTCCATGGGCCAGCAGCAGAATTTCAGGTCCCAAAGGAGACCTACTATATCAGATTCTTCAACTTAGCAAGATCCTCAGGGGATCTATATGCTCAATAAAACTGAAAGAGCCCTGCTCTAGAGGGTCTGGATATGTAGAATCCATCTCAAGACCTCTCCAGCCTGAGGCTCTCTCCGCAGCATATCCAGACTCTCAATCATGAGTTGAGCTGCAGGGTCTCAGTTAATCTCTGGCTTTGGAAAACTAACATTGTTGTATTTATGGGCAAAGAGTCAGGGGAGACCAAGCAGAACCCAGAAAATAATAGATCTTGGCAAATGTGGAAGAATGCATTGAAAGTAATAACAACAACAACAGGCCTGGCATGCCATGGCTGCCCTCCCCACCCCTGCCCAGTCCTCTGAGGATGTCTTCTTCCCACAGGACTCTTTCCTGAGGCTAAGACAGCAAGGGAGGAACCAGTATTTGCCACGGACACTTGCCCTGAGCTTCCCTGTGCTTTCTATCACTTCATCTCCCACATAATCATGATTTAAGAGGAAGAAATCTAACAAGTATAGAGCTGGGGAGACAGCTCAATTGGTAGAGTGCTTGCCTTGCATTCATGAGGCCTTGGGTTCAATTCCCAACACTGCCAATAAAAAGGAAGAGGAAAAGAGAGAGAGAGAGACAGAAAGAAAGAAAGGAAACAAGGATACACCCTAAAACCTGAATAACTTTGTGACAGATGGGTTCCTTGTCACATGATAGTTCCTGGGGAGTTGTGACCGCTACTGTGTGTGAACCACTGGCCTCAGACCACTGACCTTGGCAGACCATAAAACTTCCCTGGACCATAGCATGATTACGGACATCTGTTACAAAGCAAGCTCATAACTCAAAGCTCTAGCCTCAAGAGCTATCAGCCACCTGGACAGGAAAGGCCTTATCTTCCCCCTCCACTCTTCTCTCCCAAAGACCCCCATCTCCCTATCCCCTGGTCCTTTAAAAATCTCTAGTCTCAGGCTGGAGAGATGGCTTAGTGGTTAAGCGTCTGCCTATGAAGCTTAAGGATCCTGGTTGGAGGCTCAATTCCCCAGGACCCACCTAAGCCAGATGCACAAGATAGTGCATGCATCTGGAGTTCCTTTGCAGTGACTGGAGGCCCTGGCGCACCCATTTTCTCCCTCTCTCTCTCTCTTTCTTTCTCTCTCTCTCTGTCTGCCTCTTTCTCTGTCTGTCACTCTCAAATAAATAAATAAAATAAATAAACAAATAAATAAAATCCCCTTAAAAAAATCTCTAGTCTCTGGGCTGGAGGGATGGCTTAACAGTTAAAGTATTTGCCTGCAAAGCCAAAGGACCCAGGTTCGATTCCCCAGGACCCACATTAGCCAGATGCACAAGGGGGCACATGTGCCTGGAGTTTGTTTGCAGTGGCTGGAGGCCCTGGTGTACTCATTCTCTCTCTCTGTGTCTCTCTCTCTGTCTCTCTCTCTCTCTGTCTGTCAAGTACATAAATAAAAATAAAACTTTTAAAAAATCTCTAGTCCCCACATTCAAACACAGCCGTGGCAGTGTCATCCAGGAAAGCTGCTGTCTCCCCAACAAAGAATAGCTGTGCTGGCTTCCTTTCTCTCTTGTGTCCCTCACGTCGCTCTGGGCCATCGAATCCTAACAGCGGGGAGTGAGCCGATCATGAAATATTCCATCTAATACACTATCTTAATACATGACGAGTGGGTGACCCAGGAGTTTCTACAGTGCACAGTCCTCCATCAAGAGATAAAGGGAAGCTGGGCATGGTGGCGCACGCCTTTAGTCCCCGCACAGGGGAGGCAGAGATAGGAAGACCGCCATGAGTTTGAGGCCTCCCTGAGCCTACATAGTGAATTCCAGGTCAGCCTGGGCTAGAGTGAGACCCTACCTCAGGAAAAAGAGAGAGAGAGAGAAGGGAATGTCTAATATCAGTTTCCAGTATGAGTATTCACATATGACTTGTGTATTCATTCAAAAAATATTTATGGGCTGAAGATATGGCTTAGAGGTTAAGAGGCTTGCCTGTGAAGCTTAAGGACCCATGTTCAATTCTCCAGGTCCCACGTAAACCAGACACACAAAGTAACACAAGTGTGTAAGGTTGTACATGTGCACTGGGGGGGGGCACGCATCTGAGTCTCACTGCAGTGGCTAGAGGCCCTGGTGTGCCAATTCTCTCTCTTTCTCTCTGTCTCTCCCTCTCTCTCCCTCTCTCTCTCTCTCTCTCTCTCTCTCACACACACACACACACAAATAAAAAATATTGATAACGTACGTACCACATGTCTACTGTTGCGCTAGGGCTTGGGCCTGGGAGGGAAAGTCATTGAATTCGGGGAACCTATAGTATAGTCCAAACCGTTAACTGAAGTCACTTCTAGAGACAGTAACATTGGAAAAGAGGGACTTTGGATTGCCACTTTATTTCAGTATTGTACTTTTTATTTATTTAATTTATTGGAGAGAGAGAGAGAGAGAGAATGGGCACACCAGGGCCTCCAGCTGCTGCAAACGAACTCCAGACGCATGTGCCCCCTTGTGCATCCAGCTTATGTGGGTCCTGAGGAATCAAACATGAGTCCTTTGGCTTTGCAGGCAAGTGCCCTAACCGCTAAGCCATCCCTCCAGCCCCGGTATTATATTCTTAAAACATGTACCGTGCTATATATTACCAGTATAATAAAAAGAAAATATGCCAAAGTTCATCTAGGAAAATTAGAGGGGATGGTCGAGGAGTATCAAGCAGGTAGGCTACATTAGTTCAGTCAAGAAAAAATGGGGGCTTAAACTCAGGTAAGGGGACTTGCCATCTCTGGGGGGCAGGATATCGGGAAGAAGAAGACGAAGTGAAGATTTAAGGAAGGCTCGATAAAAGACATCACAATGGACTTCACAAGCTAAAGGGCTTGTGCTAAAGACTATGGGAGTAAGATTGGGAAAATGGGGGGTGAATGCGATCAGTGTTGGGTTTCAGAATTGCAACTTAGATGTCCACTGCGCCACTCTGCCCCTGAACACCGGAATAAACCCTCTGACCTCCGCGTTCCTAACAGCAAGGCGCACTGCCCACCTCCACCTGTGTGGCTCCGAGGTGCCCATGATCTCGCCACGGTCACTCACACCTCCGTGTTCCACTAGCACACTGAGCTGCCGTGGAGTCCTCCCTGTGGCTTCCTGCAAAGGGAGAAGCCACCCACATGGCCACGAGCTGGAGCTGGCTTTGCAGATCTAGAGGACTGAGGGGTCATGATCACAGCCACGCGCTCCTCCTCCAGCTGTCTCAGGCTTCCAGCGTGCCCTCCTGCCAGTTTCCCCAGCTTTCCTTTCTGCTCTCCGTGTCCTCCTGCCCCAGAGCCCCACTGTTTCTGCTGCAGGATACCTGTGCTCCCTCTCAGGCTCCACTGCCACCCATCCCCAGTGAACCTGTCAAACGATTTCATATAGGACTGGAGAGATGGCTGAGTGGCTAAAGCGCTCTCCTCAAGCTGGGGTACCTGAGCCCAATCCCCAGACACCATGTAAAAAGGCGGAAGCCATGGCAGGTTTCTGTAACCCCAGCACGCTGATGCGGATGGAGAGATGAGAGGCAGAGACAGGAGAACTTACCGAAAGCTCGAGGCAAGCGCAGCAAAACACAGCAGAGCTGGAATCCAGAGTGAGAAACCCTGTCTCAAACGAGGTGGACTGGTGAAGACCAACCTGGAAGCTGTCCTCTGGCCTCCGCACATGTGCAATGGCAGGTACACACCCACGAACAAGTGTACACACATGAACACGCACAAATTAATCATCATCATCATCAATTTCCTTAATCAAAGATTATCATAATAATAAATTTCCTTAATCAAAGATATATAACTTAGGGCTGATGAGATGGCTTAATGGTTAAGGTACTTGCCCGTGAGGCCTAAGGACCCATGTTCGACTCTCCAGGTCCCACGTAAGCCAGACGTACAGTGACACAAACACTCGAGGTGGCACATGAACCCAAGGTGGCGCAAGCATCTGGAGTTCGGTTACAGTGGCTGAGGCCCTGGTGCACCAATTCCCTCTCTTTTTCTTTCTCTTTCTCTCTCTCGCTCTTGCTCTCACTCTCTCACATATAAAAATGTAAAAATTTGCCCATGAAAAAGGGGCATAAGAAAATGTATGTCATTATAATTTTTCAATTATAATTTTAAAAAAGAAAATAACTCCAATTCCTTATTCTGTTTACTTTTTAGGCTTAATTTTTAGGCTTCATCAGATATTACTCTTTTTTATTGTTTTTGACAAGGGCAGTCTACTTAGCCCAGTTTGGCCTCAACTCCTTCTGCGTTAGCATCCAGAGTCCAGGGAGCACTGTGCGCACCACCACGCCTGGCTCAGGTAATATCTTTTCTTGGCATTTGCGGCCAGCCTTGGCTACACAGTAGGGTCTGAGAAGAAGAGGAGAAGAGAATGTCTGCTGCGTCATTTACTCCTCACACTACTTACTCTATTTCCACCCTCACTAGCGCTCTTCTGGACTTTGCTGGCAGACATACCTTCCTTGCTTACTTGTAATCACATTTTATATTTATCATAACGTCTATTTTATCATCTTATATTCATCAAATATGCACCTCATAGTCTGCATGCTATATGTGCTCACGTGTAGATCCGTGTTTCTCCGTCGTCTAAATAACCATCCTTTCCATGACTAACCAATACTCTGCATTGTAGTTTGTCAACCATTTCTTCACTTCAGACATTTATGTTGTCTCTACGCTTTAGATATTGAAATTACTTGCGGAGGTTTTTGTTTGTGTTTATGTTAAATATAGCCTGAGCAGAAATTGCAGGAGTACAATTACTGAGATGGAGGGTGTGACCATCCAGAGGCCTTTGCTGTGTAACACAGAGAGAGCTCTTCCTTTGAGTAAGCTGTTTACTTAAAGCCCTGGGGGCTACACGAATTCCCAGGAATCTTCATTTTAAAATAATCTATTTGGGGTTTATATTTGTTTTCCTGGGTTGTCAGGAGAGTACAGAAGACAGCTGGGAGAAGGCTGGAAAATTCCAGTTTGCCCAGAGAGATTCCTATTTCCACAGAGCATAAGTAATATAGGAGTCGGGCTGGCCTTTGCTACCGGTGAGTTGTGTGGCCTTAGGAAAGTGTCTGGTCCTCTCTGAAAGTCAGTTTTGGTCATGGGTCTTCCTCACAAGCTCATTCCAAGGATGAAGCAAGTCAGTGCACACCCAGCACTGGCTGGGGCCGGGGCCCATGCCTGGAGGGAGCTGCCCTCAGTCAGGGTCAGCAGAAACCTTGTCCCACAGACAGGACATCCAGGGTGGAGCTCAGCCCATAGACAGAAGAAAGCCCCTCACACAGCTCATGGGACCAAAGTAGACTCTGGGATGAAGGACAGGGTGTGGCTGCCAGCTGCCATCTCTCTGGTAAATATTTAATGGATGGGATGGAGAATTGGCTTAGCAGATAAGGCACTTGCCTACAAACCCGAAGGACACAGGTTCAACTCCCCAGGACCATGTAAGTCAGATACACAAGGTGGCGCATGTGTCTGGAGTTTGTTTGCAGTGGCTAGAGACCCTGGCATGCTCATTCTCTCTCTCTCTTTCCCTATCTGCCTCTCTCTCAAATAAACAAATTAATTAATTATTTTTTTAAATGTTTAAAGGAGAGTGAAGGAGGGAAAGAGTAGAAAGAGTCTACTTTGGAACCGCTAGTTGGTATTTCCTTCATTTTTAAGAAACTGAGCAGAAACAGGTGTATTGAGCAACTGTTAGGCCCCAGGTACTTCCCAATCATTTTCTTCTCCCTAGAGAAAATATTAGGAGTTGGGCCTAAGAAGTGGTGAGGGGAGACCACACACCTACAAGAGAGCTCTTGAGATCCTCTTGGTCACTTGTGGTTGAACCTTGGACCTACCACATTCTAGCATGGGACCTGGACTCTGGCTCCTTATCCGCAAGATGCAGACCCGTGCTGCGGGGTGGTCACTTCTTTAACCTGTCCGGCCCAGAGCAGGTACCTGATGGTAAGAGCTGGTCTCACACCCACAAAGTGGCAGAGCTAAGATTAGAGCCAGATTTCCTGCCCTCAGAGTTCCAGTCACACTACACTTTATCTCTGGGTCAACATCCATATAAGAAACAAGTCCATGATGACTGGAAGAAAGGGTTCTTCTGGGCTGTTTGTATTTTATGTACAATCATGAAACTCATTCTTCTGGTCACTTCTGACTTGCCCAAAATATAGACAAGATTTGCTGCAGAACAGAGATCCAAGAACCCATAAACCCTGATGCCCACTTCTAGAACTTTCCACTCCTTTTAAAAAAAAAAAATCTGCAAGTGTGTGTAGAGGGGAGGAGCTTGTCAGGGTCTCTTACTGCTACTGCTTACAGCTTGACATGGGTGGCTGGCTTTAATCACTGAGCCATCTCCACAGCCTACCCACTGCTTCCTGACTGATGTCCCTCCCAGGAATTGGCCGGCCTCTGCAAGTTCAGGGGAAAGTGAAACCTCATGTTAGAGCCTCGTGGATGTTCACACCTCATTGATCCTGTTTGTTTAACAGATAAGGAAACTGAGGCCCAGTCAAGTCACAACCGCTCCTGCCGTACACGTCTGAGACAAAATTACTAAGCACCTTGTGTTTCTGGTAAACAGTGTTTGAGGTTTCGCATCAATACGAGCGATCGTGTATGAGAACATCATTGACTGTGCAGGTAAATTACCACCTTGCTACAGTAATCTCTGCCTGGAGTGCGTTGCGGCTGGGGCAGTTCAGTTCCCCCCCACACACACACCCAAGGGTGAGGTGACCCTGGGCCCTGCAGGAGCAGCAGGCCTGCACTGGGGAAAAGTTGTTCCTCTTGTCTAGTTGGGGGGAAGCATTACACTTTTCCTGGATCAGATGTTAACACCGGGCTGGCTTCTCACATAATCCCTCGGTGTGATGGTCCTTAGGAGCTGTCCTTACCACGTTGGCTGGTTTTCAGCCTAGTGAAGTGCAGAGGAGACACTAGGAGCCGAACGAAGCCCGGGTTCCAGGACCTGGCTCTGTCTGTAGCCAGGCGCCATGCTTCCCGTTCCTGGGCCCTGCTTCCCTCTCTACAAAATGGGCACAGTAATAGCACCCCAGACACATGGCTTCAAATACCGCCTCTAGACCCATGCCTCCCACACGAGACGCTCCTGCCCCGGTCCCTTTCCAGAACCTTGATTCACATAGCAACCACCTACTGGATGCCTGTTCTGGAGACCTGGCCCCAGTCCTCAGTGCCACTTCCTATGTGACCTGGGACAAGTTACTAGGTGAGGAAGTTGCCCAGCGGTACGGAATCTACCAAAAGTCGAGGTAGAAGTTAATGAAAATAAAGAGATCTGCACATTCAAAGAGAAAGATTCCGACGGCAACTTGCTGGATTCTGAACCCCTGGCTGAGTCCACACCACTAACATCTCTGGCCTGGTTTCTGTCCAGCCTCCTGGCACATCTCCATGCTTCCAAACTGGACTCTCTCAGGCCATTCAACAATGACTACTTTTCTTATGTGTATCATGTCACTGTCCAGCCTAAAAACCTCCAACAGCACACAATCACCATCGTTAAAATCCAAGTCCTTGGGCTGGACAGATGGCTCAGCGGTTAAGATGCTTGCCTGCGAAGCCTGAGGACCCATGTTCGCTCTCTCTCCAGATCCCACATAAGCCAGACACACAAAGGTGAGGCAAGTGCAAGGTCGCACATGTCCACCAGGTGGTGCAAGCGTCTGGAGTTAGATTGCAGTATCTGGGGCCTTAGAGCACCAATTCTCTCTTTCTCTCTCACACTGAAAAAAGAAAATCCAAGTCCTTACCCCAGCCAATGAGGCCTTGTACAGTCTGGGCTCTGCCTGCGTCCTGCCCTCATTTCTGCCAGGCTCCTCACTCACTGCCCTCTGGTCTGCCCGATGGGGCCTGGCCCATTATCCACATGGCTCCTTTCCTTCCTTCCAGCCACTGCTCAACTGTGTCCTGGTCAGAAAGTCCTGCTTGGACTCCCCAGTCCCCACCAAACTCCCTCCCTCAGTTAATGTCTATCCTCAACTGGGCCCAGCTCTGTTTTCTAACTGAGATGCGACATGGGTGCATCTGTGATCGTCCTTTCCATCAATCCCACTGGAATCCAAGGCCCACCTGCCACTGTTGAGGACAACCCAGAGGGTCTGCTATCGCCAGGGGCTGGGCACACCCCCGTAGATTGAATGACTCGAGAGCCGTGAGTGGCCGAGCTGAGGCCGGGACAGCTGCGGGCAGAGCTGGTCCATCAGCAGCACCCTGCCCGCTGGAGTCTATCCTCTGCTGCTACACCTTGCTCCAGAAACTCTGGTCCCCATGTCACATGGACAGCCGACCTCAGCCCCAGAGCTTAGGGAGAATCCAGAAGAGAATGGAGCACCAAGCAGAAGGGCTCCTGGCCTGCGGAGGTCAGCCCACGGACGACATTGTCCGCCATCACCCACGACCCCAAGGCTCACACTTCCTGCCCAGACTGTGGCCTTCCAGTGTCTCCCGGGGCTGTCTGAGAGGAGCGTGGAGAAGCTCGCGTCCAGGGCTGCTCCTGTCCTTTGCAGGTCACAGCCAACAGCCCCCCACACACACTTACTCCAGGATGGGCTTCAAAGGCCTCCGGTGTGTTTGTGCCCTGGGCTTGGCTCTGCTTTCTTCTGGTGGGGCCGTCCAGTTCTCCATTTCCGTGGATCTCCACCTCCTTAGCGTCACGTCCCTCCCACGCTGCCATGCGCCTGGCCTCATGAGCTTCCTGAAGGGCAGTTTATGGGCTTCCACAGCTGGCAGAATAAACCCACTCCCCGCTCCCATGGCCTCCCACATCTTGACCCGAACAAAAACAACGGCCCTGCTGGGGTTCCAGCCTGATCATCAGATTTGGTTCTCAACCGGAATGCGCTTCCCAGAGCTGGCAGTGAGTACTGGCCCCACACTCAGAGACAGGACACCGAGAGAAAGCCCACAGCAGGATCTGGGGGGACAAGGGACCGTGGAGACCAGCAGTGCTGGGTGCAGAGGCAGTTCCAGCCTGCTCCAGCTCACACCACCTTCCTTTCTTTTTCTTTTCTTGTTTTCTTTCCCCCCGTATTTTGATATTTCAAGTTAGGGTCTCACTCTAGCCCAGGCTGATCTGGAATTTGCTATGTAATCTCAGGGTGTCCTCAAACTAACGGCAATCCTCCTGCCTCTGCTTCCCAAGTGCTGGATTAAAGGTGTGTACCACCACATCTGGCTAATCTTTTTTTAAAAAATACTTTATTTATTTGAGAGAGAGAGAGTGGAAGAGGCAGATAGAGAGAAAGAGAGAATGGGCATGCCAGGGCCTAAACTCCAGACACATGTGCTCCCTTGTGCATCTGGTTTATGTGGGTCCTGGAGAATTGAACTGTGGTCCTTAGGCTTAGCAGGCAAACACCTTAACCACTAAGCCATTTACCCAGCCCCTAATCTTTTTTTAAATATTTATTTTTATTTTTTTAATTATTAGAGACACAGAGAGAAAGGGTAGACCAGCGCCTCCAGCCACTGCAAATGAACTGCAGGTGCATGTGCCGCCTTGTGCATCTGGCTTATGTGGGACCTGGAGAATTGAGCCTGGATCCTTAGGCTTTGCAGGGAAGCACCTTAATTGCTACTGGCTCATCTTTTTTTAAAAAAAATTGATTTATTCATTTCAGTGTGTGTGTGCGCATGCCCACATATGGACATGCCAGGATCCCTTACCACTGCAAACAAATGTCCATCCAGCTTTTCGTGGGTGGTTGAGGATTTAAACCCAGGGCCAGCAGGCTTTGCAAGGAAGAACCTTTAAACCGCTTCGCTATTTCCCCAGCTTCTGACCAAGTTAACATGAACAGGGCAGGATACAAACAGAGGCCACAGACCACCCACCTCAGTATTGAAGCTATGTCAACGTAACATAATGTGAAATAAAATATGTTCCTTCCTCTCATCTTTACACATGGAATTCATAACAAGATGTAATGGCAGGTCCAGGTTGAGAGGTGTCATTCTCTTCTGGGTTCTAAGTGTGGACATGGCAACAGGGGATGAGCCCCCAGTCTGGATCTCCCCCCTCCCATTATCTCTTCACCCTCAACTCTGTCTCTTACCATGAGGGACCTCAGGTGACGTCACCTCCACGCCTAAGTTCCCACCAACCTCACATGTACGCCCACACACACACATTGTCACCCCGTGCACCCCTGGGTCAAGGGCAAGGACAGCAACAGAGCGGTCTGCCCTTAGCCAGAGAGGCCACATGGGCCTCAAGGGTGGATTTGGGGATATCTGGATAGGGAATATGGGAGTCTCTTGGTACTCCGAGGATGGTCTATTGGGGTGCAGAGCCACCTGGCTAATGAACACCTCAACTGGGGGCAAAGGAGGGGCTGGGAGGACTGGAGCAGCCCCAGGAATCAAAAAGCCCAAAGATGTACTCCCAACACCCAGGTATAAGGACAGCAGCCTCCCAGGACAGCACCCTCCCAGGCCCCTTGCTGTTCAGACCAACCGGGAGGACGCTGAGGATAACCAGGGAGCTTGCTCAAGATTCTGAGAGAGGGAAATGAAGTCTTTAGGGGGTCCTGGGACAGCTGTTAAAACCTCTGAAAGGGCCGGGCGTGGTGGCGCGCGCCTTTAATCCCAGCACTCGGGAGGGAGAGGTAGGAGGATCGCTGTGAGTTCAAGGCCACCCTGAGATGACAGAGTTAATTCCAGGTCAGCCTGGACCAGAGTGAGACCCTACCTCGAAAAACCAAACAAAAAGAAAAAAAGAAAAAGAAAAACCTCTGAAAGGCTGAAGAAATGGCTCAGTGGTTAAAGGTGCTTGCTTGCAAACCCTGATAGGCTTATCGGTTTAGTTCCCTAGGACCCATGTAAAGCCACAGAAAGTGGCACGTGTGTTGGAGTTTGTTTGCAGCAGCAAGAAAACCGAATGTGCCCATTCTCTCTCTTCCTCTGCTCACAAACAAATAAGTAAATTAAAAAAAAAAAAATCTCTGAAACTGTCTCCTCAAAGAAACACTTTCTCTCATTGAGGGTCTAGAAAGAATCTTCCACAAATAGTTTTACAATATTCTGTCTTTAAAACTCAAGGATGGGGCTGGAGAGATAGTTTAGTGGTTAAGCGCTTGCCTGTGGAGCCTGGGGACCCTGGTTCGAGGCTCGATTCTCCAGGACCCACATTAGCCAGATGCACCCGTCTGGAGTGGCTGGAGATTCTGATGTGTCCATTCTCTTTCTCTATCTGCCTCTTTCTCTCTCTGTCTGTCACTCTCAAATAAATAAATAAATAAATAAATAAATAAATAAATAAATAAAAGAACTAGCTGTTTAAAAAAAAATACCTCTAGGATGTTGGTCAAAACAATCTATACAATTTTATTTGATTTTTAAAAAATTTTTTCCTTCTTTTGTATTTTTTATTGAAAGTTTACAAAATTTTTAAATAAGAAAGGGCATTTATAACTCTATAAACACAGGCAAGAACAATTAACCTTGAAGTGCTGTTTTAGCCTCTTATTTTTTCAATTATGACCAGATTAAAGGAGAGAAACACCAGGGGAATTGGGAATAAAAAGACAAAGTGATTCAAAAATAAATGCAGTGGGACAGATATAGAAAAAAAAAAAAACAGTGAGTATACAAAAACAAGCACACACATGAACATTTTCACAGTGGTGTCCTTTCAGCTGGGAAGAGATTTCATAACCGTGGGCACCAGCACAGATGTGTCTGCAAGGACTTGCCTGGGAGCTGCGTGGAACTGCGATGCGACAGACTCTGTTTCTCACCCTTTCCTACATCCATCTGGGCATGAACCTCCAACCTCCGATCATGCAGGTGGTCAATCTTATTTGATGGTCACATGAAAACATTAAGCAAGTGATCATAACCAGGATTCCATATCACCAGGCCTTTTTTTGTCCCTGGATCAATCTGTCAGCCATAATAACTCCTGTTTATTTATTTTTTTTAATTTTTTTAAATTTTTGTTTATTTTTTTGAGAGCAACAGACAGAGAGAGAAAGAGGCAGATAGAGAGAGAGAGAATGGGCGCGCCAGGGCCTCCAAGCCATTGCAAAGGAACTCCAGATGCGTGTGCCCTCTTGTGCATCTGGCTAACGTGGGTCCTGGGGAACCGAGCCTCAAACTGGGGTTCTTAGGCTTCATAGGCAAGCACTTAACTGCTAAGCCATCTCTCCAGCCCGCTCCTGTTTATTTTTGTTTTCCCTACTTTACTTACTTATTTAAAAAAAATTAATTTTAATTTTTAAATTTATTTTATTTATGAAAGAGAGAGAATGGGCATGCCAGTGCCTTCAGCCACTGCAAACAAACTCCAGAAGCATGTGCCACCTTGTGCATCTGGCTTATGTGGGTCCTGGGAATCAAACCTAGGTCTTTTGGCTTTGTAGGCAAGTGCCTTAACCACTAAGCCATCATTCTAGCCCTTAAAATGCAAAGTCATCCTGGACTAGAGTGAAACCCTGGCTCAAAAAACCAAAAAAAATTTTTTGATATTTTATTTATTTATTTATTTGAGAGAGAGAAAATAGAGGAAGGTATATATAGAGAACGAACGGATGCGCCAGGGCCTCCAGGCACTGCAAAGGACTCCAGACACATGCGCCACCTTGTGCATCTAGCTTATGTGGGTCCTGGAGAATCGAACCTGGGTCCCGAGGCTTTGCAGGCAAGCACCTTAACCACTAAGCCGTCTCTCCAGCCCTGCTTATTTTTTCTGAGACAAAAATCTCACTGTGTAGCCCAGGCTTGCCTCCAACTTAGAATCCTCTTGTCTCTGCCTCACTGGTTGATGAGACTACAAGTGTGCCCCCCCCAAACCCGGCAGTAAAACTGCTTTTTTTTTTAGCTAGGACTTTTAAAGTACAGTATACGGTTGTTATTAAGTGCTATAGGCGTGGGCAGGTGCCAAAGCCTAGATATAGATAAGAAGATGGAGAAAGAAAACAGTGAGACTGCTTGCATGGGAGATTAGAGCAAGTTAGTTCCTCAAAGAATCTGGGCAAGAAGAGGAAGAACCAGTGTGCCCCCTCCCCTGGGCGGGGGGGACCTGCGCCTTCAGCCTGGCCTCGTCTCACCCCAACTCTGTTGTCAGTGTGAAGACCCAGCTCTCCCCCTCCTCCTGTGCAGTCAAACCACTTCCTTCTGCAAACACTCCAGCGTGGGGGCTGGGGATGTCGCTCAGTTGGCAGAGTGCTTGCCTAGCCTGAACCGCGTGTGCTAATGCATGGCCTATAATCCCAGCCCTTTGGGAGGTAGAGGCAGAAGGGTCCAGAACTCAAATTCATCCTTGACTACAAGGGGGAGTTTGAGGCCAGCCTCGGCTACATCAAACTCTGTCTTAGTTCGAGGCCACCCTGAGACTACATAGTGAATTCCAGGTCAGCCTGGACCAGAGTGAGACCTTGCCTCAAAAAAAAAAAAAAAAAAAAAAAAAAAAAAAAAAAAAGGAAGAAGAAGAAGAAAAGAAAAAAAGAAACTCTAGCTAGCAGTTTTACCATTTATAAAATATTCTCCCAGAAGTTGGCCTTCTTGGCACATGGTGAGCAACAGGGAGGAGGCTTTCCGGGTTCTTCTGATGAAGAGGACATGGGTGTGGCCAGCTGAGCGCAGCAGAGAAAGGACCCAGGGGGCAGCTCTAACAGGACCCATTTCTGAGAAGCAGGTGAAAATCAGAGGCCATTAGGGCTGAATATGGAAACAAAATAGTAGCCATGGGTTGAGAAATCACCACGTCCGGAGGGCAATGGCCTAGGTTAAAAGGGAGGAGAGAGGAAAACCAAGAGGCCAAAGTGCTGCTTTTAACCGGGGCTGCCCCAAGGCGCGGCGCCAGGGCCGCCGTTCTCAGCTGCGGCTCTGACTGCTGGAAGAGCCCCAAGTAGCCTGGGTGAGGGTGGCCTGGGGAGTCAGAGCATCACCGGTCTTGGATGAAAGAGTGATTGCATGGATGGGCAGACGGATGGCTGGAAGGACTGGCCTGGACAGAAGGAAGGGATCAGCACCCTGCCATCCGACAGGCAGTGTTCAGTTTCATTTAGCTCTACATATCCGCAACTGCTTTTTTGGTTTGGAATATTGAATCCTGCCTTTAATCAAATTTTGATTATTTTTTAATGCAAGCAAGCATATAATCAGAACAGCTAAGCTTTAATGTAGAAACTCTCCATGCAGCTGGTAAGAAAAGATCCAAGGGCTGGAGGTATAGCTTAGTGATAGAGCACATGCCTAAAAAGTGCAAGGCCCTGGGAGCAATCCCCAGCGCTGCAAGAAAAGTCAGGGACAACCCCCACCACCATGCCAACCCCTCCCCCAAACCACCCCTCGGCCACCAACAGCCCAAAACAAACACTACTTCCTCAGAGACTTCCAGGTTCAACTGTGTAGAAACAGTCACTTGGCACATCACCCTTGATACACAGCTAAACCCTTGCTTGATGGTATTCAGACCTTGGCAAGAATTTATGACAATATTGACCTGTGACTTGACGGTGACACCTCTTGGCTATTGAACCTCTGTGTGTGTGTGTGTGTGTGTGTGTGTGTGTGTGTGTGTGTGTGTTTACACACGTGGAGGCCAAAGGTCGATGTCAGGTGTCTTCCGCTGTGGCTCTTCACCTTACTTTTTGGACAGGGTTTCACACGAAATCTAAAGCTCACCGACTTCTCTAGACTAGTTTGCAAGCCAGCAGTGCCCAAGGATATTTCTGCCTCTGCTTCTCCCATGCTTGACTTACAGGCATGCACCACGATTGGCTTTTGTGTGTGTGAGAGAGAGAGAAAGAGAGAGAATCCATGTGCCAGGACCTCCAGCCACTGTAACTGAACTCGTGTGTCACCTTGTGCACATGTGTGGCCTTGCGTGCTTGTGTCACCTTGCGTGTCTGGTTTACATGGGATCTAGAGAGGCAAACATGGGTCCTCGGGCTTCACAGGCTAGCGCCTTAACCGCCCAGCCATCTCTCCAGTCCATGATCGGCTTTTATACAGATGCTGAGGACTCAGATTCAGGTCCTCACCCACTTGCATGGTAAGCACGTTACCCGCTGAGTTGTTACAGTAGCCCCTTGGCTACTGAATCTTCAAAGTGCTTTTCTCAGGCTGTAGAGATTGCTCAGTGGTTAAGGCCCTTGCCTACAAAGCCTAACGACTGGGTTTGATTCCCCTATACCCATGTAAAGCCTGATGCTCAAAGTGGCGCTTGCATCTGGAGTTCATTTGCAGCAGCTGGAGGGCCTGGTATGCCTGTTCTCTCTGTCTCCCTCTCTGCTTGCAAATAGATAAATAAATGTTTAAAAAAAAAAAAAAAAGACGCTCCTCCATGAAGCAAAGAAAACAGAGAGGTCGCTGGTCTTAGAATCAGAAAACCTGGGCTTTGTTCCCAGGTGAGATGTGAACCCCTTGGGAGCTCAGTTTCTTTCTTTGTAAAGTGATAAGATTCTCTGCTTCTCCCAGCACGTTGCAGGCATCAAGTGCACACTAGATGACGCATCTGAAACTCCTGTGCAGAGATAAAGCACTGGTGGTATCATTTATTGAGCATGTACTTGATGCTGGGCACTGCTCAAAACCCACACTCGGGGCTGGAGAGATGCCTCAGCGGCTGGCAGTGCTTCCGGCGCAAGCAAAGGGGCCAAGGAGGGCCTGAGGCTGCTGAGTGCAACTGCCCAGAGCCCACGTGAACTGGCCACGCACGTCCGTAACCCGGTCCTGTGGAGAGCAGAGGCTGGAGAAGAGCTGCGGTGTGAGGAACCGCCAAAGCTCCGGAGCCCGGGAAGAGGCTCCGTCCGTCGCAAGGAGACAAGTACGTGAGCAGTGGAGGACATGGCTGCTCTCCTCCAGCTTCTGCGCACACATGGGGTGCCACACCTACACACGTACGTGCACGCCAGACACACATCACACTTACTACACACACACACAAATAAATAAATATGGCTGGCAGCCGGACGTGGTGGCGCACGCCTTTAATCCCAGCACTCGGGAGGCAGAGGTAGGAGGATTGCCATGAGTTCGAGACCCCCCCTGAGACTCCATAGTGAATTCCAGGTCAGCCTGGGCTAGAGTGAGACCCTACCTCAAAAAACCAAAAAAAAAAACCAAAAAAAATAAATATGGCTGGGGAGATGGCTCAGTGGCTAAAGGTGCTTGCTTGCAAAGCTTGCCCAACAGGGCTCAATTCCCCAATACCCACATAAAACCAGATAACAAAAAGTGGCATATGAGGGACTAGAGAGAAGGCTTAGCAATTAAGGCGTTTGCCTGCAAAGCCAAAGGATCCCGGTTCCATTCTCCAGGACCCACGTAAGCCAGATGCACAAGAGGACACGTGTGTCTGGAGTTCATTTGCAGTGGCTGGAAGCCCTGGTGCACCCATTCTCTCTCTTGCTCGCTCTCTCTCTCTCTCTTTCTCTCTCTCTCTCTCTTTCTCTCTCTCTGCCTCTTTCTCTCATATAAATAAATAAAATGTATTTTTTAAAAAAAGAAAGATTTTTTTTTAAAGTGGCACATAAGTCGGGCGTGGTGGCGCACACCTTTAATCCCAGCACTCGGGAGGCAGAGCTAAGAGGATCGCTGTGAGTTCAAGGCCACCCTGAGACTCCATAGTGAATTCCAGGTCAGCCTGGGCTAGAGTGAGACCCTACCTCAAAAAACCAAAAATAAATAAATAAATAAAAATAAAAAGTGGCACATGAGTCTGGTACTCATTTGCAATGGCATGAAACCATGGTGCACCATACACACACACACACACACACACACACACACACACACAAACATGCAAATGTGTAAATAAATAAAAACATTTTAGGACTGGAGAGATGGTTTAGCAGTTAAGACACTTTCCTGCAATAACTAAGGACCCAGGTTCGACTCTCCAGAACCCATGTAAGACAGATACACATGGTGATGCATGTACATGCAGTGGCTAGAGGCCATAGCACGCCAATTCTCTCTCTCCCTCTCGCTCTCACTCTTGCTCTTGCTCTCTCTCTCATAAAAAATATTTTAAAGTCAATTAAATTTAAAACTTTCACATGGGCCAGGCGTGGTGGTGCACGCCTTTAATCCCAGTACTCGGGAGGCAGAGGTAGGAGGATCGCCATGAGTTTGAGGACACCCTGAGACTACATAGTGAATTCCAGGTCAGCCTGGGCCAGAGTGAGACCCTACCTCAAAAAAAAAAAAAAAACCTGTCACACAGGACTGGGGGGACAGTTCAGTAGTTAAAGGCACATATGCCACAAGCCTGCTGACCCAGGTTTGACTCCCTAGCACCCATGTAAAGCCAGACACAAAGTGGCACCTGCCTCAGTATTTCCAGTGCCTCGACAGCAATGGGATGCAGAGCCAGGAGAATACCAAAGTTCTCAGGCCAGCAAGTCTGGCCTTCCCAGTGGCCAAACAAGAAGAGAAACCTTGTCTCAAACAAGGTGGAAAGAGAAAACCAATACTGCAAGGTTGACCTCTGACCTCCACATGCACGCCACCCCCGTACATCCCTGCACACGTATGCACACAAAGTTATTTTTTAAAAACCACGCGTGAGGAGCTAGGGAAATGGCTTGGCGGTTAAGGCGTTTGCCTGCGCAGCCTAAGGACCCCAGTTTGATTCCCCAGGACCCACATAAGCCAGATGCACCAGGGGACACATGCATCTGGAGTTAGTTTGCAGTGGCTGGAGGCCCTGGTGTGCCCTTTCTCTCTCTGCATCTTCCTCTCTATCTCTTTCTCTCTCTCAAATAATAAATAAATAAAATATTTTTAAATTAAAAAAAAAAACACACGTGAATCAACTCATTTCATCTTTATAACAACACCGCGAGACGGGAACTTGGATGACCTTCCTTGGTGGATGAGGAAACCAAGACACCCACCCACGACCATTCATCCAAGAAGTGGCCCATCCAAGCCTCTGAGGCTGGCCTCAAGGGCTGCATGGCGAGGACCAGCACCCCCCACTGTCTGACAGAGACTTGGTCAAGCTTGTCTGTGGCGGGGAAGATGCTGAGGTGGTGTTGGTGTTGGCATCCCAAGAAAAGCAGGTCTTAAAATTTGTACAAAGTCTACCATTATTACTTATACTTGTCAGAAACTTGTGTTTGTTTGGCAGACATTTTTCTGTGGCTTGGTGGCCCATGAAGTTGTCACAGAAAAGCAAACAGAGGCCAGCACTTTCATCCCAGCACTTGGGAGGCAGAGGTAGGAGGACCGCCTTGAGTTCAAGGCCATCCTGAGACTACAGAGTGAATTCCAGGTCAGGCTGAGATGAATGAGACCCTACCTGGGGGTGAGGGGAGGACAGAAAACAAAAAACAAAAACACACAGAGGATCAAGGAGGTGAAGAGCCTTTGACTGAAAGCCCAGGCACAAAATAGCCTGGGTCTGAATTGAGTCTAAGAGCCCCGGTTAGCTTCTTTCCCCAGAGCAGCTCTCCTTGTCCAGCACGCTGATTAGGAGCTGAGCCCAGGCAGCCTGGACCCTAGAACGAAGCAAGAATTTTCTCCGGCCACTGGGGGGTGTATACAAATAAAAAGCAATCATTAGAGACATGGCTGTGGCCAGGCAGAGAGGTCATCTCGGAGCATGTGGCACCGTCTGGGAATGAAGGTGTGGACGGGACTCAACAGGGTGGCCCTGGTTGGCAGGCTCAGCCAACTATCCTCAGGCTAGCCCAATGATTAAAAGGAAAGGAATTTGAAGTGAGTGAATTTACCTACATGGCCCTGTCATGTGACTCTTCTACCTAAAGGATACATCCCGTGTCCCCACTAGGACCTGGTCTCTGGGCTTACGTTGATGTAGCTACAAGTTCCAGTCCTATGCTTTGGAAAGTTAGGGACACATTGCTCTTTCAATGGGCAAGTTCACCTCACCCAGGCTGTTTAAAAGTAAAGGTGGGGCTGAAGAGATGGCTCAGCAATTAAAGGCACTCACTTGCAAAGCCTGATGACCTGGGTTCAATTCCCCAGTATCCATGTAAAGCCAAATATACAAAGTGGTGCATGAATATGGAGTTCGTTCAGTACCTGGAAGCCCTGGTGCACCCATTCTCCTCTCTTTCTATCTGCCGCTTTCTCTTTCTCTCTCTCATATGGATATATAAAATATTGAAATAATACTAGTAAGCATTGATTTAGATAGTAATTAAGAAATCCAATTCAGTCAGTCTTATAGTTGGTGGTCAAAAGATATGCTTGGAAAATTCCTGCAATATGCAAATGCTGCTAACTAAAAACTATTTAGGGCTGGAGAGGTGACTTAGTGGTTAAGACATTCGCCTGTAAAGCATAAGGACCCAGGTTCAATTACCCAAGACCCACGTAAGCCAGATGCACAAGGTGGCACATGTGTCTGGAGTTCATTTGCAGTGGCTGGAGGCCCTAGCACACCCATTCATTCTCTTTCTCTCTCTCTCTCTCTCTCTTTCTCTCTCTCTCTCTGCCTCTCTCAAACAAATAAATAAATAAAACATATATATGTATATATATATATAGTTTCTTGTGGCTTGAGAGATGGCTCAGCAGTTAAGGGGCTTGGCTGCAGAGCCTAACAACCCAAGTTCAATTCCCCAGTACTCACATAAAGCCAGATGCAGAAGGTGGCACATGCATCTGGAGTTCGTTTGCAGTGGCTAGAGGCCCTGGTGCACCCATCCTCTCTTTCTATCTGCCTCTATCTCTGTCTCAAATAAATAAAATGATAAAATAATAATATTTTATTATTAATAATAAGAATAAAGTGGGTAAAACCAGCAAGCTGGACTCTCAAACACCATCTTATCCTGGCCTCCCCAAAAAGCAGGAGGGTGATTCACAAATGCTCCTTCAGTTGTCCCAAAGTGGCATCCACCTCACACTGCCCAAATATACCATCCAGAATAGCCCCAGACAGAAGCCCACAGCACTTGGGGAAACTTGGGAGCTCAACTGAGTCACAGTCTTGCCTTTTTTTAGGTCGAGACTCTTCATCTAAATAGCACCCAAGAGAAGCTGGTGTTTTAAGCCATTGTGACAAAATGAAAATAGCTCCCCAGGCTCCCTCTTCGCCACTTTTCCACCTCTGACACCTGACTGACACAAGTCACTGGGCCTGTGGCCAAGGACTCGTAATTCAAACTGTGGTTACGAGAACAGCAGCCAACGAGCCTCCTCTGTTAGCTTTGGGGCGGCCAGCAAGGCTGGGCATCTAGCCACGGGGCTCTGGCTTGGCCATGCAGACCCCAGATGTCAGGAGACATGAGAGGTGGCACACACAGAGCTAGGAAGGCCACACCCCTAGGGCACCAGTTGACCAGGTTATACCATGGCTGGGCCTTGGAGAAGCTCTGGGTCTGGGTGACGGACAAACGTCACTGTTCTTCTGGAGTATGTCCCCGGTAGAGATGTTCAGTAGAAACTCTCTGCAGCCACCTGGAGCAACGGACAGGCTGGAGATGGAGGGTGACTCCCAGCGCAGGCCTGCGGGATGGTGGTGTGCGGCGCTTCCTGACTGCCCGGGAGGCCTTCCTGGAAGAGCAGCGGTGTGGATTCAGCCTCTCCTCGGCGGCCACTGGACTCAGGATACTGTCTTAAAAACAGCAGTTGTGGGCTGGAGAGATAGATTAGTGGTTAAGGCACTTGCCTGTGAAGCCTAAGGACCCAGGTTCGATTCCCAGGACCCACCTAAAGCCAGGTGCAAAAGGCGGTGCATGCATCTGGAGTTCATTTGCTGTGGCTGGAGGCCCTTGTCTGCCCATTCTCTCCCCCCCACAATCTCTGTCTCCCTCCTTCCTTCCCTCTTTTTCTCTCAAAAAATTAATGAAATTTTTAAAAATAGCAGTTGTATCAGATCAGTCCTGTTGGAAAACTTCAGCCCACAGTTCCTTTATCTGTAAAATGGGGAGAGACTCCATCTCAGAGGAGCTGGGTAACATTCCTGAAGAAGCCTCAGGTTGTTCTCTTGTCTCCACACATATGCACACATACATGAACACACATGCATACATAGGCATACCTCACACCAAAGAATACAGCATAAAATAAAGGGGTCAGAAGACCTCCTGACCTTCCCCTCAGTGTCTTTACTTAAGAGATATGACCAAAGTGGGTGTGGGCCTCTTCCTCTAAACTCAACTGGGGCCAAAGATGAAAGCAGATAGAACCTGGAAGTATATAGACATGAGGTGTTTCTTTTACTTATGACAGGTGGAGTGGTCACCCTTCTGATTCCACAGGGAATGAGTTACAGGTCCCCATTCATTGGCAGGTGTTCAAATCCTTCATGTAAATGGCATAGCAAGCTGGGCATTGTGGGGCACGCCTCTAATCCCAGCATTCAGGAGGCAGAGATAGGACTGACATGAGTTCAAGGCCAGCCTAGACTACATAGTGAATTCTAGGTCAGCTTGGACTAGAGCAAGATCCTACCTAAAAAAAAAAAAAAAAAAAGAGCCAGGTGTAGTGGCGCACGCCTTTAATCCCAGCATTTGGGAGGCAGAGGTGGGAGGATCATCAAGAGTTCGAGGCCACCCTGAGACTACATAGTTAATTCTAGGTCAGTCTGGAACAGAGTGAGACCCTACCTTGAAAAAAAAAAAAAAAGAAAGAAAGAAAGGAAAGAAGGAAGGAAGGAAAAGAAGAAAGGCATGGCAGTTGCATATTCCCCCTACACACCCACCTGTATACTTCATTCTTCTCTAGATTTCTCTCAATGCCTTATATAATATGAATATGATGTAAGCTTTTCTACTGTACTGGTTGAGGAATAATGATAAGAAAAAACGTCTATAATGCGCATGTGGTGGTTTTAATTAGGAAACCCCCATGAACTCATGTGTTTTGGGTACTTGGCCCCAAGCTTCTGGCAGTTCAGAAACTGGAACGTTGCTAGAGGAGGTATATTGTTGGGGGTGGGCTTATGGGTGTTCTAGCCAGCTCCTCTTGTGAGTGTTCGGCACATTTTCCTACTGCTGTTGCCCACCTGATGTTGGCTTAAGAGGTGATGTCCGGCCTCTGCTCATGCCGTCATAAAGCTTCCCCGTAAGACTGTAAGCCAAAATCAAAACATTCTTCCCCTGGGTGGGAGAAATGGCTCAGCAGTTAAATGCACGTGCATACAAAGCCTGCCAGCCTGGGTTCAGTTCCCTAGCACCCATGTAAATAAAGCCAGACACACAAAATGACACATGCGACTGCTGTTCATTTGCAGTAGCTGGAGGTCCTGGTGTGCTCATTCTCTCTCTCTCTCTCTCTCTCTCTCTCTCTCTCTCTCTCTCTCTCTCTGTCTTTCCATCTCTCATAAATAAATAAGTAAATAAGTATTTAAAACTATTTTTCCTGGGCTAGAGAGGTAGCTTAGCGGTTAAGTGCTTGCCTGTGAAGCCTAAGGACCCCAGTTAGAGGCTTGATTCCCTAGGACCCACGTTAGCCAGATGCACAAGGGGGCACACATGTCTGGAGTTCGTTTGCAGTGACTGAAGGCCCTAGCATGCCCATTCTCTCTCTCTCTCTCTCTCTCTCTCTCTCGCTCTCTCTCTCTCTGCCTCTTTCTACCACTCTGTCCATCACTTTCAATTAAATAAATAATTTAAATACTATTTTTCCCATCAGTTGCTTTTGGTCAGGTGCCTTGTGCCACCGATGAGAAGGTAACTGTAATACTGTACATGGTTAATGTCATTTCTTTTTATTATTATGAACAACTTCCATGATTATAAAATATATCACATGGTAATGACCTCCCTCTCCCCACTTTCCCCTTTGAAACTCCATTCTCCATAATCTCCCCTCCCCCTCTCAATCAGTCTCTCTTTTATTTTGATGTCAACATCTTTTCCTCCTATTATGATGGTCTTGTGTAGGTAGTGTCAGGCACTGTGAGGTCATGGAGATCCAGGCCATTTTGGGTCTGGAGGAGCATGTTGTAAGGAGTCCTACCCTTCTTTTGGCTTTTACATTCTTTCTGCTACCTCTTCTGCAATGGACCCTGAGCCTTGGAGGGTGTGATAGAGATATTGCAGTGCTGAGCACTCCTGTGTCACTGCTTCTCAGCACCATGGTGCCTTCTGAGTCATCCGAAGGTCGCTGCCATCTGAAAAGAGAAGGTTCTCAACCAAAAGTGAGAGCAGCATTAATATATAGGTTTGAACGGTTAATGTCATTTCTTTTTCCAAGTAGTTCTGTTTCCTGGCTGGCTGAATCTAAGGATGCAGCAGTTGTGGATACAGAGGGCCAACTTGAAACTAAAGAGACCTTCACACCACTGGTTTTCTGTTACGTTTTTCAGATGGAGCCACCCTATGAGGGTGGTGCTGGACCAGCGTCTCCCGGAGGAACATTACCTGTCAGGGGAAACGGATCTCACTGCTCACACCTCGCAGGTACCAGAGATGTGGACATTCTCCTCTTCTATGCACATCGAAGCAGATCTGTCTGCTATGGAATCCTGCTCAGAGATCCGCTCTTTGAGTCATTTGTGTTCTAGCAAAGGGCCCAGCAAGCCAAGGGGCACATTATGAGCTGCTGTTCACCGGATGCCTCTCCCATGGGCAGTGCTGAGCCAGGTGTGTGAGCCACACACAGATCGTGCTGACTCCCTTCTTCAGCGCTGAGAGGTCAGTAGTATTCTCATTTTATACGTGAAGAAACTGACCTCCAGAAACCCTAACTTACACAAGAGCACAGGCAGACACTGGTTTTCTCTGGCAACAAAGATGAGCAGGAAGGGAGTTATGCCAAGCACCAAGCAATACAATATCAGGTCACGTGTGTATGGGACATACAGAGCCATCCATCCAGGAGTTCACGCCCAGAGCTGTCTCACCGTGGCACGCAGGGTCAGACCGCACCTGAAGGAAATCAGACTGACTAAGCGAGCCCAGATGGATCCACTGTGGAGGCAAACCATGACACGGCGCAGTTCTGAGCCATCACACGGGAGCTCAGTCTGCAAACCATTGCTGTGCTTCCCACATTGTCCCCTTGGAACACTGCAGCTGTTCTATGACCAGCCTTGGCCAGCCAGAATCACCCAAGGAGCTTTAACAGGTGGATGTGTCCTCCCCAGGCAGGCTGGAGCCAGCAAGAGGCACCAGGACACTTGCATTTTCACATCTTACCAGGCGAATCGAACATGCAGGGGGCTGAGAATCACAACAGAAAGCCTTCTGGGAACTCCGCTTGTAGCAACGCTTTCTTCTGAGGCCGTGCCCTTCCAGTCGTTTCCAAGGTAAGAAGCCTTCCTGTACAGAAGGACCGGGACTGCAGAGTGAGTCCCACGTGTGTTTCAGAGGTGGCTTCAGCCGAGGTGGAAGCAGGAATCCATTGAGTGTCGGCTGTGTACTGGGTTCAGAGGTGAATTCCATGTCGGCCTTGGCTAGAGTGAGACCCTACCTGGACAAACCAAACACACACACACGCCCCTTTAAGAATTAAAGTGTGAGATGTTCTGTTGCAGGAGAAAAGCCCACGGCAGTCATTTTTAGAATACAGCACTCTGACCACCAACTCACAGTGTGATCTTAGCAGTGTCAGAACAGCCCTAGAACCCAGTTAAGGAAGGGATTGAGGGGTCTGAGGATGTAGCTCAGTTGGAAGAGTGCTTGCCTAATGTGTATGAAGCCCTGGATCCAACCCCAGCACCAGATAAAACATGGTATGCCTGACTGTACCGCCACCACTGGAAAGATAGAGGGAGGAAGATTAGAAGTTCAAGGTCATCTTTGGCCACCTAGTGAGTTCAAGGCCAGCCTGGGATTCAAGAGACTCTATCTCATAAATAGTACTATGGATCTGAATCTTCTAAGTCAATACTGGATTTTAATGGTTGGAGAAATGGCTCTGGTTAAAGGTGCTTGCTTGCAAAGCCTGGGGGCTCAGGTTCAGTTCCCTAATACCCATGTAAAGACAGATGTGCAAGGTGACACATGTATCTAGAGTTCATCTAAAGTGTGTTTGCAGTCGCCAGAGGCCCTGGTATGCCCATATTCTCTCTCTCTCTCATAGTCTCTCTCTCTCATAAAGAAATATATAAAGATTGGCTTTTGGAGCTGGAAAGATGGCTTATCAATTAAGGTGCTTGCCTGCAAAACCTAAAAACCCAGGTTCAAATACCCATAACCCATGTAAGGCAGATACACATGGTGGCATGTGCATCTGGAGTTTGTTTGTTATGGCTACAGGCCCTGATGTGCCCATTCTCTCTCGCTCGCTCGCTCTCTCTCTCTCTCTCTCTCTCTCGCTCTCTCTCCCTTCTCCCTCTCTAATAAATAAAAAAAAGAATTTTTTAAATTTTTATTGTTTATTATTTATTTATTTATTTGAGAACAACAGACAGAGAGAGAAAGAGGGAGAGAGAGAGAGAGAATGGGCACACCAGGGCTTCCAGCCACTGCAAGCGAACTCCAGATGCGTATGCCCCCTTGTTCATCTGGCTAACGTGGGTCCTGGGGAATCAAGCCTCAAATTGAGGTCCTGAAGCTTCACAGGCAAGCCCTTAGCCACTAAGCCATCTCTCCAGCCCAAAAGAATTTTTGAAAAGACTGGATTTTAAGATACACTCATGAAAAGCTCTGGCTTCTGCCATGCACAGTCACAAAAGCAGAATGGCCACAGATTGTGAAAGTGAGCCCACGCTGTCCTCACAACCACACAATCCTCCTGCCTGAGTCCCCTGAGCTCTGGGATTATAGGCCTGCACCAGTGCATCAGGCAGATGTGGTTCTGTCTCGACAGCCTGTAGTATGTTCTAGGTGAGTCCACATGGTGACTTTCCAGAAAGGACTGGGCAGCTTCCTGTGATGCAGGAGCGAGGGGCCAGCATCCTTGCTGCGGATGGTATGATTACCATTGGTTCTATGTGGTCATCATGGAGAATAGGAGTGGAGCAGACTGCTTGACTGCTTGAGGAAGAAGCAAGACTTGTTCACGAATCCTCAGGCTTCCAAAAGACAGGGAAGGTGGTGCGGGTGATCACTTGGACCTCATCAGACATGCGGCTGAGTGTTGAAAGTGGAACCAGTCAGGCCCAAGGCCCGCTGACTGGCTGTGGGTAATTTATTCCACCTGAGTCCTTGTTTCACCATCGGAAACAAGAGGGGCTAAAACCCACCGTGAAGCTGGGCATGGTAACCCATGCCTGTAATCCTAGCATTCAGGAGGCTTAAAGGGACAGGCAGAAAGATTACTAGTTCAAGGTCAGCTTAGGCTACATAGAAAGATCCTATATCAAAACACAAACAAGCCACCTGGTAGGGTGGGTGGCAAATTACCTTAAATGCTTCACATTAAGCACCTGGCACACGGGAGGGGGCATCAGTTCACAGTAGCAGAAAGAGGGTCACAGCCTCCCAATATGCTGCCTCCTACACTGAGAATTGCCCACACTGCTTATCGCATGAGCTGCCAACCATTCCTCACTGTGGGCAGAGCCAGGCGTTTTCCTGAGTGAGGAACAAGCTCTGAACAGCAAAGGGAAGGAAGAGGAGGAGGGTCTCACAGCCAAGGGTTCTGGGTCCGCCTGTTGCTTCTCCTGACACCACTTTGACAAAACAGAGGGACACTGTTCCCCATCTTTAGAGGCAGAGGCACTAAAATTACAGCCACTCCGAAAATAAGCTAGCAAGAACACAACCTAGATACAATGTGTGGTGATTCCCAAGCCCCAGTGATTCAAACTGGGGTTCAGGAGCAGCCCAACATGGACGGGGTTACCAGAGGGTTGCCCACGTGGGCACCTGGAAGCCTCTCGCTGACAGCACAGCATATCCCAGGATGTCAAGTCTCTGTCTAACCCCAGGTTAAATGCATAATGTGCTTATTATACATTTAAGTATATTGTTGATGTTTTGGACGAGCAGTTTCAACAGCATTTCAGTATATAACTATCATTAAGGAGAAGCTTAAAAAATAAGATCCTTTGTACTTGGTTGGTGGGGGGTTGCTGAGGGAAGGGGTATCAGCATGATGCTATAATTTGACCATTTTAGCTTTCAAGTGATGTCACTTAATGACCTGGACCTAAACACATTCAGGAAGCAGGCAGACCAATACACAGCTCCTTATGCCTGAAGGAATCTGCACATCTATCCTGAAGTACTCTCCCTTGTGCCTAGGCCTGGTACCGAATGCCACCTTTGGTTAATTTTGGGGGTCATGATTACAAAGGGAGAAGAGAGAAGGTATAATAATAAAATGGGTTTGCTAGCTCATTGGACTCACCTGAGTTTTTGTTTTGTTTTGAGGTAGGGGCTCACTCTAGCTCAGGCTGACCTGGAATTCACTATGGCACCTCAGGGTGGCCTCGAACTCATGGTGATCCTCCTACCTCTGCCTCCCAAGTGCTGGGATTAAAGGCATGCACTACCATGCCCGGCTTTGTTTGTTTTTTTTTTTAATGAGAGAGCAAGAATGAAAGAGGGAGAAAGAATTGGCACATCAAGGCCTCTAGCCACTGCAATCGAACTCCAGACACACACCATCTTGCGCACATGAGCAACCTTGTACACATGTGTCCTCTTGTGCATCTGGCCTACGTGGGTTCTGGGGAGCCAAATCTGGGTCTTTAGGCATCTCAGGCAAGTGTCTTAACCAATAAGCCATCTCTCCAGCCCATCACCTGAGTATTTTTGAAAATACTAACACCTGGTCTCAACACACAACCATGTCTGACATAATTAGCCCTGGACATTGGAACATTGGGATTTTTTTTTTTTTTTTTAGTTTTCACTTATTTTTTTAATTTCAAATTTTTATTAAAACAACTTCCATGATTATAAAACATATCACATGGTAATACCCTCCCTCCCCCCACCTTCCCCTTTGAAACTACATTCTCCATCATATCCCCTCCCCCTCTCAATCAGTCTTTCTTTTATTTTGGTGTCATGATCTTTTCCTTCTCTTATGATGGTCTTGTGTAGGTAGTGTCAGGCACTGTGAGGTCATGGAGATCCAGGCCATTTTGTGTCTGGAGGAGCATGTTGTAAGGAGTCCTACCCTTCCTTTGGCTCTTCCATTCTTTCCACCACCTCTTACGCAATAGACCCTGAGCTTTGGAAGGTGTGATAGAGATATTTCAGTACTGAGCACTCCTGTCACTTCTTTCCAGCACCATGATGCCTTCTGAGACATCCCAAGGTCACTGCCATCTGAAAAGAGAAGATTCTCTACCCAGAGTGAGAGTAGCATTAATATAAGGGTATGGACATTAAGAGAAGTGCTTACTGACAATTTGATAAGCACATTATACACATTTAGCCAGACAGCAGCAGACGTTACACCCCTAGGGCTCATGACTAACCCTGTTTTAAGTTTTCAGTATCAGGGATGTATTCCCTCCCAGGGAGCAGGCCTCCAGTCCAATTAGAGGGCAGTTGGTTTCCACCATGACAGACATGCCACTATTGCACCCGTTGGCTCATTTGGCCTGGCTGGCCAAATATAAGGCTTGTAGTGCCCACTGTTGAATATCTTCACTGATGATTCACATTTTTAATAATTATTTTTTAAATTTTTATTACAATTTATTTATTTATTTATTTATTTATTTATTTATTTATTTATTTATGTATTTATTTGAGAGAGAGAGAGAGAGAATGGACATGCCAGGGCCTCAAGCCACTGCAAAGGAATTCCAGATGCATGCGCCCCTTTGTGCATCTGGCTCACGTGGGTCCTGGGGAATCAAGCTGGGATCCTTTGGCTTTACCGGCAAATGCCTTAACTGCTAAGCCACCTCTCCAGCCCAGTTCTCACATATTTTGGTGTGTGTGTACTTGTATGTGGGGTACACACACGTGTGAAGCCACGCCTGCCCCACACGCCCTTGCAGAGGCCAGCACTGCAGGTGTCCTCTTGTATTGCTCCCTGGCCTTATTTCCCTGCAGACAGTCTCTCACTGGACCAGGAGCTCACTTGTTTCGGTTAGCCTGGCTGACCAGGGAGGCCCAGTGATCCTCCTGTCTCCAGCCCACTCAAGGTCGGGGCTATAGGTGTGGACAGCCTGCGGCTGGCTTTTTAAACGTGGGTTCTGGGGATCGAACCTAGGCCCTCATGTTTGCACAGCAAGCACTCCTAACCGCTAGGCCGTCTCCCCCATCCCAAGTTCCCGCATTATTCTAGTCTATCACCGAGGTTGGGAATCACTGCCGCCATGCCCTCTCCCCTGGGCACTGTTGCCCTCGCCTGCCCTCCCTCCCCCTCAGCCCTGGTTCGTCCAGTAAGTCTTGCCCTCAGCATTTCCAAATCCCATGGGATATGTGGCTATTGTGACAGGTTAAATGGCTTTCTCAAGGACCCATGATGGGAGCTTAATAGCTCACTAGATCTCTCTGACTTCAAAGTGGTACCTAGTTATCAAAACACCTTGATAACTCAGGAGCAACACTAAACTATTAGGATAGTCCAGGATTTTGTTTATGGCAATCATGGTTCCTTACGTTTTTTTGTTTGTTGGTTTGCTTTTCCTTACTTTTTTAAAAATTTTTTTTTGGTTTTTCAAGATAGGATTTCATTCTAGCCCAGGCTGACCTGGAATTCACTATGTAGTCTCAGTGTGGCATCGAACTCACAGCCATCCTCCTACCGCAGCCTCTCAAGTGCTGGGATTAAAGGTGTGCGCCACCATACCCAGCTGTTCCTTACATTTTGCTGGGCTGGAGAGATGGCTTAGCGGTTAAAGTGCTTGCCTGCAAAGCCTAAGGACTCCTTTTCCAACCCTCCAGATCCAACATAGCCAGACACAAGTGACATAAGCATGCAATGTCATGCATGCACACAAAGGGGAGCATGCAACTGGAGTTTGTTTGCAGTGGCTGAAAGGCCCTGGCATGCCCATTCTCTCTCTCTTTCTCTCTATCTTCCTCTCAAAAAAATATTGTTTATATATTTTTTGAGAGAAAGAGGGGGAGAGAGAGAGAGAGAATGGGCACACCAAAACATCCTACCACTGCAAATAAACTCTAGACACATGTGCCACTTTGTGTATCTGGCTTTACCTGGGGACTGAGGAACTGAACCCAGGGCCACTGGGCTTTGCATGCAAGTGCCTTTAACTGTTGAGCCATCTCTCCAGCCTGATTCCTTACATTTTTATGGTACTAGTAGGGTTTACAAAGTGCTTTTACAGATGTGCATTTATATTTTATGATATTAAGGATCATTGCTTCATTGTAATTTTTTTAAAATTGGTATAGGTATATGTGTGTATGGTGTGTGTGTATGCATATGGGTGTACCAGTGTGCATCCACATGTGTGAGCATGCATATGGAGGCCAGGGGACAACTTGAGTGTCATCCTCAGGTACAAAGTTCACCTCTTTTTTCTTCTTTTTGTTTGGTTTTTCGAGGTAGGGTCTCACTCTAGCCCAGGCTGACCTGGAATTCACTATGTAGTCTCACAGTGATCCTTGTACCTCTGCCTCCCGAGTGCTGGTATTAAAGGCGTGTACCACTACGCCCAGCCAAAGTTCACCTCATTTTGAGACAAGGTCTCTTATTGGCCTGGAGCTCACCACTTACAGGGCTCCTCCTGTCTCCTCCTCCCCGCTTCTGGGATTATAAGTGTGCGCACCACCTCACCCAGCATTACGTGGGTGCTGGGGAGGGAGATGAAGCTGTTCAATGAAAAGTTGTTCTTTCAGGGCTGGAGAGGTAGCTTAGCGGTTAGGCGCTTGCCTGAGAAGCCTAAGGACCCCAGTTCAAGGCTTGATTCCCCAGGACCCACGTAAGCCAGATGCACAAGGGGACGCATGCATCTGGAGTTCGTTTGCAGTGGCCGGAGGCCCTGGCATGCCCATTCTCTATCTGCCTTTTTCTCTCTCTCTCTGTCACTCTCAAATAAGTAAATAAATAAAGTTGTTCTTTCGATTGAAATTGCAAATCAATACCACACATTCCTGGAAGCGGTATGCAAGTACTTGAAAATGCAAATAAAAATAGTAACTTGGGCTGGAGAGATTGCTTAGTGGTTAAGGCACTTGCCTCGAAGCCTAAGGATTCAGGTTTGATTCTCCAGGTCCCATGTGAACCAAATGCACAAGGTGGCACATGCATCTAGAGTTTGTTTGCAGTGGCTAGAAGTCCTGGCATGACCATTCTCTCTCTCTGACTCTGTCTCTAATAAATAAAAAATAAATTAAAATAGTAACTTGGTCGGGTGTGGTGGCACATGCCTTTAATCCCAGCACTTGGGAGGTAGAGGTAGGAGGATTGCCATGAGTTTGAGGCCACCCTGGGACTACATAGTGAATTCCAGGTCAGCTTGGCCTAGAGCAAGACCCTACCTCAAACCCCCCTCCAAAAGATTAGTAACTTGGTGGGTAGGAGAGATGGCTTAGCAGTTAAGGTGCTTTCCTGCAAAGCTGAAGGGCCCCGATTCAATTCCCCAGGGCCCATTTACGTCAGACACACAAGATGGTGCAAGTGTCTGGAGTTTGTTTGCAATGGCTGGAGGCCCTGGTACACCCATTCTCTTCCTTTCTCACTCTCTCTCTCTTCCTTTCAAATAAATAAAAATATTTTTTAAAATATAATAACTTGGGTTGACCTAGAAAAATTATTCTATAGACTTAGCCGGTCTCCTCAGGCTTCATAATTATTTATAATTTAATATAAATAAAAATGCATATGCTGTATTACCATTTTAAAATAGCTATGCATAAGATGTATCTACTTTTAATTACTGGTTATATAAGCTCCCATGGAAATTCTTGTTCTAGGATGTTGTTTGTGCACCCTATTATTTAAAAAAAAAAGTGTAAGAAGTGGAAACTTTTTAAATATATAGTTCTTTGTAATCATCTTTATCATAAGGAGACATGATATGAAAAGTTAGAATAAAGTGCATCCTATTAATGTCACTCACCTTAGACTCTCAAGTGTCCAGCAGGTCAACAGACGCCCATGCTTGCTTCTGACCTGGGCACTCAGCTCTCATAACTGGCTGCAACCCACTTTCCAGAATCATCCCCCTCCTTGTGTTATGATACTTTTTTTTTTTAAGGTAGGGTCTCCCTCTAGCCCAGGCTGACCTGGAATTCACTATGTAGTCTCAGGGTGGCTTCGAACTCACAGTGACCTTCCTGTGCCTACCAAGTGCTGGGGTTAAAAGCATGTGCCACCATGCCCGGCCCTTTTTTTTTTTTTTTTTTTTTTGGTAGTGTTGGGAATCAAACCCACTGTTTCACAGGCAAGGCAACACCTCTGTCACTGAGCCATGTCCCCTGCCTTTTCACACCAGGCTCTGAGTAGCCATCCTTCCCCAGAGGAGAGGCTCATCCTCTCTCTCCAGCAGCTTTCCCCTGGGCCACCTCACCTGTGCCAAGCAGCAGAGGCTCTGCTCACTTCCTGTTCATAAAGTGCCAATGTAGCACCTCACTCTTGAGGTTCATTTTTTGTGTGTATATGTATGTATGTATTGCAGGTGTGTGTGTACGTGTGTGTGTGTGTACCAGAGGACAACCTCAGGTGTCTTTCCACAGGTGTTCTATGCTGGTTTTGTTTGTTTGTTTGTTTGAACAGGTCTCTCATTGGCCTAGAGGTCTCTAAGTAAACTACACTGGATGGCCAAAAAGCCTCAGGTATCCACCTGTCTTCTCCACCTCCACAGCACTGGGATTGCAAGCAGACACCACCATGCCTGGATTTTTTACATGGGTTCCCAGGATTGAACTCAGGTCCTCATGCTTGCAAGGCAAGCACCTTACCCACTGAGCCATCCCCCCTCCCAGCTGGACCTTGAACTTCTGATCCTCCTGCCTCCACCTGCCTGGGATTCCATGGGTGATTTGATTGCCAACTGATTTTAGTGACATTGATTAAAGGGACCATGTGTGATCACCCACAGTCACCACAGCCTTAAAATTACCTATGAGGAGCAACTGTGATATGATTCCAAGCTTAAAGAAAAGGGACAAGCTGGGCGTGGTGATGCATGCCTTTAATCCCAGCACATGGGAGGCAGAGGTAGGAGGATCGCCATGAATTTAGGGCCACCCTGAGACTACATAGTGAATTCCAGGTCAGCCTGGGCTAGAGAAAACCAAAACAGAAAGAAAGAAAGAAAGAAAAAAAAGAAAGAAAGAAGGAAGGAAGGAAGGAAGGAAGGAAGGAAGGAAGGAAGGAAGGAAGGAAAGAAGGAAGGAAGGAAGGAAAAAGGGGCAAGCATCTCACATATTTTTTAAAGTTTTTGTGTGTGTACGTGTGTATGGGTGTGTATGTGTATAGGCATGCCAAGGCCTATTACTACAGCAAACGAAAACCAAATTACATGGGTATAATTGAACTCACTTAATCAGTTACTGAGTTGAACTTGGGCCAGTGGGCTGTGCAAACAAGTGCCTTTAACCGTGGAGCTATTTGCTCAGCCCCCACATCTCACATATTTTAAAGTCATGCATAATACCACAAAGACACAGAATGGACAAAACTGAGAATCAGTACTATTAGTATAGCTAGAATGTTCAGAATTATGGTACCAGGAGAAAGTCCATTGAATTAAAAACCCTACAAACTTTGAAATTACTAAAGAAATACAACCACTTTACTATAATGGCAGCTCAGTGTTGAGCTGTTCATCAGCCAGTGGTGAAAGAGCCGTTCCTGTGAAAGCAAAGGCCTGGATCCGTGCATTGTAGCCATGTGTTCACCACGACACAGAGCAGTCATTCAAAATGGATGCACGGGGACTGCAGAGATGGCTCAGTGGCAAAAGGTGCATGCCCGCAAAGTCTGCTGGGCTGGGTTCAATTCCTCAGTACCCACATAAAGCCAGATGCACAAAAGTAGCTATGCATCTGGAGTCTGCAGTGTTAAGAGGCCCTGGAATGCCCATTCTGTCTCTCTCTGCTTGGAAAGAAATAAATATAAGAATTTTTTTTTAATTTTTATTAACATTTTCCATGATTATAAAATATATCCCATGGTAATTCCCTCCCTCCCCACCCCCACACTTTCCCATTTGAAATTCCATTCTCCATCATATTACCTCCCCATTACAATCATTGTAATTACATATATACAATATCAACCTATTAAGTACCCTCCTTCCTTCCTTTAAGAATATTTTTTATATCTTTATTTTATTTTTTTTTATTTATTTGAGAGTGACAGAGAGAGCAAGATGCAGATAGAGAGAGACAGAGAATGGGTGCGCCAGGGCCTCCAGCCACTGCAAACGAACTCCAGACACATGCGCCCACTTGTGCATCGGCTAACGTGGGTCCTGGGGAATCCAGCCTCTAACTGGGGTCCTTAGGCTTCTCGGGCAAGCGCTTAACCGCTAAGCCATCTCGACAGCCCAAAAAAGGCTGACCTGGGCGAGGTGGCGCACGCCTTTAATCCCAGCACTCAGGAGGCAGAGGTAGGAGGATTGCTGTCAGTTTGAGGCCACCCTGAGACTCCATAGTGAATTCCAGGTCAGCCTGGGCTAGAGCGAGACCCTACCTCGGGAAAAAAAAAAAAACAGGCTAAAGAGATGGCTTAGCAGTTAGGGTACTCGCCTGCAAAGCTAAGGGACCCAGGTTCAATTCCCCAGGACCCACATAAGCCAGATGCACATAGCACATGCATCTGGAGTTCATTTGCAGTGGCTGGATGTTCTGGCAAGCCCATTCTCTCTCTTACCCTCTCTCCCTCCCTCCCTCCCTCCTTCCTTCCTTCTTTCTCTCTGTCACAAATAAATAAATACTTTAAAAAAAAAAAAGTACTAAAAGCTGGGCATGGTGGCACACACCTTTAATCCCAGCACACTTGGGAGGCAGAGGTAGGGGGATCACTGTGAGTTTGAGGCTACCTTGAGACTACATAGTGAATTCCAGGTCAGCCTGGCTAGAGTGAAACTGTACCTGGAAGAAAAACACAAAACAAAGGTGGGGCTGGAGAACTGGGGAGATGGTTTAGTGGTTAAAGCACTTGCCTGCAAAGCCTAAGGACCCAGATTGATTCCCCAGAATCCCACATGACCCACGTAATATGCGTGAGGCGCACGCATCTGGAGTTTGTTTGCAATGGCTACAGGCCCTGGCATGCCCATCCTCTCTCAATCTCTCTCTCTCTCTTTCTCTCTCTCTCTCTATCTGCCTCTTTCTTTCCCCTTAAAATAAATAAAATATATATTTAAAAAATAGCAGGCTAAGGCTGGGTGTGGCGGAGCATGCTTTTAATCCCAGCACTTGGGAGGCAAAGGTAAAAGGACCACCATGAGTTCAAGGCCACCTTGAGACTATATAGTGAATTCTCATTCTGTCCAGGTCAGCCTGGGCTAGAACAAGACCCTGCCTCAGGAAAAAAAAAAAAAAAAAAAGAGGGGGAAACTTTTTTATTTAAAAAAAAATTTTAAAGGGCTGGAGGGATGGCTTAGCCGTTAAGTGCTTGCCTGTGAAGCCTAAGGACCCCGGTTCGAGGCTCGGTTCCCCAGGTCCCACGTTAGCCAGATGCACAAGGGGGTGCATGCGTCTGGAGTTCGTTTGCAGAGGCTGGAAGCCCTGGCGCGCCCATTCTCTCTCTCTCCCTCTATCTGCCTTTCTCTCTGTGTCTGTCGCTCTCAAATAAATAAACAAACAAAAAAAGAAACAGGAAGGGGGGACAGGAGAGGCACTAGTCCCAATCCCTGCTCCCAGTCAGCATGCACTGAGGCCCCGAGGTGCGCCCGCGCTCAGCACAGCATCTGCGCCACCTCCTTCCGCCTCAGAGCCGAGACCCAGCACGTGAAACTGAAGGACACACGTTGCGTGTGATGGCAAGTGTGTCCTCGTCCCGGCGCCACATCCTATTTCACAGAGCAGCCGATGAGCTTAGGAAAGCCTGGCTGCGTTCCAGAGTCACTCAACTGGTTACCAGTGGAGCCAGGAAGCAGGCCCGAGCCTGTAACTCCTCCGGGCACTGCCTCTCTGCCAGCCAGGGGTAGGGCTAAGGGATGACCAGTGTCCTTGCCAGCCCGTGTCTCACACACTTTGGCTTTATCTGGGAAGCCTGGAATTCATACGACATGTTCGGTTCAAGGTGAACCCTAATGTCTATGCATGGTGGCCTCTGGAGGTAGGGTGGAAGGTGGACTCGCCAAATCTTTGACCTCAGTCCAGCAGCCTGGCTCTCCACTAGAATGCCTGGGAAGCTTTTAAAAACTCTAGACTCGGCTGGAGAGATGGCTTGGCAGTTAAGGCACTTGCCTGCAAAGCCAAAGGACCCAGGTTCAACTCCCCAGGACCCATGTAAGCCAGATGTACAAGGGGGCACACCTATCTGGAGTTCGTTTGCAGTGGCTGGAGGCCCTGGCGCGCCCATTCAATCATTCTCTCTCCCTCTCCCAATCTCTCTCTCTCTCTCTCTCTCTCTCCCTCCCTCCCTCCCCCTCTCTCTCCCTATTTCTACATCTCTTTCTTAAATAAATAAAATATTTTTAAGATATTTTTAAAAACCTAGACTCTACCACAGTTCTCTGGGGGTGGCACTCAACCATCAATATTTCTAAATCTCCTCAGGTTGAGACCTCCACAGCCGAAAGCCGCACCCTATGCTCATAAATGTCCAACTCCGGAAAAGATCTGCTTTTGCCTGCCCTCCCCACCTGAGGTTGGGGAGTTTGCAGGGGCTCCAGCAGGTAGACCACAGCCTGCCCTTTGAAGGGGTGCTACAGGCTGGTGACCTCCAACCTTCTTCGTAAACAAGGGCAAGAAGATAGCAAGATGGCTGTTTGAACCCCAAACATGCTTGTGTGGGGGTAGGCAAGACGGTGACATTTTTCCATACTGAAGTGTGGCATGGGGCCAAGGAGAGGGAGCGTGGAAGTTCTGCCACCTCTGTGCCTTGAACATCTGAAGGGACCCTCAGCCGGGGGTCCTGTTGTTCCTCCTTCTCCCCTTTGCCTACCCAGGACCAGAGGACCAGCCTATATCTATGCCAGACCCTCTCCTATCATAGGGATGGCAAGGACAGG